>NC_045701.1:57868875-58171906 GCF_009834535.1 Camelus ferus
ACCTGGCATTTATCGTCTGTACCACAACACTGGGCATTCATGTACTGTGTTAGTCCATCCAGGCTCCTGTAACAAAATACTACTGATTGGGTGGCTTATAAACAACAGAAATTTATTTCTCACAGTTCTGGAAGCTGGATGTCAAAGATCAAGGCACCTCTTGGTTCCTGTGTCCTCATGTGGTGGAAGGGGCTAGCAAGCTCTCTGGGATCTCTGACATAAAGGCACTAATCCTGTTCATGAGGGCTCCACCCTCATGACCTAAGCACTTCCCAAAGACCACGTCTCTCATGCTGTAACACTGAGCATTAGGATTTCAACATACGAATTTTGGAGAGACATAAACATTTGGATCATAACATACTTTTTAAATGTTGTCTCTAATTGTCCAGGGATGGTAATGGAAAGGAGGATATATTTTATCTTGAACAAGTTCTGAGCACCTTGAGAAAAGAAATAGCCTTACATACAATTCTTGTTTTCATCCCCTGTGTTATTTAGGAAGGTTTAAGACACATAGATACTCAGGATGGACTGTTTAGCTGAATGAGTTTCTCCTTTTTACAGGTGGTAAGGCAGTACCACTCTTCACCTCTCAGACTTCACCTGCCAAGATGTCCGTGATGCTGCCCTCGGTGAACCTGGAGGACGGCCCTCAGTCTCTGAGCGTCAGCACCATTCGGGGGGACACTGAGTCTTCAGGAGCAGATACCTTCTGAGTGGAAAGTGAGAGTTAGTCCAGCATTTGTGCCACTGATTCTGAGGTCGTTTCTCTCTGGTATAAAACCATCTCTCAAACTATTTTGGTCCTTGAACATAGTCAGAAAAACAATTTTTTATTTTTTATTAAAATGAAAAGTGCAATTTAGGTATTTAGGTAACATTTTAAAATAAAATAAATGGAAATCATTATGAGTCTGTGAGTTATTTCTTAGAATTTGAGGCAGCATGGAATAGTGGAAAGGGCATGACTTGATATCTAAGAATTTATTCTGCAGATATAATTATCTATACCTAGTTACGAAGTTAAGTTGCTCAGGGCTATTCATTCCAAATTTTGTATAAGCAAATAATTGGAAGCAATCTAATGCCTCTCAGTAAGGGACTGATTAAAAAGTGATGGTATAACGGAATACTAGGTGGCACAAAAAGGAATTTTAAAATGTTTTATGTTGATAAGAAACTATCTCTGAGATACATAGTTTTTTTTAAATTAAAGTATAATTGATTTACAATAATATGTTAGTTTCAGGTGTACAGCATGGTGATTCAGTATTTTGTAGATTATATTCCATTATAGGTTATTACAAGATACTGGGTATAGTTCCCTGTACTATACAGTAAATCCTTGTTGCTCATCTATTTTATGTGTGATGGTTTGTATCTGTTAATCCCATACCCTAATTTGTCCCTCCCCTCCCCCCTCTCTCCCCTTTGGTTACCACAGGTTTGTTTTCTGTGTCTGTGAGTCTGTTTCTGTTTTGTACATACATTAAAATTCTAGTGAGACCTATTGCCTGGGGAACTTAGGAAGAGTCCGGGGATTTTTCCTCACTGAAGATAGAAGCTGCTAGAACCTGTGGAAGCTCAGAAATGTGTCCACACATGTTTCTTCTTATGTCACAGCTTCTCAAGCATCTCTCAGATATTCAGTTACTGAAATGCTGTAGATTTCCCTCTAGAGCTTTTTTTTTTTTTTTTTCCTGCTGTGGCCTTTCCAACATGTCTGCTTGTAATAGTTCCCATTAAATAAGTAGAAGAAAAATACCGTTCTGTGGATGACAATTTATTTTGAGGTTCACTTACAAAGTCTCTGATAGTTGAAAGCTGTGAAAATGTTTCTAAGTGCTGCTTCATTTTTAACATTACCCTCCCCACCTTGATTTCTGGTTTTCAGGACTTTTTCTGCTTGGGAAACATGTTCTTAAAATTAACAAAAGCATTTTTTACGAGAAGGTGTTGGTAGTTTTTTCACCCGTACCATAGAAAACCTGCCTTTTCTAGTTTTAGGGTAGAAGTATGATCTTTGATGTACTCCTCTTCTTGTGTACTTGAGCTTTTCTTAAAAAAAAAAAAAATTTTGGTGTCTGTCCATTCTGTTTTATAGGATTATTTCTGGCCAAGCTTCCTCCTATATTCTTCAGCCAACCCACCTCAAATTTTTTTGGAATAAAACTATATATATAAAAGTAAATTACATGGCATTTTTGATGTTACGAGCTTTAAAAATTTCATTTTATATTTAATTTTATAATTTCCACTTTTAGAATGAACTATTTATAAGACATGCTACTAACAGGTGGGCTCTATCAAGATCAAGGCTGTTGCTATTGTTGGGCTTACAAGCCAGAGTAACAGGTATTTAAAATGTTCCTTTGGTTTAAATCCTAAAGTAAATTTGTTTTTTATGCAATTAATAGAATCTTGAGTAAATGTTTTTATTTTTAGGAGATGATTACATCGGTATGTTTATCACCTGCATATTTCTGGTGTCAATTTCTCTTTTTAAATGCTAAACATATATTTAAATCAGCTTTATAGCTTTTCTATTAAAAACTTAAAATTTTTCTGTAAAATAAATAAAGCAGCATTTCTGAGTTCCTGGTGGATTACTGTCCCCAACTCAAGAATAATTCTGCAGTGGAAACATTTTTTGAAACATCTTTTTAAAAATGGCCTGAAGCTATCATTTCCTTATAGATGAGTAATTGAACAGTAATGGAGAGTAGAATCCTGAGTATTTATTTCTGTGATGTTGCTAAGAAGAAACCCACTGAAATGTTATTTTCTACTATATGTCCATATGTGTATCTGTTTAACCAAAATTAACCACAAAGCCCACCACAGTGTGCTGTGGACACTTATGGGCCAGGCTGGGAAGCCATCTCTGCCTTTGGTCACCTGCCTCCCCTGGAGAATGAAGGTTGGCCAAGGAGTTCTGTGTCTTCCTAGTATTGAATTACCATTTGGTCCTCTAACATCAGTTGCACAGTAGTTTTTAAAACTCTCTTAAAGATGCATTGGATTTTGACCTGACCTAGCCTATGCCAGCAGAATGAATTCCAGGTCTCAGACCGTCAAACCGTTGAATAATCAGCCTGTGTCTGTATTCTTCAAAGATACTGTTTCTTGTACTGCGGTGTTTACCTAGAGACAATAGGAAGTATAGCTAGAAGGCAGATAGCCCTTGGTGAGGCTGATAAAGATTGTAAAGCTGTGTGCTGGGCCGTTAATCACTAAGATAGCAAGCAAATCAAAGCTCCTTTGCTGGGTCTTTATAATTTGAATGGTCTTGTTTATAATTTCAGCCACAGTAAGGGATAAGTTACTGATACATGTCTTAAATTCAGGCACCCCTAACCAAGGTACCCTCAAGCAAATCAATGGACTCCTCTAACTTCGCCTGGGAGATCACTTCTGTGAGACCTCTGAAGAGACCCAGATGGTGAAACTGAACAGGATTTAAAATCTTGAGGGATAAGGAGTCCCAGAAATAGTTCTTGGTTATGCATGGAGGTCACAGATAAAGAACAGGCTGGGTGCTGCACAACTGCTGTGATCTATATGTAGAGTTGAAAGTATATGTCTTTTTCACTGAGTTATTATGACAAACAGTGATAACTATTTCAGTCGACAATTTGTAGCCTGCTTTTCCTGAACAAAGACATTTTTTTTCTTTTCTATTTTAAACAAGGTGTTACCCTAGGAGTAAATATTAAGTGAGAAGATAGTTCTACCATAGGGATAGTTCAACGGGATTTCTTGGTAAGCTTGGTAAGTATTTTTATTTCCTTTGGTTGTGTTCCTTAATGGTTGCATAGGTTATGAAAGTACCATAGACACTCAGGATTATTTTTAAGGGTGATTGGGTTGATTTTTCTTTCTGGATAAAATATTGGTTGAGTGTAATTCTGTGTAATTATAACAACCAGCCTTAGTGTCTGAGTCAGGAAATAATTGTTGTATGTTCTGAAGTGCAGAGATGTTCAGATCATGTTCTTGATGGGCTGTTTGCTAGCGTTAAGCAGAGGTATTGCCATGATTTGAGTGACCCCTGGAGTTGGAAATGGGTAACAGGCCCAGCAAGACGTCAGGTTAGTAGATAAGGTCATGGTTTGACTTATACTTAGAAACAAGGTGAGGAAATGTGTTTTGTTTCAGAAAAGGACGGGGGCAATGAAGAAAAGTAGAGTCAGAAAACACAGAGAAGGAAAGCAATAGCCCGTAGTGATGCATCAACAGCCTCACAAGGAAGGCAGGCAGTTTGGGCATAACAGAAAGTTATGGTTTTCTTTCATTGTCTTGGGTGGAATTTATATTTCTGAAGTTGTCTGCTTGATCAGAAGGTCTCCAATAACCTGTTTATGCCTTGAAGCCATCTGCTTCCGGATGCTTCTTTGGTTAGCCTCACCCTGCAGTCACTTACAGGAGTGAAAGTCTGTTGGTCTGAGCTGGAAGTTCACTTTCATTATGATGTATTACACCCTGGGTGGACTGTTGTTGCTGTTGTTAAGAGGACCTGAAGTAGCTCCTTTCAGTAATGTTCTGAAGCATTTTCGTGTCTGTATCACTTAGCGTTTTCTGCAAAACCACCCCAAAACTAGGTGGCTTAAAACAACCATTTATTCATGACTTTGTGGATGAGCAGTTTGGCAGGGATCAGCTGGGTTAGCTGTGTTCTGCTCTGTTCCTCTTGGTGTGGTCTGACCTCACACGAGCATTTACAGTCAGTTGATAGTTGATGGCCTCCTTCACACACCTAGTGGTTGCTGGCCGTTAACAGGGCAGCAGAGGTAACTGGGCCACGTGTCTCATCATCTAGCAGGATAGCCCAAGCTGGTTCACATGATACTGGTTCAGGGTTCCTAAGAGCCGTGAGAGGGCGCACGCTCCATTGTGCCAGCAGTTTTCAAGCCTCTGCTTGTGGCATGTTAATGCCTTGTTGGCCAAAGCAAGTCACGTCCAAGCCCAGACTCAAAGAATAGAGAAATAGATCCATCTCCTTGGGGAATGACCTGCAGTCGCATGCAAAGGAGCATGTCTGTGGGATGGGAAGAATTTGTGGCCATTTTTGCAATTTAACACACACTTTCTTTGTATCAAATTGAAATGAAATTTGTATATTCCTATGACTTGTCAAAAAATGCCTTCCTTCCCAAACTACCAAGAGTTGGGGCTTTGTCTTATATATTTTTTTGAATTAAAGTATAATTGATTTACAATTTGTTTTAGTTTCTTGTGTAAAGTTATTCAGTTATATTCTATATACATATACTTTTTCATATTCTTTTCCATTATGGTTTATTATAGGATATTGAATATAGTTCCCTGTGCTATACAGTAGGACCTTATTGTTTATCTGTTTTATATATAGTAGTTTGTATCTGCTAATCTCAAACTTCTAATTTGTGCCCCCACCCCCTAACTCCTTTCCCCCTTGGCAACTATAGGTTTGTTTTCTATCTATGGGTCTGTTTTGTAAATAAGTTCATTTGTGTCATATTTTAGATTGCACATAGAAGTGACACGCTGATATCTTTTCTAGTGAACCTGGTCAGTGAGCTAGAAGTCATATAAAGGTGTGGAGGATGTCTCCTTTGGAAAAGTGGCTTGTGCATTTTGGGTGGCTAGTTTAACTTCTTACAATATTTAGCTAGATGCATGCACCAAAATATAGTGATTGACTGAGTTATTCCCAATCACATAGGACATCCTGTAATGATGTCCTGGGGGAAAAAAAAGTATGAGTGCTTAGGAGGTGATCATTTGGCCATTAACAGTAGTGACAAAACATTAGGCTAAGGCAGATTAAGGATTTTCCGTAGTTTAGAACTGGAGTCAGCAAATTTTCTCAGTAATGGGCCAGACCGTAAATTTTATATAGGCTTTGAAGGCCAAATATGATCTCTGTCACATATTCCATATTCTCCTGCTCCTTTTTAAAAAAAAACAAACTTTAAAAATATGTAAGAAATAATTTTTAGCTTGTGGGCTGAATAAAAACAGTCCGTGGGCCGGATTTGTCCCACAGGCTATAGTTTGCCAACCCCTGGCTTCAGCGTCTCGTTTATTCTTTCCACCTTTCCTGCGTGGAGAATACAGTTTTTGTGTTAGGGGAGAAACCCTGCAGAGTTCCTCTGTGACTGTTACAGTGAAATAAGTCCCATCCCATTCACTGGATGAGAAAGTAGGAATTCCCTGTGTTAGGAACACAAAGTCTAGCAAGTGTAATGTCTGTAACTTCTCATCAAGGAATGTGTTTTTTCCACCCTAAAAATTTACAGACTATTGATGGTATATATTTAGAGCCTAAAGACCTAGGTAGTTGTATAAAACCCATTAGTAAAGGTTCAAAGGGCCTTGGGAAGGAGTTTCCATATTTTGTCTTGCCCCCTCCGGGTTACCTGGGTTATGTTCGCATAAGGTGAGATATAATTCTACCGCTTCCTAGTCAAACTTTGAAAAAATTTCCATTATTTATCTACTGTGGAACTTAATTTGACTTGTTCCTGATGCAGAAAACCATGGGGAGATTTAGTTAGCATCCACTGGATGGATCGTCAGCAGATTGTCAGAACCAGTCTTTATGGAGAAAGTGTCCTTGTAATTGCCAGTGTTGTTTTTTAGAAGGTTGGATTGATTGTTGTGAGCCAGTGATAGCTAGTCTAAATTGAGCCAGTTTCCCTTCCAAGTTTGGCAGGGATAGAT
This sequence comes from Camelus ferus, assembly GCF_009834535.1. Lineage (NCBI taxonomy): Eukaryota > Metazoa > Chordata > Mammalia > Artiodactyla > Camelidae > Camelus > Camelus ferus. The sequence goes on from NC_045701.1 coordinate 57,875,584, forward strand.
ATCAATTTGGTGGAACTCATAGTTGGGATAATAAAAACTGCTTTTCAGCATGTGAGTTAGCAAGGGGTAATTTTCAATACTGAATAGTTTTTAGTGAATCACTAATATGTTTACCATTTTGATCAGGGTATCTTAAGAAGACAAAAATCCCCTTTGTTTCTATAGCACCCCAAAGTTATGAATAATCCCAAATTCGTATCTACTATCTATTTGGTGTTTACCGTTTCTTCATTTTCCAGAGTGCAACCCAGAGTGATTGGTCCATTCACTTGGGCAGACTGAACAGGACGCAGTGCAGCAGGTTCGGTAGCTGCATGTTCAGTGGTGACAGTGTATCCTGCTCAGGAAACGCCTCTATCATTTTTAAGATAAGAGTCATCTACAAATAGAATTAAATTGGGATTGAGTAAGATTTGACTTGGGCATTCTTGTGTGTGTAGATTTTGCTTTTTACTAATGTACATAATTTATACAGAAAAGCACTCTTCATGGAGAGCTCAATGAATTTTCACATGTGTATACATATCTAATAACTACCTCCCAGCTAGAAATAGAACATTTCCTAGCACCTCAGAAGGTTCCTTTGTGCCCCCTTCTCAGTTGAAACACACCCCTCCTCGTCCAGAGGTAACCACCATTCTGACTTCTTCCACCATCAGTTAGTTTTGCTTGTTCTTGAATTTCATGGAAGTGGAATCATACAGAGGATAGTCATTTCTTCTTGATCTCTTTTGTGCAGTAGAATGTGAGGTTCTTGCATACATTAATGCTTTATTTTTTATTGTCATGCAGCATTCCATTATATAAATATTCTGCAATGTATTCACTTTACTATTGATGGACATTTGAGTTGTTACAACTCTTAATTCTGAAAAAAGCTGCTGTGAATATTGTACATTTATTCTCCTGGATAGACGCACTAATTTCTCTTGCGTATTTTTCTGAGTAATAGGGTAGGCATATGTTTATATTTAGTAGGACCTTGGCATTCTTAATCCCCAAGGTATCACTACAACAGCCATGGGTATGTCTTCATCTAGAAGGGGAAGTGAGTAGTGGGATTAAAATATGAATGATAAGTTGTGGTATGTAAAGTGGACAGTGAAGAATGTCATACGCACTAGAACAGCTGACAGAGAAAAGCTGAGTGTTGCCTAGAAGTATCAGGGACTGCACAGCATGTGGGATGCAGAAGTAAGTGCTCATCAGCCTGGAGCAGAAGCTTTGATAATTCCTTGCTGCTGCCCACATATGCAGGCAGGGAGGGTATGTTGTGACTCCAGACCAGGAGACTTGTTCAGATAGGCAACAGGCTTCTGGTATTAACCTGTCTGCTGAATTAACACACCTCTTAGGCAGCCTTGTCTTTCCTGAAGAATTAGTAGGTTTCAGCACATACGAAGTGTAGAGTTGCTATGGGGAGCTTCTACCTTAGCATTCCATGGGAGGGGTTCTGGATTCATGTTTCAGTTTAGCTCTTATAAGGGCAATCCTGAAAATCCTTTCAGTTGTTTTTGAGTTTGGGGGCTTGAATATAATGGAATAGGTTTTATTTTGGAGGACAGAGAGCGTCTGCTTGTAGACAGATCATGACCAAAATTACGTAGTTGCAAATTTTATAGTTATTTTGTAACCATGTAGTTACAAGTTTTCAATTATGTAGACCAAAATTATATGGAGTTAGAACTTTTCTCTAGATACTTTATGTCCTTTTTCTGGCAAATTTATTAAGAGATATTTGAAATCTTCCTGTGAACAACTCAGATCGGAGGAATACAGCAATAAATTATTACTTGTTGTATTAGAGTGAATTCTCATGGGAAAATGGAACCAGTAAGATAATTTACTTAGACACTGAGAAAAATATGAGGGTGATTCCATAAGTCTCCATGATTTTTGCACATGACACAAGCAAACACCAGTTCTCCTTAACTACTAGTTACTAAGGAAGGTTGCACGTATATCCACTGCCATAAAGTATTTACTTGTGGAGGAAATAGAGGACAAGATAGTATTTGAGTAGGAATATAATGAGTCTAAGAATTATAATTCTATTGATTTCTCTGAGGTCTTAAATTAGTAGCATTTCCCATTAGGTTTATTAATTAGCAATATGAGCATTGCAAGGGCTGGTACAAGTACAACTAGTCTTTTTTTTTTTTTTTTTAAGGCATTGAATATGAGATCCTTCAGGTTTGAGTAAGTCTTGGGTAATTTAGGCAGGAGTTTATAAGGATAAATTTGAACCTTAATAGGGTCATCATTAATAAGCAGAGCCCCTTAGCCTTTGGATATGGTTCTTTTTCCTAAGCTGTGGCCCATCTAGGATTTCAGCAGAATGTTCAGATTGCTTACCAGGCCCCTCGCAATTGGAGGGACTCTGTCTTTCCAGTATCAGGCAGCTGTTGACATCTCTACTCAGCTCTTTCAGACTTCCAGCTGTTGCTTCCCACTGGTTCCTTGGATTTTCACCCAGCACATTTGTAGTGCAGGAGTCAGCTAAGGATTTGAGAGTTTGTCTGCAAATATTGCCCCCCTCCACCATCTGTGGCTTCCTTCTTTATGGATTTACCCTGCCCAATATTCAGCCTTTCTGAAAGCCCTGAATGCTGATCCTGACTTCCCAACCCAGCAAGGCCACCCCTTTGGTGTAGTGTTTCCTCCATGCCTACGGGAAGTGCTCCGGATGAATGTGAATCTCAACAAGTGTGTTTTCCTTCTTTCATAGTATGAATATTCTCTTGTTCCTGCCTGCTTCTGATTCTTCCTCAGTGCCTTCAAATGACTGGTTTTTATATTTTGTGCAGAATCTGTCATTTTTACTGGCAGGAGGGTTAGTCTATTATAAACACCTACTAGATGCTGGAATAGGAGCAGCAATAAAATGGTGAGCGAGAGGCAGTCGGACCTTCATTTTTAACCTTCCTCCTCCTCTGTACCACCAATCTTTCCACCACTGGCTTCACCTAGAAAGGCCCTGGACCTCAGTAAGAAGAAAGGAACAGAGTAGGCTATTGGCATGAAGGGGTGGCTCAGGAATTTGGAGGAGAAAGATGATCTCTGTCCTCTCGTCCATGATATCCTAAAAACACTAGAGTGGTTCCAAATCTGGCTCTGGACAGTTTAATAACCAAGATGCACAGACCCTGCTCCACACCCACTGAATCAGCAGCGGGTGAAAGGGCCCAGGTGATTCCGACGGTTCACCGGGATTGGGGACTGTAACTGGAAGAGGCAGGCCTCAGGTGCTTCATGAATGATCAAGTGAACAAACACATATGCACAACTGGCAGCAGTGAGGTCATTCACACAAGTTAAAACTGCCTCCTCTTCACAGGCCAGGTCTCGGGTATACCGAGCTGCTGCGGGCTTGTGCGGGTGCTGTGGAAAGTATCTGCCAGAGTGTGTTTTGACAGTGATATATGATGCCTCGCTTCATGGGAAATAGTTCAGGAACAGCCAGGAAGTCTGAAGTCCATTGAGAATGTGTTAAATGTGAGGTGTCCTGTTAGGTTTCTCAGTCTCTCAACAGTCTTGAAAGTTGTTTGTCCTATTTCCAGTTTATATGCTCCTAAAAAAGGCCTTTTATTGTCCTGCATCTGTCACTTAAAGATATCCTTAACTCAGGGAAAAAAACCGCACTTATCTTTAGAAGTGTTTTACTTGGACCAAAATGCAGCTGAATAGAAATGCTTTATGACGCCTGAAAAATAACACCCAGAGGTACAGTTCTAAAGTGACTTTGAAATCCTCCCCTTTTAATAAGAATGTTTCTCCTTTGGGAGGATAATTTTTTGAAAAGTAATAATCTGGTTCTTGGCATCAACCTAAGACCCTTTTGCTTTTAGTTGTCTTAAACATAGCTCTTGCTTGTTAAGATGAATATACATCAAGTTTTGGGGACTTTAAGCTTCCTGATAAGAAAAGGGACAGTTCACAATGAACTGATAGCTTCATTCTGTAACTGCATTGGAGGACCTTGGTTTAGGACAGGGGGACCATCCACAGAAGGGCTTACTTGGGGATCAAAGGATGTGGTTCCCATTTTCCAAGTGCTAAAGATGGTTGTCCCCTAATAGATTTCTAAAAGCGACATATGTTTTGTCTTCCCTTTTACTGGAAGTTTATTGCAGTAATACTAATGAATGCTGAGAAAGTGTGTGTTGTGCTTTTTCTCTTATGAAGAGCAGTCAATAAACCATAGTTTTGTTTTTAGTTGCTTCTCCTTTTTCTTGCTATGCATTCACATCTGGATTTTCTCTTTTGGAATATAACTTCCTGTGAAGGAGCAATGATGATTTTAAAGAAAAAATGAATATAACACCTAGTATGAGGCCATAGTCCTTTAATATACAAAAGTTTTTTGATGCTTATTAATGATATTCATGTGTACCAATGTGGAGCCTTGTGAAGCCATGGATTACACAAGCAGAGCCCAAATTGGCATTCTTTCCTACCAATTTTTCCAACAGAAGAACAGTGAAGTCAAAGAGACTATCCATTTGGAAAGTTTATCAACATGTTTTCTTTTTCATGTTAGAGTTTTTGAAAGTTTTTGCTCAGCATTACTGTTTTATTTGATTTAATCATCCACGTAGAATAGAGAATTAAGAAGGGAAGTGGGGCAGAATTAAAATGTGTTTTGAGCAACTAAAGAATTTAAATGTTTACTTTAAATTCCAATTGCATGGCTCCTTTTCACATCTATATGAACATAAAGTTTCATGAAAGGGCCCCTAAATTGCTTGTTTTTCAGAAGTCTTCCTTAATCTTTCCCCCTATTTTTTCTTTCTCCCTTAGAATGCGAAATATCCTCCTTCCATGGAGACTAAATTAGGTGCATCTTGAATTCATTTCTTTGAACATAAGAAATCTTTCTCTTCCCCCATAAGCTGTCAGTACCATTTATATTTTAAATGAAGGGCAACCCTTTTCCTGAAGGAAGAACTCCAACTTTCTTTGGGGATTATCTAAACAATGTCACGTGTCCTCTTTTCTCGGCTCTGTCTTCACATGAGAAAGCATAAATCACGTAACCCAACAAATAAACACAATTGACGTGTTATTTCTCTTTCTATATAGACATCAGTCCTTTAATCTCCTATTTCTGGTGAGCAGGCCTACTTTAGAGGACTGAAATCCTAATGTATACACAATGGTATTCTGTGAGTAAGAGAGGAAACTAATGGACCTGTATGTTAGAGAAGTTTAATGTGACACGACTGCACGAATACCCCTTGCTGTTTTGCTTCTCTCATCCCACTTGGCTATAAAATCAGAAAGCATTCCTGCTGAAAGGCGAAGAGCAGCTAGCTAAGAGGGAAATCTAACCGCGAAATGCTGGCAGCGCTCAGTGCCGAGAACCTGAGACTTTCTTTCAAGCATGATGTTTCATTGTTAAGGTTTTATAAGAAGTTAGCTTTAACCTATTAAGAAAAAGGTGATTTAGAAATACAGGGGAAAGGGGCAGTTTTCCCCCATTCATTCTTCTCTAGTATAAACAGGGTATGAGGCTAATGCTTTCTTGGCATAACATGAAGCTCTGAACGAACAAAAGAGGTGCAATTAAAGCTCACCTGGTCTCAGAGGTCTTCTTTCCATAAAGGTTAAACTCTAATGACTGGCGCTCCGTGGCCAAGATTAGCTTGGAATATTGGCGGCACGTTTAATTGATCCAGAACAGTTCTACCAAAATAAAAGTCATTAAACCAGCTGGAGGAAGCCTAAGAGAGGAGCCGCAGGGGGATCCTCTTTTTGTGTGTTTTGTAGGGGTGGGCCCCATGGATGGCGGTCTGCTGGTGTGAATGTTTGGTTTGTGAGCCTCTCGAGACAATCGTGGGGATCTTCTGGAGTCTGCTTCAGAAAGACCAACAATGTGAATCTTGTTCCCAAAGAAAATGGGCTGTGCCGTGATTTTATCTTGTTTCCTTTGGTCCAGGTGATTCTCAGCTTTCTACCAACAGTGGGCAGGGAGGGGAGCAAGGCATTCTGGGCCAAGGTTTGGTAGGGCAGCTACACTGATAGCGTCTGGGAGGGCCAAGTTGCTGCCTGTACAATAAAGGAAACCTCTGGAACAAGCAGATAAAATGAACTCTTTTTTCCCCAGTCCAAGGCTAGAGAATAGGTGGTAAGTATGCCCCTATTCTAAATTGAGGTACTAGACCCTCATGGAGGACCTGCAAAGGGGGTGGTGGTAACGTGACCCCCAACACCCACCTCAAAGAAGGAAAAGGCTTATGCTGGATATTAGAGAGGTTTTCTAGGGAGAGGATGGTTTGGAGCTGGTGGTGAGTTTGACGGGGACCCACTGCAAGAAGCTTCAAGGAGGCCACTTGGAGATCTTGTTATATCCTGGGAGTTTGGGGAACCCACCGGACTGTTGTCTGAGGAACGCAAAGGTGAGACGCCTAAGGCAGCAGGGGAAGGCAAGCGAGAGCGACTGTGACGCACTGGGAACCAGTTACACTTCCCAGTTAGGGGAGAAGGGAAAGTACAGGGTTACGTGTGTGCTTTTCTCTTGGACCAGAAGTGCGCAGTGGGGAAGAGAGAGCCCAGCTGGAGATAGATACTTTACATCTTCCGTGAGGACTACCTAGACGGGTGACGTGACCCCAGGATTGGGGTTGGACCACAAAATTCCCTGGGGCTGAGGGAAGAAACAAAAACAGCCAGCCAGAGGGAAATGCATTACACAAATTAAGAGAATTATAGTCTAACACTCCCACTATGATCTCTGAAGAACCAGAAGTCCACCACAGGAAGGGTGGTCAGCTTGGACCAGTTACCCAGTTTAGGGAGCATCAGCCTCAAATAGCTACACCGCCAGAGGAGACCCACCCCAGGTGATACTGGTGTCAGTCAGGTGAGCTCTTCCACGCACTTTCCACTCACCCTCCCACACCCTACAACCTTTCCAGAGCCTGGGCAGCCTGGTGAGGTGGGAGAAGCAGACAAAGAAATAGAGATGAATGTTCCCTGCCGCAGGTCCTGCTGCTGCAGAGCCCCGGGCTGTGAGAGGGGAGAGGTCCGACTGTAGATGCAGTACAGGATTCTCACAGTAAGACTGAGCGTCTCGGTGTTTGTGATTTTTTTTTGTCATTGTGAGTGATCAGAGGACTTTTTGTTAACTGGGAGTGAGTGGATAGCTGTGAAGCCTGCCTGTATTACTCATGATTTTACTTATCTAAGAATTAATAATAATCATGTTATGCTATTGCACATCATCTCAGAGTGAGTGGAGATGCTATGGGCCCACTGGAGATGTCATCTGGGGTCAAGGTACAGTTAGCCTGAGGTAGTGGACTTGAATGGGGCTTGCGCAGGAACAGAGTTTTTTTCTGGTTAATCAGCCCATGAGTCAGTTCTGCTCAATCAATGTGTCGAGCTGAATTGAGAAATTACTTTGTAAAAGAAGGTGTTTCACGTCCCTCTTCCCCACCCTGACAAGGATATTTTCTGCTCCTGAAGTGCATTTGGGTAAAGAAACAATTAAATAAATGATTTCTGGAGCAGCTGAAGATGTCATTAGAAAATTAAGTGTCCGTGAGTATGAAGGGAAATACTCAGCCTCTTCAAGTTTCACACACTGTATGTAAAATGTTACTTTGTCCACGATGCAGGCGTCTTTCATAGTGATCATTCTATCAGTGGGTAGGAATCCGGAAATATAAATTAATTGGACAATTTTTAAGCAGTAGAAGAGGCATATGTAGAGCTATTGATGGCAAGCACACCACCACTTTAAAAAAGCCTCACTTTAAACGTCCACCAACACTTGATGAGATCACTTGTAGTTTTTTTAATGATGTGTTAAGTTCTGAAATTTCCAGTTAGTAACCTGTTTCTGAAGTAGGGCTCTTTAGAGCACGACAAGGTACTCAGTTCAGAAGAGTGACACTGTGCTGGTGAGTGGAGCTCTCTGAGGTCAGGTGGAACATCTGCTCTTGAAGAATGTAAATAGTGAAATAAACTAAGTAAAGATAAGGTTGCTGGTGCAGGAGGAGAAAGGAGACTAATGAAACTCCACCAAACTCCTGAAAAGCATCATTTCCCACTGCCGTCTGGGTAGTCTTTTCAAGGAAATGGTGATTGGTTCAAAGGCTGCAGGGTGTCTGATAATGAACATTTTATTTGTGTTTTTATTTGATTAATGTCTTCTCAACCACTTAGCTTCATGAGAGCAGGGACTCTTCTTTTAACAATCATTGGACCTCTTTTCTTTCTTTTTCATTCATTGTCAAAGGTACTTCCCTGGAAAGGATATTGTCTACTGTCTCTCTCATCAGCAACTCCCCTGCTTGGCCACACACACTCCCCACATTGGCACTTTGTCTCTCAGGGGATGGGGAGGGGGCCGGTGGCTCCTGCACACACAGGCCCGTGGCAGCATGAATGGGGTTGGGAAATCCTGGCCCTTCGGGCTCTGGAGGAACTGTGTCTGTCTCCTCAAGCACAGGGCACCCTAGGTCCCCTGAGCAAATCCAGAAGTGGTAACTGAGCTCTCGTGAATATCCCTTTTATTTTGGTTGGTCAATTTTTCTGGTAAGAACATACCCCAAATTGCAGAGAAACGTCAGCCTTCTTACATTGTACCAGGGCTGCTTGGTACAGTAAAAAAAAATAAAATGCAGAAGCCAGCGCCAGCCTTTTACTTTCCTGGGCCCCGTCTCTTTTTCAGCCCTGACAACTCTGCCAGGCTGCTCTGCATTTCAAGAATAGGAAACAGACTGTAGGATGGGTGTGTGTTTCAAGCAGAGTATAGTCAATAGATGGTATTCACAGAGAAGAAACAGGATGTACCCTTGACCCTGTTCTTAATCCTGGGTCCCCATTGTATAATTTTCTTCATCAGAGTTTGCTTTTTAGCGTCTTTGTATTTATAATCTATCCCTCCAACAATAGTGAGAGTAAACTATTTTTAAAAAGTCAATGACTTCCAGTTTTATAGTTTAGTTCTTGGCTTGGCAACTAATTAGAAATCCAGGCAGGCCTCCCTCCTTGAATGTATCACTAGAGGACTGGCCTTTCTTCCTTCAGAGAGACTCATGGTGAAGGGATCTTTTAACAGTTGTTCATCTTAAAATGCACTTAAAAATTTCAAGTAACTTGTATACACACACACGCACACACATTAGTTTTACTAATGGGAAGGCAGATTTAAAGCAAAAGCAATGAGATCTTTTCATTCCTTCCAGAATGCGGTTCAAGGTGAATACATTAACTGTGGAGCTTGGGATTTACCTAATGGTTTTCAGAAGCCAACTCCATAGCTTTGATTAATGCTACCTCATAATACCAATGATGTGTACCCCAGTAAATCATTAGAGCATTTTCCCTGGGTAATATATTAAAACTGTACATTGCAGGCTACTGTGGCTCAGGTGATATATTGCTTGGGGAAAAACACACCCAACTGCCTAAAGGCTGTGTTGTAGGCACTTGGGTAGAATTAAGCCTGGCTTTTCCGTGGAATCTGTTGGCAGCATTGAGCATGTTCAGAGAGCTCCCCCCACCCCCAACATTAAAGAAATGCTCCTTAGCTTTACATGACTCCTTTGTTCCAAAGGACCAAAACTCTGTTCAAGTGCAAATGCATGTGAAAAATGTTGAACACAGGTTAAAAGAATGGATTTGGGAGTCATCAAAATTGGTGGGTTTGAATTCCAGCTCTTTCATTTGATGGGCTATGTGGTCTTGAGTGAATAAGTCATTTAGACTTTCTGTAAAATGGAAAGAGAGAAAGAGAGGAACTGTGTGTGTGTGCTGTCTGTCTAAATTGCAGTGCCACAGAGAACTTGAGTTGAGATTCTGAATGTGAGTGGACAGTGCAGTGCTTGGCACCTCATCAGTAAGTGGTAGCTAGTTTTCAATAATCTCCTGACCAACATTCTGTACCCTACTTGAAATCTCCCCACAACAGTGCTTTATTTTGAGCTGCTTTGAGTGACTAGGTTCACATAGGAGTCAAGGTTAGTGATCCAGGTAATGGCCTTCCATTTGGAATTCGTATGGCAGAGTTGGGGGCAGTGCTAAGTACCCTGTCTGTTAGCCTCTGTCCTCCCTGGGCCACCCTCCTCACCTGGCAGTAATGATCATCTCAGCTCTGCGGTTTGAGCACAGAACACCCTGTGCCACAGTGCAGACGGGGTCTCAGGGAGAGGGGAAGGGGAGTGCTCATCCTAGGTTTTGTCCTGTGTTTTGGCTCTTGGTGCTGCAGGTGAAAGAAAAGAAGTGAAACTGGAGAGACAACTTTTCTCACTAAGTTCAGCTGGAATAATTTGGTTTCAAGCATCCCAGATAATCTCTGCTAAACTTTGGTCCCAAATGAGGCTGCACTGGTCTGATCTCTCAATCAGCAAAACCCACGGTTACCTTTTTAATGCCCGCTTTGGTTGTTACAGATCTCTATCTGTGCCTCATGTGAACACCTTGTAGGGGGAACATCCTATTTATTGCACATATAACATAGCAGTAATAACACAAATAAGGAATTTTTCTATAATTTCACCAGTCGGACACATTTCATTTTCTAGATTCCTCTCTAGGCTTTACCCTATGCATTAATAACTTTATATAATTACATTATTGCATAGGTATGATCATTAATTTATATTAATTTTATTAAATAAGAAATATATGAATATATATATGCTGTAAAAATTCAAAACAATAGAGTTCTATAGAGCTAACCATGAAAGTCTTTATTACCTCACTCCAACCAGTTTTTGTTCTGATTTTATTTTTTTCAAAAATGGCGTCATCTGTGAGTATTGTCTGTGGCTTACTTTTATTCACCTAATGTATCTCAGAATTTCTCATGAGGATACCCAGACCAACTGTTATAGCATCCTTTTTTGCGCTTAACATTTTTATAAACTTTTCTTCCTGTTGTGAAATATATTCAGAATTACTTTTGAACAATGGGTGTGAGTGGAATTGAGACCCATACAGCTTATTTATGGAACACGAAACAGTCTATCCACAAAAGGGATTATCCCAGATGAGCAGTGCTTGTTTGATGCTGAGTTGGTTGATGAATCATAGAACCATTCTGTGGAAAGACAATGTTCCCATTTTACAGATGAGGCCACTGAAGCCCTTCCCTACTTCTTCCTGAATGGAACACAGGGAGTAAAGCATCTTGCAAATCTGAGGATGAGGACCATGTGTTGCAAGGGCCTGGGTCCCTGATGACTTCCTTGAGCAGTTATATGGGCTCTGGTTTGCTTACATCTGGACTTGAGAAGAATAACCATCTACTTGGTTTAGTCACTATAGCAGAGTTTCTATCACATGCAGCCAAACACATTCCTAACTGACACCACTGTGTTCTCTCGTTTGCTTATCCACTTACCATTTATTGACTTCTGCTCATGTGCCTGCAATGTACAGATTATGAACATAATAGTAATAGTGTTTATGGAACACTTACTGCATACAATGCTTGTGCCATGACCTTCCATGTCGTCTCATTTTGTATTCACAATAACCCTCTAAAGTAGATATTATTTTCCTAATTTTACAAATGAAGAAACTGAAACTCAGAGAGATGAAGTAACCCTCTCAACAGCACCCATCCCATTAGCTCCAGGCCTTTCTGACACTTTACTGCAAGAAACTGCACCCTATTTATTCTTTAGGGACTAGGGACCCAACAGGCTATTTTGAGAAGCCAAACAATATGATTAAATAAATCTTTACACTGTGATGTATGTATGATTATTCCCATTGTCAAATAAGATTCAAAGAGAACAAGAGACTTCAATGCAGTGAAGTTGGTTCGACAAACATCATTGGGCCCTGGGTTCTGGAGACTTTCTCAGGTGCCTGAGGCTGCAGGGCCGGATGGGGCAGGGCCTGGCTGTAGTGAAGGCGGCAAGGGAGAAAAGACTTCTGGAATGAAAGCAGTTGCAGAAGTTGTGCTTTCTCCGGCTGGCATCAATTACTGACTTTCTGTCAGCAGAATATTCCAGATGGGCTGGTTTCTATAAAATCCCTAGAGGGAATCCCAGGGTTTAGGTTCTGGGGGGAAGGGGAAGAGACTGTTTGAAAGGGCCATTTTTCAGTCTCCCCAAATCAGGTACAAAATAATGAACTGTCACAGAACACTTTCTATTTGTTAATTGTTCTGTTCTCCAGAGCCCAGAGAGGAAAGTGAGAGAAAGGCAACCTTTGCCACGTGATTGGAGTCGGATTTGTTTACCAGATCAAAGCCCGTGGGTAATGGAAACTTCAGAGAGGGAGAGGGTGGGGGACCGTGGAGCAGTGCCCACAGTGTCTGCTTAGCTGAATGCATCATTCTGTCCACTCCGCAGCTTGGGCTGCACTACTTGGAAATGCCAGCTCTCTTCAGTAGAGTCCTGGGGCCCTGGCGCTGCTTGGGGATGCTGGTTGCTAAGAATGTTTATAGAGTGGAGCTGCTGGATCAGGTCCGCTCCTATACTGTAGACATCTCTTGTTTCTTAAGGGGAAAGTAACAAGTTCTTGGTTCCACTAACGTGTGTAGATCATTTTGAAACTATTAACATATCCTGATGATAAAGTTTTTTTAAAAATATAAACAGCAGAAATTTATTTCTCTAGTTCTAGAGGCTGGAAGTCCAATATCAGGGTGCTGGCATAGTCAGGTGAGGGTCCTCTCCTGGTTGCAAACTTCTCGCATCCTGACCTGGTGGAAAGGGGATGATAAACTTTCCAAAGAGCTCTCTGTGTATCTAATGTCTTCGAGGGAAATGTGGAACCTATACTGTTAAACTGTGTGTTTGTGTCCTTCCCAGATTCATGTGGTGGATCCTAATCTCCAAGGGAACAGTATTAGGAAAAGGTGGGATTTGGGGCAGGTGATCAGAGTTAGATTCTCATAGGCCATGAGAGTGGGGCCTTCGGGATGGGATTGGAGCCCTTGTACAAAAAGGAGGAGACAAGGAGTCTCTGACTAAAACATACACTTGAAGGATTCTACTGAGAGCCAAAAGAAGTACTTCAAGACATTAATTATTAATGTAGAGCAAAAGAGAAGGAAGGCTGCACCACAAATTGGTACCCAGGTCATCTTTGAGGGAAGCTTGGTGGGAAGAGAGTTAGCAAGGAAGGCTTTTACTTTAAATGTACTGGCTGATTTTTCTTTGTATTGAATCTATACTAGTGTGTTGCTTCTATAATTAAGGGTTTTTTTCCCTAAAAAAAAATCCTTTAAACTAGACATATTGAAAGTGGTTCCTGCATTCAGCTATTTCAAACTATGTGGATTCTCATTAATCCTTTAAAAGAACAACTCAGCAAAATGCCAAGTTTTGAAAAGTAATGTTTTTCAATGACAAGATAGTTTGGGATTAGAATTCCCTTATAACACGGAGGTTGTTTGCACGGGGAGTGGACAGATAATACTTTGCAAACAGTGGTTGAAAGATTTGTGATTGCTAAGAGCCCAGAGGATGAGCAGCCCCTGGTGAATGCCTGGTACTGTTATTAATATATCTTTCATCTTTTGCCTGCTCTGCAAATGTTAACTGGTTTGTTCTTAAGAGTGATATGAATAAACTCTTAACGCAGTTGTAACCTGAGGTATAGAGAGAGGTCAAGGGGATTTTTTTCACTATAATTTTTGTGGGGGTTGATTGAGCAGTCAAAAGAATAGTAAAGGTCTGGGAGACAAGACTTCTGTTTAATCACTCGCAGGATGACTCCCATGTTTCATGTCCACGATCTCTGCCTTGGGACCACATGTGAGACCCTGGCCTCTTTGGTGAGGCTGGGAGTCCCTATGCCTAGGATTCTGCCTCCTTGGACCCACTGTAGGTAAAGTGTTTTTAAAAACTCTTTCCCTCTCTACCTGAGAATTTTACTTTTTGTCAACTTTCTCTGTGTTCCCTGGAAACCTAACCAAGGTACTGTGTCAACTGTGTTATTATGAGATATGGAAACTTATGGCAAAAATGACCCCTGGTGGTGAATTGGAACTGCACTGGGAAAACTAAACCCCTGCGGGTAGGTCACAGCATTGGGCTTACCTGAGGCCTGTGACTGCTGAGACTGGGCAGTCCCTTAAGGGCCCTAGGCAGCTATGCCTATGGAGCTGTGACAAGAGCTATTGGCTCCAGACCAGGGGGGAGCCCATATGTACATCATGTGGTCTCACCTTCTTACACTGGAGCCTTGAGAAACCAAGGAGAAAAGCCCGTGATGGCCACGTGGTTGCTGCATGGGCCACTCCCAGGGAAAAGGAACACTGCTATTGCCCTGCTGGCAGGACTTCCTGTCTTATATCGGGAAACCAAGTGTGGGTGACTGTGGTCTTGGGTATCTGGAAACTGAGTTGAGTCTAAGAAGCCGTCAGATAGGTTTTGCAGATCCACTCTGTGGCCATTTCCTGAGGTCCTGTGTCTCTGGGGGGTTGTTAGGCATCCAGGCCTGGGCTCCTTCTACTTCCCACAGAATCCACAGACCTCCCTCCTTCTCGATCCATTGGGAACACTCCTTATTCTTGGTCCACATCTCATTCTGAATTCCCCTTGAAGCCTTTTTGATATTCTCGTTTTCCTTCCTCCTCTTGCCACAATCTCTTTGGCAGGTATTGTCTTTAATAGGATTGGAAGAGCCATTGCTTTCAAGTATCTTTGCCTTCTACCCTGCAAAAAGTTGCTAAGACAAGGAAATGCTAAAGGCCACCTGTTAGGAATGGTCGGCAGGGGAGTGAAAATAAAACTCTAACTAGTATATGAGAAAGTCATGCTGCCACACTTGTTAATCTTAATAATAAAAACTCCTTACATTATATAGAGCATGGTTAATTAAAGAGTTTTCACAACTAGTCTTTCATTTCAGCCTGACAATAAAATGCAAAGGAAATAGGCAGTAGCAAGCCCTGGGAAGGAAGAGAGCCCTGCTTTGTGACATTTGCCTATATCCATGGTGTAAATGCTCAACCACAGCCAATTCCAAACTACCAATGAATTAACAAGTCTGAATTTCTGGATATTTAATAATCGGCTGGGGAGAGTTGATGCTGTCTGGCTCCAGCACATCACTGGAGAAGGACACATAGTCACCCTCATCTAAAGATGAGCAGAGCAAAGCTCAGGAATTTTGTCCAAGATCGTGGAGCTAGTTAAGAAGCAAAGCTAGGAACCTGAACTCATGTTTGCTATTCTGTGCCTTTTTCTTGCTGAATTCAGTCTATCCTTCATGATATTGGAAGAGTAAAACACTGAATCCATTAGCCACCAATAGGAAATGCCTAAAAATCCCTTCAAATATCTGCTTTATCATCAGTCATATTTCTCTCCCTGCTCCCCTTTAAGGAAGGATTCTTTCTATGAGCAGAATCCTGTCCCTTCCCACTCACCTGGGACCACACTCCACCAATTAATTCCTCTGACTTAGGTCTTTGAATCATCCCTCCTGCCTCTCTCTTCCTCCCTCGTCTGTAACTCCCTTTGCAATGTCTCTCATCCAAAACTGATCCCCTGCCTCTGACTTGTTCATTGTCTACTTCTGCTGACCTTGCTTCTTGAAGTCAGACTTTTATTTCAGAACTTCCACTCCTGCCTTATGTCACTGTCATTTGATTTGCACCCCCAAAGTCCCCAAATCTCCCCTCTCCAGGGTCATCTGTGCCCTTCTCATGGCCAAGTTCAGGCTTCGTTTCAGTCCTTCTCTAGTGTATCCTTCCTTTTGCATTTGACAACGCTAATGATATCCTTCTCAAAATGCATTTCTCAGTCAGTTTTCCTGCTTGACCAGACTCTACATTTCCAGGTTTCTCACCACATCTTTCCGAATGATCCTGCTCCTAGGAAAGCACCTGGACAGAGCCTGGGGCTGATGCTTGATTATTCAGTCATTGACTCTGGCATACTCTCTCTCCCATTTCTCTCTACTGTGTACATCAAACCTGACATTTGGCAGAGCTCCCTGGCTGCCTTTGGAACCACATCACACTCATGTCAATTTCTCTGCCCCATGACTCTGTAAAGATGCTGCACCCACTGGGTAGCATGTACTCAGATATTACCTGAAAGGAATACACCAGGAATAGCCTCTGTTTCTAGGAGAAATCCAGAACAGGTAGCCTTTAAAAAAAAATTAAAGTATAGTTAATTTACAACGTTGTGTTAACTTCTGGTGTACAGCATAGTGATTCAATTATACATATAACATATGAATTCCTTTTCATATTCTTTTTCATTAAAGGCTATTATAAGGTATTGAATATAATTCTCATGCTATACAGTGGGACCTTGCTGTTTATTGTTCTGCTTTATATCAGGACAGGTAGCCCTGGTGGACCTGGCACCTTGACCCACCTCTCTGAGTCTCATGGTCCCTGACTTTACTATTCTCATTTGAATGCTTTACATTTGCACAGTTTGGCCTGTTGGAAAGAGCATAGACTTTGAGGTGAGAAGACTCTGGGCTTGAATTCTGGTTCAGTTGCTTACTAGCATTGTGGCTTTGGGCATGCCATGTAATCCTGCTAAGTCTGTGTTGTCATCTGAAAAAGCTGACACTCTGTTTGCCAGGAGACTGTGGGCTGTGGGATAATGTATGAAAGGGTTATAGCCTGGCTGTCACTCCACAAATGGCAGGTGTAGTCATTATCATTGGTCTTCTGTCCTTCTAACCAGGAATTTGTTTGGTGTCTCCCCACAAGTCTCTGGTTCTTAATCTAGCCACTCACATTCCAACCGATCTGGATAACACCCCTCCTGGCCTGATCCAGGTTGCTCCTATCTGGAGCACCTGTCCTCCAGATGACATTCCTACCCAGACCCTGGCCTTTTGCTCTTTGACCTCTACTTTATTTCCAAATTGAAGACATATAAGAAAGAAGTTTTTTACTCTGTTTTAGCCCATCTAGCTTTGCCATTCTCTCAGGTCCTCCTTTGCCTGGTTTAGGACATGGTAGGGCCATGTTTTGGTTTGGAATTTCTAAATAATTTAATGTCAAGCTGGAATGCTCTCCTTTTAGATGAGAGTCATTATGTGTGCAGGTCTCTATTTGTCCAAGTCTGTTCACTATTTCCTTGACTGTTTATTTGTCTTTTGAGATCTGCGAAAAACGATCACTTCTTGGTTTGGAAAGAAATGCCTATCTCTTCTGAGTTCCAAACCAGTGAGTTTCTGGAAGCCAGTTATGTTTAGCTCAAAGAATATTTTTGAGTTGTTTTGTTTAAAAACACATTTCCCAGTGCTGAGTACTGAAAGGACACTTTCTCAGTAACTTCTGTTTGGAGGATGAATCAACAAGTATAGAATTTCTGCCCTTAATATGATACCATCTGAAGTTTTGTTGTTTGTTCATTTGTTTATACTTCTATTCAGGACTAGAAAAGTTGTGAAGATGCTTAAATCTGATAATTATCATGTATTTCTGAAAGGATTGAAGAGTTTAAAAATCTTTTAAATTATTATTTCAAGAATACACTCAGTCTAGAATCTTTAAGATATAACACTATTAGCATAACCTTTTAGATGATTTTTTGTGCATGTATTAACAAATGTATGTAAGAAAAACATATACATCCATGTATGTGCTTTGTGTGTGTGTGTGTGTGTGTACATAATTCTCTGCAACTTGCTTTCTCACTTACAATGGACTGTTATTTCTTTCTGTGTCAAAAAATAAAAATTTGGCTCTTTTATTTTTCTAATCATCTGTATATTAATGCCATTAAACAGAGGTACAATATTAAGTCAGCTCATTCATTCTCATTCCTTACAACCAGAACTTATAAGAACTCCTGGTTCTTATAAGATTTAACAGAATAGTACCTAATTATTTAAATAGCTCTTCCCACCTGAAAATTTGTGAATAAATAATTCATTAGTAACAGGGGCTACCACAAACCTAGATTTGATAGGAAAGCAGGGCATGTTGAATTAGAAGGATTTGTATACCTATGCAGAAACAGCACGTTGTAGAGAAGCAGGCACTGCACTAGAAGCCAAAGATCTTTGGTTCTAGTTCTACTTTTTTTCTGTTGAATGAGTCACCAATATCACTGGGCTCCAGCAGCCTCATTAAGATGAGGATATTAATACCTACCCACCTAACTCAAAAATTTTTGTGAGGGTGTCATAAGATAAAATATATGCAAGCACCTTGAAAACTATCAGTTTTGCTAATAAGTGTTATCTCAGTGATTTTAGTGAGTTTGAGCAATTGAGAGTAAGTTTGGCAGCTACATTAATGTAGAGTTCTCCAATTTTACCAGGTGTGGGAGAGACAATGACTGCACTTTGTCATATCTTCTATTGAGAGGTGATGTCTAATTCTCTTCACCTTGAATTTTGACCTCTACGATGCAGCAGACGTAGTGTTCTTGGACTTCCAAGGCTAGATCATAAGAAGCCTTGTAGCTTATGCTTTGGTGTCTTGGAGCATTTGCTCTAGGTGAATTTAACTACCATGTAAAAGAAGGACCAAGTGTTCTGAAATCACCACACGGCTAGGAAGCCTAAGCTAGCCACCATGGAGAGGGCATGAAGAGAGAGACGCCTGTCCAGTCCTAGCTGCTCTGCCTTCCCAGCTGGGGCTCCAGACATGTGACTGAAGAAGCCACCTTGGACATTCCAACATCAGCAGACATGACATGTGAAAAGCCATCTTGGATACTGTAACACATATACAGACAAAATGCTTATAATCAATATATACAAAAAATTCTTATAACTCAATAATAGGACAGGGGGCCAAATTTCTCCCCACCAGCCCCCTTAAGATAGAGTGTGGACACTTGGTCACATAGCAATCAGATGCACCTTGTCAAGTCTTTAAACCCTGAGCTGGTGATGAAAACATACAGAACCGTTTAGAGTTTGTTCATGCTGATGGTTTCCAGAGTCTGCAGGCTGCAGGGCCAGCAAGTATGTCCTCACCATCTGTTCCAGTGATGATGTGGCTTTGACTTTGGGTCCTGCTGGCCAGCTTGAGTTTTGGCCATTTTCCCAGACTGATTCTCCAGCCTTCCAGATTATCCTGTGAGTCACCTAACTCCTTTCTGATAAGTTTCTGAGGTCAGTTTCTATAGTTTGCAGTCAAGAACTCTGACTAATTCAGCAGAAGAACCTTCTTGGGATATCAGTGAGAGAGGATCGTATGTGCAACTTCCTTTCCAACTCAGCAGTCTGTCTTTTTATAGGACCTTTCTTAATAATCTTTTCATGTTACCTAACCAGAGGATGAGGATGCAGAAGTTTCCATAGATGTCAGGCCATCCATAGACATTTTCTTTGTTTAATATGGTTGAGTTTTTCTCACCTTGGGAAAGAGAAAGAGAAATCACTCTGACATCTTTGGTGTCCAAATATAAACTACATTTTGTCTCAGAATGTAAGTTAAAAAAACCCTTGTTTTGGTCAAATCCATCTGGCCAGAAGACTGTCTTGCTTTATTAATATTCCCTGTGTTCCCAGAATAAGACACAGCAATTGAGCATCAGTTAAGGGCCCCTCACAACTCTGACTGAATTTTAAAAAGAAATAAGTCAATGAGAGACAAGCCTTCTCTTTATTTTATTTTTTATTTTTTAAAAAATTGAAGTATAGTCAGTTTACAATCTGTCAATTTCTGGTGTACAGCATGTTTCAGTCATACATATATTCCTTTTCATAATATGTTACTACAAATATATTGAATATAGTTCCCTGTGCTATACAGAAGAAACTTGTTTATTTTATATATATAATAGTTAGTATCTGCAAGTCTTGAACTCCCAATTTATCCCTTCCCACCCCCTTCCCCACTGATAACCATAAATTTGTTTTCTATGTCTTTGAGTCTGTTTCTGTCTTGTTCACTTGTGTCTTTTTTTTTTTTTTTTTTTTTTGATTCTACGTATGAGTGATATCATTCGGTATTTTTCTCTCTCTTTCTGGCTTACTTCACGAATGATGATTGCCAGGTCCATCCATGTTGCTGCAAATGGTGCTGTTTTATTCTTTTTTATAGCTGAGTAGTATTTCATTGTATAAATATACTACAACTTCTTTATCCAGTCATCTGTTGGACAATTAGGTTGTTTCCATGTCTTGCCTATTGTAAATAGTGCTTCTATGAACATTGAGGTACATGTATCTTTTTGATTTAGAATCCCCTCTAGATATATGCCCAGGAGTCGGATGGCTGGATCATATGGTAAGTCTATTTTTAGTTGTTTTAGGAATTTCCATACTGTTTTCCATAATGACTGCACCAAACTACATTCCCACCAGCAGTGTAGGAGGGTTCCCTTTTCTCTACACCTTCTCCAGCATTTATCATTTGTGGACTTTTGAGTAATGGCTATTCTGACTGGTGTGAAGTGATACCTCATTGTAGTTCTGATTTTCATTTCTCTGATAGTTAGTGATATTGATCATTTTTTCATGTGCCTATTGGCCATTTGTATGTCTTCATTGGAGAATTGCTTATTTAGGTTTTCTTGTTTAAGCCTCCTGCTTTAAATGTGAAGTCTCAGAGAAGAGGAATGAGTGAAAAGTTAGAAGAAGGAGCCACAAGAAGGGGAGAGAGAAGATGAGGACACTAAAAAAATGTGAACTCAGTCCCAAGCTGCCTCTGTTACCATTATGTTTATACTCTTCAGATGATGCCCTGAGACCCAGTTCTACCGCTCCAAACTGCCTGGTAACAGGTGAGTGACAGGTGGCCAGCTCAGTTAGTCATGGTCCGGGAGCCCTTAGTGATATACTGTCATCACACCCTCCCAGAAGGAGGAGCGCCCAGATCAAGGTCTTCAACCTTGGCCCAGAGGTGGGATGAGTGAATCAGCACAGCCTACTCCTCCCTTTGTGTATAAAACCCAAGCAAATTTGCCTTCTTAACATTTCTCTAATAAAAAGTCATTGCATAATACTCAATATATACTAAATGATACATGGAACATATATCTAAGTGATGAAACACGATGATAAAATGGGTACCCTCAGTCCCACTACCCAAATTAAGAACTAGAATAGTACCAGTATTAATATTAAATGTGCCCTTTCCTTTCTTTTTAAAATTCCAAGTGTAGAGTACTTAATTGTCGAAACATGTGCATAGACTGGGGTGAACTGAAATAGACTGTAAGTAAACCATGTATCAGCATCCCTGGTAAGTGGTTATCCAGTCTCTGCTTACCTACTTCCCGTGACAGGATATTCACTGCCTCATAATGCAGGGCATGCTGTTATTGAATAGCCCCCACCACTGGAAGAGTCTTCCTTATGTTGAACTGAACTCTGCATCCTGTAACTTCCATCCATTATTCTTAGCTTTACTGTTGGGAGGCACTGTGGTTAAGGGTGCAGATTCTGGAATCGAACAGATCTGAGTTCAAATCTCAGCTCAGTCACTTGCTGATTGTGCAACCTTGGCAAGTTACTTAGCTTCTTTGTACCTTAGTTTTATATTCTATAAAATGGGAATAATAGTAGTATCCATTTTATAGAGCAAGCTACACCAGACCACAAGTGCTGCATAGAGCGTACATGCCAACAATCTTTCTTCCTTTTAAGAAGCTTTCCTATAAATCCTAATCAGCAATGCTCACTTACCTGTCATTGGACAGAGCTGAGTCACATGGTCATCCTTAGCTAGAAGGCAGACTGGGAAGTGCAGTCTTTTGACTAGAACATTACCATCCTAAATAAGATTAGGATTCTGATACCAAGAAAGAAGAGGGGAAAAAAGGATATTGGACAAGCAGCTTGCAGCCCCTGCTACATGAGCAAATCAGGTAGTAAGCAGTACAAAGTGTATGGATGCGGAGTAGAGTCAGGGTTCTCCAGAGGAACAGGACCAATAGGATTCATTTTAAGGAAGTGGCCCATGAGATTGTAGAATCTGACAAGTCTGAAATCTGCAGGAAGGCCAGCAGGCTGGAGACCCAGGGAAGAGTTAACAGTGCAGCTTGAGTCCAAAGGCGTCTGGAGGCAGAATCCTTTCTTGGGGGACCTCAGCCTTTTCTCTTAAGGCCTTCAATGAATTGGATGAGACCCACTCACATTATGGAGAATAATTTGCTTTACTGAGTTGAGTGATTAAAATGTTAAACATATCTAAAAAATACCTTCACAGCGACCTCTAGACTGGTGTTTGAGTACCATGACCCAGCCAGACTGACACATAAAATCAGCAATCACATGCATTTCTAATGGATTTAAGTGGATGTGAAGTTCGGTGATTCGCCATCCCTGGGGGACGTTGCCAGGTCAGAAGAACCCAGAGCCTTGGCTTGCTGCCTTCTGCGTCTTTTCAGGTTGAGAGGTGGAAGGAATGCTTCCACACTCTGGGGTCACCTGTTACCATGGAATTGCAGCCTTTGTGTCAGTCATGAAGTGTAGTTACTTTCGTGTTTTATTTCTTACCAGCTCGTAAGGCCGGTGCTCACTTTCAGCGCCACAGGCCTAGTAGCGGGTGTGGCGCTCTGAGAGGCACGTGTGGTTTTCCGTCAGCCTTCTCACCTAGAACCCTTACAGCACGGTGCTCGCTACAGGCCAGGGCGCAGCAAAGCCCTACGCAGAAGAGCACATTCTCATTCCTTACAGATATTTGGTCGTCACTCTCGCCTCCTCTCTGAAGTATTTCTTCTCCACATACCTGGTTTCAGCCTCAGCACTTTGTAACCTTGAATGCGTTGGCGGGGTGGGGTGCGGGGTGGGTGAGCCAGAAATGGGACCAAAATAGCACTTTCTCATTGCACCGGATGTTGGTGTGCAGTGTAGATAAATGTAGACTTTAAACTGAACTTTTATGTTTAAGTCGAAGAATAAAAGCAGTTTGCTCATATGCACTTAAATAACTCTTGCTAGAGGAAAGGGATCCTAGGTTCACAGGGGCATTTCTTTCGAGGGTGTGCAGCTCCCTCCTGCTTCTGATCTGATGAGGTCTGATATGGTGACAGCTCATTTTACAGACAACACAAGTGGAGAAAAGCCAGGTCCGAGAAAAGGATGGGGAAGGGTGCACTTGGTATTTATTATTTGGTGATACTCTGTAGCTAAATGGTAGCTTTACTACACTTTCCCCCAGATCTGCCAGGGATGAAGTCCAGGTAGAGTGGATGGGGTAGAGGTAGAAAGAGGTCACTATGATGTGCTTGCAGCTATGTCTGGTGACTTCTTCTTGCATTCCTACTTATGCCAAATAATTATGTCTTTATTAATGGAGACAGATAGTGGCAATAGATGGGATGAGAGGAATACATTTCAGAACTTAAAAAAAAATCATATATATATATATATCTTCCATTTGAAACTTCCCTTGGTTTCCATAACCCAGCTGCAGAAGGCCACCCAGTTAGTTTAAAAGAAAAAAAGGTTTGGAATCATGGCTGGTTGTTTCATGTGTACTAAAATAGAGGAAATGGCTACAATTGCTTTGCCAGGGGTGTCCAACCCAGCATTAGACTAAAAAAGGCATCTTACAGCATCAGACAACTTAAAAAGATGTAATAAGGAAACTGCCTTCCCTGCACATCTGTTAAGAACATCTGGCTCTGGTCTGAGCCCTGGCAACTTTGACAGTTAGCTGGTGGCCCACAAATTGAAAAAGAGGCAAACCGTCAGGTTGTCAGGCTCATCGGTAGAATTTCCTGGTGGCATAACCACCAAGCCCAAGGGCGAAAAGCGGCGAGGGCATTTGTGCAGCTGCCCACATCGCCTGTGCTGAGCTCACTTCCTGACTACTGATTTAAAAGAGAGGGGCTCTCGGAGACTCTGGTGCTGGCCTCAGAAAGCAGCCTACATCTGCACCCTGGCCCTTCGTGAGCATCATGTGGGGAGTTCGGGAGTCTTAATCCCTCCAGTACGGCTCCATCTCTTTCATGGTTCTGGGTTGCTGAAGACATGTGCCCTGTGGCACGTTGCATCTTCTAAAGGTGGCGCCAACAACAGCTCCCATCCTTCTTGCTTGTCTGCAATGCTACCATCACGAGGCGGAGTCTCATTTCCCCGCTTTGAATGTAAGCTGGCCACAGTGACCTGCTTGCCACCAGTAATGTGCGGTGGAGTTATGCCTCCAGGGTGACTTCCGAGGTTGGGCCAGGAAGCTGTGCAGCTCCCCCCTGGCTTTCTCAGAAGGCTTGCTTTCCAGGCATCCCTCCCAAGGTGCTCTCTCTCACAGCCGCCTGCCATGCTGTGGGAAAC
Organism: Camelus ferus; assembly: GCF_009834535.1. Classification (NCBI taxonomy): domain Eukaryota; kingdom Metazoa; phylum Chordata; class Mammalia; order Artiodactyla; family Camelidae; genus Camelus; species Camelus ferus. The sequence goes on from NC_045701.1 coordinate 57,899,713, forward strand.
CCAAGTCCCATGGAAAGGCCACAGGCGTGTGCTCCTGCTGACAGTCCTGGTGGAGGCGGGCCTTTGTCATTTCAGCCGAAGTAATGAACATGTGAGTAATGAAGCCTCCAGAGAATTCCAGCTCCCGAATGGGTTTTGTAGCTGAGGTCCCAGATATCACGAAACAGAGACAGTTCATCCCTATGCTACCCCATCCAAATCCCTGACTCACAGCATCTGTGAGCCCAATAAAATGGCTGTTTTAGGCCACAAGGTTTGGGGTGCTTTGTTACATAGCAATAGAAAATCAAAGCATGTCCATTAAAGACACTTTTAGAGGAATCTGAGTGCTGTTAATCAGCATATCACATTCTCTCTACTCCCATCCCTCCTCCCCCGCCCCAGGAGACTTCTCTGCATGCCCAGCACTGCATTACACATTGTGTGCTTTGTCAGAGGTGTACGGGGCTACCACTTGCCTCTCCTTTGCAGGCACTGGAAAAAGATGCACATTCCTCTGGGACAATGCAGCTGTGCCCCAGAGCACACAGCCCGGCAGCCAAGTGCAGGCTCCTATTCAACCCCCTCCCCAGCCTGGCCAGATACCTTGTGCAGTGGCCCTGGACAAGTGTCAAAGTCGGTCTCGGTGTAGTTTACAATAGGAAAGTGTCAAATGCTAAGTCATGTGATAACACTGATTTTAGAGTTTTATAAAAATAAGAAAAAACGTGGAGTTGTAGAAAAAGATCACTGAACCTTTAAATAGGAGATCTGGGTGGACGAGCTGGGCCCCAGTCACATTCTGCTACGACTAGCATGGCCTCTCTTGGGGCCCGGGAGCGGGTGCCTGGGTTCTTTGGGTTTCCATGTCCTTCACTGGGGAGTGAAGACATCACTCTAATTGGTGATTTTCAAATGTTTCCATCAAGATGTCCTTATGGCAGAGTAGGGTCTGAGGGTTTAGTTGGCTGCCAAAAGCTGGACTCAAAACTGTGTGCACATTTTACCTGTTCATATGGCACGATTTTCAGGGTGAAAAATCACTTTAGTAGAAAAGTCTTCCCCAACCACCATATTTAAAATAACACAGTTCCTTCACCACTGGCCTTCTATGTCTGCAATGGATTAAAGGTGGCCACATACTCTTCCATACTCCTCCTGTGGAGAGACAGGGCCTCTGTCCACTTACACATAGGCAGGTCCTGTGGTTGCTTTGAGCAACAGAATGTGGCAGATGTGGTGCCGGGACAGTTCTCAGGCCCAGGCCTTATGAGACTGGCAGTTTCCACTTCCTGTCTCTTAGAACAGTTTCTCTGGGAGTCCTGGGTTTGATTACTTGAGACCCCCATGCTGAAGTGGTGACGTGTAGGTACAGAGTCAACCGTTCCAGCTGAGTCCAGCCTTCTGGTCATCCCCACTGAGGTGCCAGACGCATGACAAGGCCATCTTGGCCCCTCCAAGTCTATCTGCCAGTGGATATCACTGATTAGAAGGGCTGTCCACCTGAGCCCTGTGGGAGTGTCTGGCCCACAAAATTGTGAGATATAATAGAACAGTTCTTTTTCCAAACCATGAAGTCTTGAGGTGATCCATTACACAGCAGTGGATAACTAGAACACCAGCCCTCAGCCTGCTTTATTTTTTTGCATTTCCCACCCGTGGTGTCCTGGATCTGGCTCATCCTGGCTCGTGAGAGCAGATTGTTTAATAACTCGCTCACAGAATTTCTGAAAATTTAACAAAACCATCATTAAAAAAATAATTCAACTTACAATGAAATGAATTATATTAAGAGCAAGAGGAATAAATCCTCAAAACTCATACCTTCCTAGTTCTCTTACTATGTTTTCCTCTCATCTGTGCTCTCGAGGCTGTTTTTGTCCCTTTGGATGTGTTTATGGTGGAGCTACTTTGCAACAGTGCATGGCAGCACATCTCTTCCCAACTCCATGGTCAGCGATACCACACTGGGAGAGTGAAATTGACCATAGTGGAAGTATTTAAACTATGGAAATCGTCGAGTGCCTTCCAGAAAGCTGGTTGTTAAACATTTATCATCACGCCCTTACCACTGTTCACTGCACTCAAAACCCTCTGACACGTTAGGTATTAATTGAGTACGTATTGTTTTAACCCTGTTAGTGGAATGTAAGCTTCCTGAGAGGAGGAGCTTCACTGTTCTCCCCAGATCCTAGGACAGTATCAAGCACAGAGGAGGTGTTCAATAAATATTTTTGCATGAAGGCATTCTGCTCTGAAACATGTAAGTAGCGACATACAGCTGTTGTTCACCACATCCTCTTCTCTGGAGACAGCTGGCTTCACTCTCAGCAGCTGTGTGACGCTGCCCTGCTGGCCATAGACACATAGTTCAAGCTGGACTGGCGAGCATCCCTAAACTACACATTTGGAGTTAAGTGAGGGGACCCAAGATGATAGCATGTGTGTGAGGAGGAGAGAATGAGAGCACAAGCCAGCAATTGGAGTGACGGATACTTTAAAACTTAAGAGCTTGCCAGCTGTTGATGCCCATTTCCTGTTCATCATGAGGGCTGAGTAGCAAAGAAAGCCCTTCTTCCGAGAAGATGAAGCCCTTTCTCAGAGAGAAACCCTCCCCAAAGTCTCATGTAGTCTCACCCTTGGGGTCTTCTTGTGTCCTTATAAAATGCTCTCCTGGTGAGTGTTCACTCACTTAAATTGATATCTATTACTTGCAATCCAAAATGTCCTAACAAACGCAACCTCCTTGTTTGTTTTAATGTAATCGTTTAAATTATTTATCATCAGAAAAAAAATAGCTATGGGTCTCTTTGGTAATTTTGGAAGGATAAGTCACATTTAGTCTACATAGTCTGTCTGAAAACATGTACATGAGGTTTGGCTCCCAGCAACTTGTCTTCTCAGAGTCACAATATGTTGAAAACTAGGTTAAAATATCATTGTGGGTTGAAACAGCAACAATTTTCTTTTTCACCAATTTGCAATCTGCTTTCTGGACTTGACTGTGGAAAAGACACTAAGAACTTACGCGTGCAGGCTTGCTTCGGAGGAAGTTTCACTTAAGTGTTTCTTATTATATGGTCAGTTTGGGAAGAAGGAAAGCCTGCTTTGAGACAGTCTCTTTTATTGTGTCAAAGAAATCCCAGTCAAAGGACTTCTTCATGAATAAAGATAATTCATGGTGTTATTCTATATCTTGCCACTGACCCTGAAATTTTTATCACGGATAAATGAACTAAAGGTCTTCTACAACTTGTGGTCTGCACAGTCGTACTTTATGGCTTTTCAGAATTCATTTTCCTTGCACAGACTTCTCCTGTGCAGGGAATGTGCTAACAACCTGGTCTCCCACTTGACCATGGAAAGCTGTCAGCCTCTTGACGTTTGCAAAGTAAACCAGCTCTGGGAGGCACTTTGGTGATTAGGTTGAACGTTGAAATCATTCACACTTTTGGGGCCTATTGGGGTTTTCCCTCTTTGTTTTGATTTTCTTTTTCCCTTCATGAAGAAACAAAACAATTCCATACTGAATTTGTGTGGCAGTGGTCCCTTTTCTTGGTTATGCCAGGCTATTTTTCAGAAAAGAGAGTTTTCAAAGCTACTTCCCATTTCATCACTGTTTATCTAAACTGACTAGTATCCAAACTATTATTGTCTTGTTGTTATTGCCTATTTGTTAGATTATTTAAATTTATATCTTATACCTCGCTGAAGTCAGGGAACCAGTAGAGTGCTCTGTGTTGGGCCCTGGCTGGTGAGTTCGGGGCGGTGCCCCTGGACCAGGCCACCAGCCCCGAGCTTTTGCTCTTTTAACGTAAAATAGTTTGGCCTCATAAAAGGGAGTGGATATTGCTTCACATGAGCTGCACCTTCCAGAGCCATTCTGAGACTCGCATCGAAGGAAGCTTTGCGTTACTCCTCTCACTTTATTTGCTTTTCCTGGTGCTGTTCTGAGCCAAGATGTCTCTCTTTGTAGCTGCCAAAAAACGCTGCTGCTTTTGCTTCAAATGGTACACGATTATTTTAAAATGTTTCAAAATACTTTAAAACACACAGCCAAGTGTAGAGAGCGGCATAATCATCCGAGCCTCACCCCATAGATTTAACAAATACCGACATTTTGCCATACTTACTCTAGGTCCTTTTTCTTAAAGAAATTTCAGTATTACAAATGGGAAGAAAGCCCCTTCCATAGCCTCCCCTTTCCAATTTCTCTTTCTTCCTCATGACTGGTTTTAAAATGTCACTGCCAGAGTGATGGCTTCATGTGTTATTCCTCAGGGCTTTCTCATCTAAGAGGCGCTGCGATTTAAGCCCATTTACATCTTCACAATAATAAAACTCAGGTTGGAAATGAGCATCCAGGTACGCATCCTGCGCCGTGCAGAGTGACAGCTGCAGCTGTGCTGTGCAGAGTGACTCGCTGTAGGCGGGATCGTGCTGTTCTCTCGTTTCCGGTGCGCGTGAGGGTCCTCACATACCTCACGTCCGTCAGAACCTTACATGGTTTCTTTCAGTTTTGGATTTCACCCTTGTTCCATTTATGCTGCAAACTCTCCCACCCCACTCGTGTTTCCAATTGAAAATTACTACCCTTTAAATAAGGTCAATGGAGAATGGCATTTAAATTTACAAATCTAAGAACGTCTGGGACCTCTGTGCCACAGGAAATTTCAGAGACACTTTGGTGAACCACCCAGAGGGAATCAGCCCAAGGCTAAATCCCCCGATTCCCTTAGAAGTGTGATCCTCCCCACGGGTGGACAAATAGGTTGTAATGTTTCAGCCTCAGATCTGAGCTGCACGAGGCACCTGCGTGCTGTCTCTCCGGAAAGTGGCTCCCATTTTAAGACAAATGAAGGATCTGGAGAAAAATTGCAGACAACCTGCCACAGGTAATAATCTATTTCCAGGCTGCCGTCTCCTGACTCTCTGATTCTAAAACTACAAAATACGAGAAGTGCAGGAAACAGGCAAGATAGTTCTATTTTTTTTTAATTAAAAAATGTTTTATTGGAGTATAATTGATTTACAATGTTGTGTTAATTTCTGGTGCACAGCATAGTGATTCAGTTTTATATATACATGAAAGGGCACATGGCCAAGCTATTCAATATTTGCAAAAGGGACTCTATTTTTCCAGGGAAGAAAGTTGTACTGAATTTAAGAGGTCTTTGTGCCAGGAGACAACTTTCCTCTCACCACAGAGCAGGTGGCCTTCAAGGGCAGGCCATTCCAGGGTCCCATTCACTTATCATCTGGGTGATTCTGACCTCTGCCAGCTCTCCCGTAGGGCCTGAGTCAGAGGAAGTCACAACGATAATAGCAAACATTTGTAGCATGCTTAGCATGCGCCTGGCACTGCCTGAAGTGGTTTATACGCTTTATTTCATTTAATCCTCAGAACAACCCTATTGAGCAGGTACTCTCGTCCCTGAGGTCACACAGGAGGAAGCTGGAAGGGAGGCTGTGCAACCCGGTGCCTGGGACCCTCTGGTGGTATTGCTGCGTTCCTTTCCACCCAGTTCTCATCCAATTACCATAAAACCACCTCAGCAGCCAGACACTTCTAATAGCTAACTGTCTAGCAAAGGCTGCATTGTCTTTGGAGCCTTAAACACAGCCCTTTTAATTGGAATTGCTTCCTAATTCAGCTTCATATATCTTCTCTCCTCCCACACAAAAGAATCCATTGTGTTGGTCTCTGGGACAAACTGGATGTTCCTTTGATATACTTTGCATGTAAATGCAAGGAACAAGACTCATTTGATTTCATTATATCCTTTATGGATGCGCCTGCAGCATTTTATTGGAGGTTTTTGTGACCAGAATTTCTAACAAAGGAGGGAGCGGGCTTCCAGGCTGGCAGCTCAGCGGAGAGAGGATTTACCACATCGGGCTCTGAAGGGATGCTCGCTCATCATGGCTGTGGTTGTTCCTAAGCTTTTAAGAGGGCTGGGTGTTTCAGGAGCCGCTGCTATTCTATGACTGGAAAAGTGTTATCAAGCAAGAGACAAATGCAGCTGTCCTCCTCACCACTGTGCAGGGGGTGGGGAATTTACTGAGCCTGCCAGAAAAGAGAGGCAGAATGACATTGTATCACAGGGGGAACTGCGCTCCACATGCCAGGACTGACAGAGCTGGTCCCTAATCCTTCCTACCTGCGATGACAGGCTCCTGGGACTATGGCATGGGGTTAATTATTCCCAACATTCTTCATTATAATTCTAAATGAGATAATGACTAGAAATAGTACATAGTCATTGAACTGTAAATGCCCGAGGCATTTTCCTGCTAAAGAAACTAGCACTTTTTCCTATGGTGTGTTAATTTCTTTAAAAAAAAAAAAAAGTGCGCTTTTTTTTTTTTTTTTTTTTTTTTTGCCTCTTGGGTTTAGTCAGTCTTTTAAATAATTGGAGCCTCTGTAACTCTGTTGTACCAAATAGAAACAGAATAAAAGCCAAATAGAAACAATGACTGAAGGCTGACTAGGCACCAGGTACTTCATTGTGTTACTGCATTTAGTCCTCACAGTAGCCTATGAAATTGGGATTTTATTATTCCCATTTTGTAGGTGAGAGCTGGCATGGAGTGGCTAAGTGTTTCTGCTGGTGACACAGCTAGTATGCCTAGGTTTCAGGACTTGAATCCATGGAGTCAGCAAAATATAAGACTCTGTCTCCTAAGACCTTGGGCCTTCTTCCCTTAACATCTGGCTTGGAGGTCCGTCCATATCTCATCTAGAAGTTTCTGGGGTCTGTGGCCTTCCTGATGGACATCACTTTTAAATGGCCCATCAGTCTTCTCTTTCCAGTGTTCCAGATCCAACTGCGTTCATTCTGCTGTCTTTCAACAAGGCCCATCTGGGACCACCCCACATCATCCAAGATTTTGTCAACTGAAAAAACAAAAAGAAGAACACCTCAACCTAAAATGAGAGCTGGGAGTTCAGTTTTATTTGGGGCTCACTGAAGACATTAGTCCAGGAAACTGCTTCTTGGAGAGCTCTGAGGAACTGCTCCAAAGAGAGAGGGGGTGAGGTCAGTACATATATGATTTTGGTGAGGGGGGTAAATGCAATCAAGCACACATTTTGGTGGAAGGTTGCCGGTAGTCACAAGGAGCAGATGTCTCCGTTAATGATTTTAGTGCTTTTCTAGTTATGAGAAGATGCAAGGAATTGAGTTCATAAAATTTTCTCCTGAAAATACCTATCCGAAGGCCTGTTCTGCCAGTTTTTCCCAAAGCACAGAGTGCGTCATTCTTAATCTCCACCCTGAACTCCTCTCAGGGTGTGTTAAAGGTCAGTGACTGGACTGTAGTGGCGAGTGACTTCATTCTTGTAGAACCAGATGGACAGCGGCATTCTTTAGCTTGCAGTTTCTATGGGCGCCATGCTTCACAAAAACAAATTGAGTGCAATTTTTAAAAAATAAGTTCTTCACTATGAAAAGTCTCAATATACAAAAATCTGTATCAATAGAATAGAAGCCTTAGGTTGCCTAATTATATACACCACTAAAAGCTGAATTTGATTTTCTGTAGAGTTCCTTCAAATACTGCGCTCCCTGATGCATTTAAAGTGAGAGTCAATTGATGACAAAATTGATTCACAGCTTTTTAAAAACGAAGGCATAAAGAAAGCAGTCTGCTTTAAGTAAATTCTTTCATATATATTCATATATTTCCTTTAACCTGGATGCTCCAGTGCTAAACATGACTAAAGGTTTTTTCAAGACTTCCACACATCAGTGGAGCTCAATCCTCTCCCCATTCTCTTTCATTTCTAAATTGAGTATCAGGATGACAGAAAACCAGTCCTCAGATAATACTTCTCAGTGATTCCAGAACTCACGCACTGCTTTCTTTAACTCTTTGAAAAAATATCTTTAGATTTTCTGGCTGATTGGTGAGTTGGATGGGAGGGTCTAAACACTCTTTTTCAAAGACACAGCCAAGGAGCCAGAGTCACCGACTAATCAATTCACACAAACACTTTCTGGAGGATAATCAATAACCCTGAGATTATGTTTCTGTTTTTCCTTAGCTCTGCAAAAAGAAGTCTGACTTAAACAGCAAAGCTGCTATGGTTATGGATGTGCTTCAGATGATAATCAAGTGAGTGGGGGCTTTAATTTCAGATCTGAAAAGCAATCTACTGCTGCCTTTCTCACTTCTGTTTCCCGGTCAAGTAGGCAGTCCCATGCTGGGGCTCTTAGCAGCTGAACATTTCCAGTTAGCATTAACTAGCATCTAGCTCATGACTTCCTTGGTTGGTTCAATTCCCCATTTGGCCCTCACCTCTAATTTTCTGCCCCTCTCTGTTAAGTTTTCTACTGCTGTGTAGCAAATTACCAGAAACTTAGTGCCTTAAAATGGCATACATTTAGGATCTCAGAGGCACTGCTTTGCTGACTTCTCTGCTCAGAGTCTCACAAAGTTTAAATAAAGGTATCATCAGGGGCTAGGGTCTCATCTGAGGCTTGGAGTCCTCCTCCAAATTCATGTAATTGTTGGCAGGATGTATTTTCTTGCAGCTGTAAAATTCATGGCAGCTTGCTTCTTCAAAGCCAGCATCTCTAGACTCTTGTTTAAAGATCTCACCTGGTTTGGTCAGGCCCACCCAGGATAATCTCCTTTTGATTAATTTAAAGTCAACTGATTATAGAGTTTAATCACATCTGAAAAATCTCTTCATTTTTGCCATATAACGTAATCATGGGAGTGATGTCCCATTGCCTTTGCCATATCCTGCTGGTTAGAAGCCAGTTACAGGTCCCACTGACATTCAAGAGTGTAGGTCACTGGGGGTCATCTGAAATTCTTCCTACCACATCCTCTTTCTGGATAAGAACATAAACATGGCTAATGACTCACTAGCCACTTTCTCATGCATTCAGATTAATACTCAAGAAAATATCCTACATCATCTATTTATATCATTACCTCGTATACTAAAGTCAAAGATCCCTGTTTTTGAGAGCTTAAGGGTTTTCCCTGATTGGGAAAGAAAGCTGAGTCTATTAGTAGAAATTTTCTTCAACCACAAATGGAAAAGCAAAGATGTTTCAGGATAAGATCAACAGGGACCAGAGGTCCACAAGAAGTATTCAGCCTCTCCTGTGTTTGGAAGAAAGTGAGTTCTTCCTGTTGCCTAGTAGCCTCAAAGGGCAAGTGGCCTCAGTCATTACATTCACAGTAAGGCTGGGCCATAGCTTTTCTGTTATCTGTCTCACAGACCCACGGACCCCAGGAGAGAACACAGGTCCTGTTCCTGGAACAGGACTAACTACATAATTTATAGGGCCCAGTGCAAGAGGGAAATAAAGAGCTCCTTGGTTAAAAATAACTAAGAATTTCAAGATGGTAACAGGAGAACATTAAACCAAGCATGTGGCCTTTCTAAGCCTAGAGGTGCAACTGCACAGGTTGTGTGCCCACAAAGGTAGCCCTCTCCTAGAATTTTCCAAAATACCACTCCTTACAAGGCAAGGGCTACCCATTTACTAAAGTGCCTGGGGTAATAGCAGAAGAATGTGGGGCCTGGGGATCAACAGCAGCTCATAGCAGAGAACTCCAGGTTAAATAGTTTCCTCCAATGTCTGTCTATATCTAGTGAAGTTTAGTATATCTGTAATTTCCTCTTTTTTCCCTGGTATCTTTCTAAACCATGGCCCATGCCCAGGGTTTGCATGTGAGTGCTCATCAAAGCATGTTACTGGGCAAACACTTGACCTCCTCCTGAGAGAAACTGTCTCCTTCCCTAGGGGTAGAAGTGGGAATAGTTGTATTTTAAATAGCAAATTATTTTCTCTGCTGCGAATTATTCCCTTTTGTGCAAGGTATTACTATCTTCATTCTCATTTTACAGATAAGGAGTTCTGATGCTCAAGGGAACATAGCTGGTGACATGGTATCTAGCTTCAACATTTACATTCTTCCCACTATGCTTGCTGCTCTCTAAATCTGGAAAGATTTGTGTGCCATTACAGATTAGCCCTAGAATGTGCCAAGACTATCTCTGTGGGATGCAGCCTGGTATCAGTTTTTCAGTGGCTCCACTTGAACCCAACAGTTTGGACTGTTGCAGTCAGATTATCATGTGAAGCAAGGTTAGCCAGAGGGATATCGTGGAAGAAGGCTGGGCCGTGTCCCTCTTCTTTTTTTCCTGGGCAATGTGGGACTTAAGGACTGTTGAAGATCCCTTCCTTCAACTTTTTATAGAACTGGAGACCATCATTTTACCCTTATTCTCTGTGTACAGTGAAAAACATAGCTATCCTCTTGGGACTGTCAGAGCCACTCTTGTTACTGAATTTCCTTCTTTCTCCAAAAGGGAGGAGGGCTTCTCCTGTACTTGGCAGACATCCTTGGAGACATTTTGTCCATTGATGTGGTTCATGTATTGTGGTCAGACCATTACCCAGACTAGGATAACCTAATTCCAAACCAACTGACCCATCAAACCATCTGAGTTTTTAATCTTCATATGTGTGAATGTCTACTTTTGGGACTAAACGTCAGTATGAAAATGCCCTCTTCTTATGAACAAAGTGACTATATAATTCGTCATCTAAATTTGGACACTTGTTCATCTCAGAGCGAATTCTGCTAGGTAACTTTTCTTCCAGCACATTCTTCTTAAAATAACGCTTAACCATTGCTACTGATGCTTCCTTAGTAGATTTAATCTTCTGGCTCTCATGGGGTCAGTGATGTCACTGTGACCCCCATGGAGAATGAGAAATGTCGACAAACAAACCGGTTTGTCCAAGAAACATGTTCATCATCATCTTACTTGGACGTTTAGTACTTAATTTCCCACTAAATATACTACTTTATTTCTATTGAATTCGTTGCTGTCAAAAGGATTTATTGCCGTATAAACACATTATCAATAAAATAAATAGTTGTAGATTTACAGTAAATGGCCAAACCACCATGAGACAACTTAATCTCTAGACTCTCTCACATATGTTACAGGAATGTCCCTGTATCTCATGTTTCTCACTGACCCCAGCATCTCTCTGGCTCTGACGAAGTTCTCTTAAATCTACCCCGGCTTATTTTAATGCAATAATCACTAATTATGCTTTGTTTAAAAATGAAAAAAATCCAGAAAAAAAGGATAAACCACATGAGATACTGGACAATAAGCATAAACCAGGACAGTCTCAATGAAATGAGACCTAGAGAAATCGCACTGACGAAGAACACAAGTGCTGCTCACCACTATTCTAGGATCTACCCAAAAGCTCTGGACGCTTTCCAGAATATCTTCAATTAGTGTTCTGAAAATGTGACACCTGATGAATTAATTATTCATGCCAGGCTGAGCTCTTTTATTATTTTTTATGTAAAAAAAGCCAAAGTAATATTTAATGAGGTAGAGTCTGAGGTGGACATCATCAAATAAAACTTGCATATTAGAAGTGAAAATTATTAGTATTTTTATAAAGTAGTTATGAAGTTAAGTTACTTTGTGTTTATCTCCATGCTTTCTGAGATACTGTTGCTGTTAAAAGTTCTTTGTACTTAGAACAGCTAAAGTCAAAATAGTGACAATACCAAATGCTGGTGGGAACGTGGAGAAACTGGATTTCTGAGGTAGCCGTCCTGGAAAATAGTTTGGCAGTTTCTTTATCACATTAAAAATGCATTTACCATATAGCCAGCAATGGCACTTGGGCATTTATCCCAGAGAAATAAAAACTTATGGTCAAACAAAAACATGTCCATGGATGTCTCTAGAAGCTTTATTTCTAATAGCTAAAAATCAGAAAAGCTGCAGTGTCCTTCAGTGGTTAAGTAAGCTGTGGTTCAAACTTAACATGGAATAGTACTCAAAACAGAAAGGAGTGAACTACTGATCATTGCAACGACTTGGATGGATCTCCAGAGCGTTATGCTGAGTATAAAAACCTAATTCCAAAAGGTCACATACTGCTTGATTCTGTTTCTGCAGTATTCTCGAAAGGACAAAATTATAGATACGTAGAATATATTGATGGTAGCCAGGGGTTAAACGCAGGGTGAGCGCACTGTAAAGTAGCAAGAAGGAGTTCCTTGATGGTGATAAACAGTTGTGTGTTTAGTATGTTGTGTAGTGAGTATATGAATCTACATACACGATAACATTACATAGAAGTACATACACGCACACACACACAAGTGCACTTTCCTGGTTTTAATATCACATTACAGTTACTGATATTTTGAATTATTTGGTAAATTGTTTATTTCTGTTTCATTACTCTGTAGCTGTGTAAGATAATGATTGGGGGAAACTGGGTGAAGGGTACTATTTTTGCAACTTTCTGTGAGTTTATAATTATTTTCAAATATAAAGTTAAACAAACAAAAATGCATTTGCCCCTTTTATGTTGTGTCTGGTGTTATTATACCTGCTTACCTGGAGAGGAAAAGTAATGATCAAATGATTTCAGATTTCATTTATCTTTTTTTCTTTTTCCTTATCTGTATTTTTCTATGTGTTTTGCAGTGAGTATGTATTGTTAACATAATAAAAATAATGAGGAGGTAAAGTAAAGGTTGGACTACTGTGTCAGGGTAGACTGAGGTGAGGGAAGAAGCAGCAGCAGACAGAGGCCACCAGGAAGACATCAGAGGCCATACTTTTCAGTTCTGTGCATAATGCACGTGTAATGTATGACCCCCAACAGGGGCTCAATGATCATTTACTGAGTGAACGAATGAATGTCCAGAAGATGCAGACAGAATTCAGAGCAGACGTAAAGAGGTTCAGAGACAGGCTGGAAAGCCAACAAGTAGCACTAGGATGGTTTCCTCTTAAACCAGGGCACATAACTGGAATCTGTTTTTTAAAAAAAAAGAAAAGGACCGATAATCTCCAGATGTGGAAGAAACTTAGGTCAGCACTGTTTAGACCAGGCTTAAATGCCAAAGCAAGTCTCACTGAGTTCAGAGAATAAACCACCTTGGACCACCAATACACCCACTTCCATGGGGATGACGTCAAGTAGGAAGGTGGTTTTGTGATATAAAGAGCCGAGTGGGTATACGATACATTGAAGGCCCGCTAGGCATAGCCACCGTAACTTAGAGGGGAAACCAACATCCTAGTCTAAGGAAGGAAAATTCCATGTCTTTCCGAGCAGAGCTGTGTAAGTTTTGAAAGTGATTTGTTGGAATAAATTATTACCTTAATCTTATAGGTCAAATTTAGTCTGTGACAAGGGAGGAATGGAGACTGGATTCTTTGCTGGGCCTAACAGGAGATAGTCGGACAAGGAGTCCGCTCTCCCTGTGTTTACTAATGCCTGCCCCACCACCAGCAGTACTTTGCTCCTTGCCTCAGTGTCTCCATGGATGCCCAGCGAGAGGCTTCTCCTGGGTGCCACATGTGGCGTGGGCTTTTCATTTTCTTGTGTGTCAACCGCACAGGCCCATTTCAACGCCACCTCCCCTCTTGGAGTAACTGTCACTGTGTAAATAATCTAATCTGAGTGCTAATACATGTGATTTCACTGCACTGGCAGTAATGAATCTTGAGCATGTTATCCCACAGACCTGCTTCTCCCCCAGGTGAGGGGCAGCAGCAATGAGCATCCCATCCTGTGGCCACACAGAGTCCATGGATTTCCAAGGTTTTCAGAGGAGTGCTTAAATGTTCAGGTCAGTACCCCTTTTCTTCATGGACTTTGAGTGTAAACTGTCATAAAATGTACATTTGGTTGTAAAGGAGAAGCAGACTGCAATTTGAGAGAAGGATTACAGATGTTGAGAATAATATTTGATGGCTCATTTTTATGTGTGAAGACTTATTTCCTGGGGGACGTGACTCTGTGAGCCTAGCTAGTTTGACCAAAGAAGCCACCCAGTTTCACTTCTAGTCTGTGGTCGGTTGTCTTTCACGGAGGGTCTCCTGGCTGAGGCACATACACGGATCTTCTGGTTCCAACCCTCACATTTTATAGTTCAGAGAAACAGAGGCCACAGATCCCAAAGGGACAGAGCTGGTCCCAGAACGTGACTCATCCTTCTCATTGCAGGACTGCTTCTCCCGGGCCGCGCACCACCTTTAATGGGCTGCAGGGGACCAGGGAACCATGGGCCGATTGTTAGGAGTGATGTCAAGGGGACAGTTACAAGCGATATTACTTGGTGGCATTCAAAGCTGCGAGGAATGATGGCAGCAAAATGTATTCATTCAGTCTGTTTGATGATTGTTAATCTAGTACTTTCTAGGTGCTAGCGACTGGTTTAGGTGCTTGGGATACAGAAGTGAACAAAACAGCAAAAAATCCTCATCCTTGTGGAGGCCACATTCCAGTGACAGGACCAGTAAACTCACAGCACTTACTGTGTCCCAGGACTGTCTTCAGTGCTGTACATACATTAAGTCATTTAATCCTCACAGTGACTCTTTGAAGTAGTTACGATCATTAATCACATTTTGCAGGTAAAGAAACTAAGGACCAGAGAATGAAAATTGAGACTTGCTCAAGGTCATGCAGCAAGTAAATAACCAGTCTAGGATCCAGCCCTGGCTATTTGGCCCTGAATCCCTGCTCTCAAGCACTACACTTAACTGCCTGATTCGTGAGTGAGGTTAGAGCCACGGTTTTCTTTTCTTTCTTTTCTTTTTTTCTTGTAAGCAGCAGAAGCCTCATTCTTTTTAAAAATGAATTTCTGTGTGGAGTACCAAAAAATAAAATAATAAAAGTGCCCCTGTTCTGAATAAAAAAAGATGGGGAGGGCGGGAAATTCAGATTGCCATCACAGGATGGCAGGAGCAGATAAACAGATACCTGCTTCCAAAAAGCCTCTCCCTTCAAACCCAGCATCCTGCACAAAGGCTTTAGAAAGAGCTGGAGTAGAGTGGAGTAGGAGCTTGGGATTAACAGATACACACTGCTATATATAAAATAGATAAACAACAAGGTCCTACTATATAGCACAGGGAACTTTATTCAATTTTTTGTAATGAACTGTAATGGAGAAGGATCTGAAAACATAGATTTATGCATGTATATGCATAACTGAATCTATTTGCTGTACCCCTGAAACTAACACTGTAAATCAACTACATTTCAATAAAAAACAGGAACTGAAAAAAAAGAAAGAACTCATGTGGAAGTAGGGAAAATGGGAGATTAGGAGTGTCTAGGTCAGTCCCGGGAGGTTAGAGGCATTGTAGTGTTAGTCCCAGCAGAGTAACTCAGGATTTTTCAGTCTGCACCTCCACAGTGTGTGTTTTGGGGGCACTCCCTATACTTTGAGAATAACCGATGCTGTTGTGCTCTTCTGTGTCTGATGGGAGAGGGTCTCACGAGGGGAAGAGGAGGAGGTTGAAGGCATATTGAACACCTGGGGATGCTTTTCTTCCTCTCACAATTCCTTCTTTTGCCTCCTGCCTTAACCATCTCTGGCTCTGCACTACTGGAGCCACAGACAATGCCGGAAAGAGGGCTCACAGCCCTCAGGCCCATTGTGTGTGAACCTTTGAACATCTGCTGAGGTTAAGTTGTACAGACTTCTAACAGCTACTTCGGCAGTATCGAGGAGACTGCCTTCTAGAGGCACCGTTACTTCATCATCTCCTAAAAGAGTAATATAAATATTACCCCTACTGTATCCAAAAAACCTGCCCAAAGTTGCCAGATTCAAAGGGCAGTGCCTGGGGTGTTTTGTTTCAGAAAGCCCTGGGATGGAGTAGTTTATAAAGTCATTTTGCTAAGCTTTTCTTTTGGAACCACTCCCATCCCAGCCCTCAGTAATGAGCTGGAGGTTTGAAGACCACTTGCCCAAGCCAGTCTGGAGGTAGTGTTTCCCCAGCTACTCCTCCGGATTCCTTTTCACTGGCCTCTGCTTTGAATTGTTAATTTCCTCTTGAAGGCGCTTTCTGACTTTGTTAGCAGGTCTAACACTGGCTGCTTGCAAAGAGCAAAAAGTGCCAATTAGGTGCCAACACTGTTCTAGGAGGCATGGGAGACATAAAGGGGAAAGGTCCCTTTTCTAACCTCAAGGTGCCCACAGTTTAGCAGGGAGACAGCCAGGCAAACACATAATTACACTGTGATGTGATGTCGTGTTGTAATTGTCAAAGGAAGGCTGCAGTGGGAGCAGAAGGATTCCTCATCTGTTTGGGAGAAGTGAGGAAGGCTTTCCAAGCAAGGCAAACTAGAGCTGAGACTTAAAAGGAAGGGAAAGAACTTCAAGGATATGTGCATCAAGTTGGAAGAAAGCCATTACCAAGCGCTTTGTGGCATCACGCCACATGCTGTATTTAAGGCACTGGGCCATGTTACCAGAAGAGAGAGGCACTGGTCTCCTGTTCCCACTTTTCTACAATCAGGGAGATCAAAAGTTTTAGTTTAGAACTTGATCATTGCTCCCTTTGAATTCTCACCAGAACCTCCCTGAGAATTGTTGCTTTTAAAGATTTCACTTTCCCCTCTTTCCCATCCCATCTCACCCCCACGAACAAATACAGGGACTCTGCCAATTTGCAATAAATAACAGGAGCTGGGCTGGACAATGAAAGAATAAAATGAGAAATAGAAGTTGGAAGTAGCTGGCCAGATTGTGGGGAGCCTTCAATATCAGGCTAAGGACTGTGGGCTTTACCTGGTAGCAGAAGTGACAGTCGGCTGATGTAGGATGAGAAAACCAGAAAAGAAAGGAAAGGAGAGCTGCAGATAGAATCTTGAGGACACCACAAGCAGAGAGCAGACCCAGAAAAACCGATCATAAAGTGCTGGCTTCCACATACCTGGATATTAATAGCACCACCCAGTCTGTGTGCAGTGAGGATTCACTGAAATAATGCAAGAAAAGTGCTTAGCACAGTGCCTGATGCAGAGCACTTAATAAATATTACTCTTCATTATTCTTATAAGAGTATTTTTTTTTCTTTGCGATAAGGTCAACTGATGTACAAATACTAACTGTTAATATATGCATTGATGATCTGTTGCCCGGTAACTATGATTTTTGAAGTGACAAACTCATTTCAGTGTTTGCCTTTTAATTAAAATGGGTATTTCAGCATTTTAAAATTCATTTTTGAAGGAACCCCCCACTGAGCGGCAGCATCTCAGGCACAGCAGGGGTATACTACTATTTTTAAAAAGCCAGCTAACAATTAATGTCATAATTTTATATTTATCCTGCTAATTATGGCGAAGACAAACCCCAGTTTGTCCACGACTGTGCAAACAAACAAAGAAGCTTCAGCACCGAGAGGTAAGTTCCTTGCAAATTTGCATATTAATTACTGTTTACCGCCTTTGCTCCTGCGGCTGATTACCTCTAACAAAGAGCAGGGGTGACAGTGCCTGGGATGCTCTGAGACAACCTGAAATGCGGCCTGCCACTCTCAGAGCCGACCTTGAGAAGGTTGCCGTGCCTACTAGTGGTGAAATGGCCAGAAGGGGACAGTCTTTGTCCCTGGCTCGAGGTATCTTTATGTGATGCATTTTAATAAAGGACAGCAGACAACAAAGGTGGCCCTGTAGACTCTCACTCCAGTAAGACCATCTTTGCTTTAATGTACTTTGGAGCAGTATTATTTTTCATGTGCGCTATACAGTGTGAAAGATAATATCTATGATTTTTTGTGGCTTGAAAGGCTATACATACATTATTATTACGCTCTGGTCACAGCTCCCTGGAATAAAGATTCCCTAAAGCTCATGAATCTACTTTCTTCCCTCAGTTTTGGCACCAACTGCCAGGAGGACAGGCACCAATTGCTCTGGGAGGAGACACCCATGATCCAGTCCTGTTCTCTCCTGATGGTGTTGGATGGATTGGAACACTCTTATATCTAGCTTGGGAAGGGAAGCCTAGTGTGTACTGGAGAATTTTAACTTGGTTGTAATTGGAGACAAAACCCACATTAGTTGATTTAAAGACACTAAGTCTGAAAGAAATTCTTTGTGCTCACAATTTGGAAAAAGCAAAAGCAGCCTCCTCTGGGGAAAAAGTCCTGTCCAACAAAACCCTTGGTGGAGGCAAGAGAAAAACCAATGGAAAAAATTTAATCCTGACATAAGCATAATACATTATGCATGATAATCTTCAGAATTTGAAATCCACTTAAAGGCAATCATCTGAAAAAGCAGGGGCTGGTTTACAAGGTGACTTCAGCTTCCTGCAGTTGTGTGAAAAATGTAAGCACAGAACAACGCCTCTCTGTTTTTAATCTCTGAAAGAAGAAAACAAATACTTGTATGTTTAATGTCTCAATAGCCACTCCTTGGAAAGTCACAGTAATATAACAGTAATAATAATAATGATGATCGCTAACAGTTATCATGTGCTTACTCTGTTCCAGGCACTTAATATGCATGATCTCATTTAATCCTCTCAATGAGGAGGCTTATATTTTCTATCCCGTGAAAACAGCTGAAGAGACTGAAGCTCAGAGAGATTAAGAAACTTGCCCAAGATCACAAAAGTAAAAAGTGTTAGAGCTGGGATTTGAACCCAGGAAGACTGACTCGACAGGCCACCATGCTATGCTGTTTCTCATTTTATGCATTAGGAAACTGTAGTTTATTGTCCTAATGCCCCAAATTTTGTTGTCAAGTTAGAATTCTATTCCAGCTTTCTGAGCTCCAAAACTCACTGTCTTTATATTCCTCTATGCTTCCTCTCCTCATTAAAACTGAACATTGATTTATAATATCTTAATATCTTAGAACAGAGGTCAGTGAATGAACTCTGGCCTGTGGGCCAAATCTGCCCACTATCTGCTTTTGTAAATAAAGTTTTATTGGAACACAGCCATGCTCACTTGTCCAGGTGTTGTTGTGGCTGCTTTTGTGTTGCAACTACAGAGTTGAGTCATTGTGACAGTCAGCATAAGGTCCACAGCCTAAAATATTTCCTATCTGGCTGTTTACCTGGAAAGCTTGTTGACTCATGACTTGCAGGAAACATTTCCTCTCTTTTTCCTAACTAGCCTGTGGCCCAAGTCGTCAGCAGCAGCAGCTTTGAGCACGAGTCAGTATAGATGCCCAGCTTGGCTAACTGTGCTGATTTTAAATCTGAGAGATTGCCTGGGGCCGGGAGAAGGGGCCAGGTGAGTGCAAGGACAGAGGCTGTGGGTGGCTTGTTACTGGCCTTTGGTGCTTTCTCCCTACCTGTCCCAGAATCCCAAGAAAAACTATTCCCTGTGGTATCCCTGGCACCTTGAACACTGCCAGAGATGTAGTAGATAATTGTTGAATTAACAGTCAGAAATATCTTGCCATTAGACCATGAATTCTGTCTCCAGTCAGTCTCCAGGATGGAGTTCAAGTTCCTTAGCCTGGCAGCTATGATCTCCCCTGCTCCTTTCCTCCCCCTAGACACCATAACTCATTTGCCTATGCAACACTTTCTAGTTTTTCAAGACTTCACTCCTGACCATTTGACTGCTCAGGAAGGTCAGGTTTGCTAGGTGGGTCGCATCACAGCTGGCTTTGAAAGAAGGCTCACGTGATCAAAACGACGCTTATGATGTGCAAAAGAATCTGTAGGGGGGCGAGACTAGAGGCTAAGGGATCAATTAGGAATCTATTTGAGGTGATAATTGTGTAGACAGGGGCAATGAGAATAGAGAGGAAGGGACAAATTGGAGAGAGATTTGAAAGGAATCATCTTCAGGTATTTGATGACTTTGGGATCTGAGGGATGATGAAGAGGTGAGAGTAACAGAATAAGAATTTTAATGATAGGGTTAGGAGATTGTGTTGTTACTGACAAAAATAGATACTCTGGGAAGAGACGCAGGGTAAAGGGGGTGAGACAGTGTATCTAGAATTAAGATTGGTATTACCTTTGTGATACCTTTGTGCCCTATATGGAATGGGACATGCGGTGGTAGTGTCACTTTCGAGGTGAGGCCTAGAGATGCTGATCTCATAAGAACTGACAAACTGATTGACAAGCTGACTCGTTAATTCATTCACTCAACAAATATTTATTTGAGTAGGCACAGTTCTAGGCCCTTGGGATGTATCAGTGAACAAAGCAAAGATCCCTACTTTTGTGGAGCATGCATTCTAGCAAGAGAGACAGGCAATAAATAGTGAACATAATAAAAAGTAAATTATATAGCGTTAAGCACTATGGAAAAAAGACAAGGTTAAGGTGGGGCAGGTGGCTGGAGGCAATGGGGGCAGGTGAGGGCCTTTGCAATTTTGAAGGTGTTCCCAGATGCCACCTAGAGTGTTTTTTGCTATGATCAGTGGTTTGTTATTCATCTGCTGACCAAAGTCACAGAAGAAAAAATTGAAGAGCATTGGCTACTGTGTGATATTTTAATAAAGATTCTTTGTATGCCACATCTGGAGGCAATTTACAAAAAGGGAAACTTCTCTGGGTTCCCATTTCCTGAATGAGCAGCACTGCGATGAAATTCAGATGAGTCGAGGCTGATAATTTTCAGCAATTTCAATGTCGTTGTCGCCTTTCCTAGAAAGAAGAGCTTTGTTTATAAACTGCTGGGTCAATAGGAAATGTAGTCTCATCATTCACATTCTTCCGATAGGCCCCAGTCAGGACGCAGAGGCAGGAGGGATATACAGAGACCTGAAACATAATCCCTTAGCTTTGGGGCTTTGTTCTTTGAGATGGCATGGGGGAAAGGTAAAGAGCTAATTTTGTTCCTTCTTGGAAGACAAATTGGATGGATGACAAACTTTTTGTTAAGACCGAGAATTTGAGCAATTACCTAGTGATGCATAGGAACACAGACCGTACGTATCTGCATTCTTCCCTTTCGGGATTATTAATGATCAAAGCCCCCACTTGGGTCACACGCTAAACAGCTCCCAGTTTACTGTGTTTCTTCAACAGAATATGACGTGCCAAAGATCCACTTTAATTTCCACTGCCTTCCATTGCCAAGATGTTTATTTAGAGTCCTCAGTGGAACCTACATATTTAAAAAGAAAGGAGGGAGAAAAAAGAGGGTGACACGGTTTGGACAGTGACAGAAGACAATTGGTACAGAGTGGTATGCATTGTAATTCTAAAATGGCCTCAGCTCTATTGAAAATAGAGGAACTCAATTCTTTGATGTGGAAATGAGCTAAAAGGGGGAAGGAAAGGTGTGCTTGTAAGCTCTGGGCTTTTTTTCCTATGTTGTTTCTTCTAAGCCAGTGAAATCCCCCAGGTGCAGGGTGCAGCGTGATGCATAAAGAGACACCCGTGGTGCAGCAGACCCAGGTTCAGTGCTGAAGCCGCTGCGGCCACAGCAGTTGGCAAAGTAAGATCCTGGCTTCTTGGAAAAGTCCTGGGAGGAGCCCAGCATCAGTCAGAGTCTATTTGGCCCTTCTAGTACAGGTTCAATAGGACAGAAGGGCTTGGGGTTGGAACAGTTTTTAATGTAGCCCTTGTTGTGCTCAGAGAAGTGGGTTCACAGGCATCCATCTCTGGAAAGGAACCATTTTCAGCTAGAAGAGCCCTTCCCAAGGTACATCTTCAGTGGAAATGGCATTTGTTTAATATTATGTTAGCGGTGTCTACCCCTTTCTCCCACCCAATTCAACAAACATTTCTTTATTAAGCTCCCAGTAGGTGCGTAGGGCTCTGTAAGGTGCTACAAACTATCATGAAGGAGAAAACTTGAATTAATGACAAAATAGAATGAAACAATTTTTAAAGAATCTTCACAGGAATTCCACTACTGGAAGCAATGAGAAAGCATGGACCCCAAATTAGTGATACCCCCTACCATTCCATATCCTTAAACTCTCACACACAAACACACAGATGTGCACAGGTAGAAAAGCCCTTTAGGTAAAAAATACCCAGGGCTTTTTGCACAGTGCCAGTTGGCCTGGCTGGGCTACCCCATGGTGTCCTCTCATTGATGAAATGCTGATTAAGCTGTTTTGTGCTCCGTAATGGACCAATGGGTCATTCTCTGTTTCTTGTCAACTTCAAACAGGCTGGGCAGTCTGAGTTTGTTTTAACTACTGACCCCCAAATGCCTTTTGTCTTTATCAGACTTTATTCTTATCTTTTCACAAATGGAGTGGTTTCTCTTTTCCCCAGTCCCTCATATTTTCCTAAAAGGCACAGACTTACAAAAAATGTTTCTGAAAGTGCAACAGACTGGAAAAGTATCCAATTTTGTTTCTAAATATCTATTTATAGAATTTTCCAAAGTCTGTCCATCACAGACAGGGGATTTCATCTCAATCTACCTTAAAAAGGCGATTGAATTAAACAAGCATTTGGTGAGTATCTGCTTTGCTTCTGGCTTTGTTCTGGGGGAGTCAGAGAGGAAGTAGGATTTGTCCCTGCCCTTGAGGAGTTTAAAATCAAATTGAATAAGAGGGAACACTAATTAAGCCAAGAATTTACTTCTGAGTTTTTGAATTCACATTCTTGGCTGCAGTGTTTCTATGTATAATGGCCAAAAGGGTCCATTAGCTTTAGTAGTAGATTTGGTTGTTCCTGAAAAAAGTCTCTCTAACCCAAATAAAGGGAACTCAGTCTAGACATTGGAGATGCTTGAACTAATTTTCAAGCTAATTTGGCTTACCTAGTACTTTTTCTCATTTCCAAACTGTATGACTTTGAACGTAAAGCACTCATCCAGTCGTGCCACTTTCCCTGGAGAGGTAAAGCTGCATCAGCACGAATCTAGCTCTCAAGGAGCTCACCGCCAAGCTCCGTAGGTGGGAAAGAACGTGAGGGAGAAAGTCACTGGTGCACAAGAACAATCAGAACCATGGGACCAGTAACTGGGGTCTTGTCCTGAGAGGCTGGGAGACTCACACCACTGCTTTTCCTGCAGGCTAATTTCATCTCCCCACATCATGATGTACTGTAAGGGTTGTGGGAAATGCTTTGTGCCATTTGGATGAAAGATATATCATATAAGGTCTTTTTAAAAAGGTTTTGGATAAGTTTAGGAAAAAATAATTGATAACGATGATAATACTATCTAGCATTTATTGAGTGCTTATTACATGCCTGCCATTAAACTAATGATGGGGATATATCTCTAACCTGTAATTCTTTTATATCTGTTGATCCCTAAATTATCAAAATATTAATTTCTAAATGGGGCCTGTTCATAATCTGTTTATAATTGTTTAACTTGGGTGATGGTTTCATGGGAATTCATTATAACCATTCTATTTTTGTGTTTTGAAATTTCCCATAATAATAGATCATGCAAAAAAAAAAAAGGAAGGGACTAAATAAACTCCATTAACCTAAATAATACCTCAGATAAAAGGCGAGGTGAAGAAAGAAGGAAGTCAACAGTTCTCCAGTATTTATTCAGTGCCCGATCATTCACATTCACTATCTGTGAATTAACTGGGATCCCATTTTACAAATAAGGCAACTAAGGCTCAGACAGTTAAAGGGTTTTTTTAAGGAACTGAACCCCTGGCCACAGCTTATGATCCTTCCGACATACCACATTGCTCTATTGGTCCATATGGTTTCTAAGGGCAGGACCCCTGTGTTTTATCTTAGCAGCCCTGAGTGCCAGTAGATGAAATCACAGTGCTACTCTTTGAAACTCTCAGACTTTCTTATAGTTTAAAATCAGATAAACTGTTGAGAAAAAAATATGACATGTATACTTGTGGAAAAATTTCAAAGCAATATATGAAAATTGGCCAAGCAATGGTTAATGATCATTTTTATCTGATAGGAATATCTTTAAATGTCCATTCTCTATGTGGGTGTGTGGGTGTTGGGACTTTGGGGTAACCAACATTCATTTCCAGACATTTCACAACCTCCCTATAAAGTTAGGTATAAGGCCCACTATACAGATGAGAAAAAAAGAGGCCAAGAGAAGTCAAAGTTGGCAACACCCGTCTATGGTGGGCGTTGGCAAGCCATGGGGTGTGGTGCAGCTGGAGTTCAAATCCAGGATGGCTTGACCTCAGTGTATATTCTCTCACCACAATAGCAGTGCCCTGTTCGAATCAGATTCTTTCTTCTGTGGAAAAAGCATCCAATAAAGACTAGAGAGAGTCAACTAGTTCCTCCGTGGGGCCTGCGGGGTTGGGGGTGGGGGCTGGACATGACAACATGGCAGCGTTTCGTTATCATTAGCCAAAACTCCCTCTACTCTGAATTCCGCCTGCGCGGACCAAACCGAACAGAAGTGAATTGTCCCATCTGTTGTCAAAACCATCCTCCCTGACTTCAAAGAAGCCTGGCCCCGGAGGAGGGACTCCCAGGGTGCAGAGGGAGATGGAAGAGGAGCCCCTAGGCCTCCTGTCAGCCCTTCAGCCTCTGGGGGCCGGAGCCACAGCCTGTCATCCCAGCTGACTTTCTCTTTGAATCTGAGGCTCTTCACAACCCCCAGCCTTCCCCTCAGCCCAAACATACCCAAGGCCCAGATTCTGTTTGAAGTGGATGTGCTACTGTTCACAGGGCGGGCGCGCTGGCGTTGGAGGTGCCAGGGGATTAGAGGCAGCGGCTCCCTGAGGGGCCGGGCCACCTAAGCCTCAGCCAGCAGCCAGCGCTTTCTGCCGCTCGCAGAGTGATAATGGCATTCTGGGCTTTTCCACAGGGGTCCCTAGGCCCCCAAGCGATCTTAATTAAAGTGGCTTTGTGGGTCTTGGAGGCAAATACCAGCCCAGAATTCAGGGTGGGAGCTTGTTTTGAGTTCTGGTTCCATCTCTCCCTGGCCTAAGAGAAGCTTAAGTTCAGAGGAGCGAAGGGAAAGGAAGAGCTGAACCAACTGTCTAAATCTTAAACCAGGGGGAGGGTATAGCTCAGTGATAAAGTACCTGCTTAGCATGCACAAGGTCCTGAGTTCAATCCTCAGTACCTCCATTAAAATAAATAAACAAATATATAAATAAATAAACTGAATTACCTACCCTCATTAGAAATTAAAAAAAGAAAATCCTAAAGCAGAAGTGTCTGTTTTCATCTTAATAACCTGGAGCTCTCCTGCAAAACATCACTCGGTCATTCCCCTTTGCTGGTGTAGAAATGAGCAGGAAACCACACTGGTAATTCCTCAAAGTACCATGGATTGGAGTGATGCTTTCTCTTTGTCCTTTCTGAAATTATTCTGATGAAAAGGTAATAAATAGATCTGTAAGGAAATTCATTATCTTAAAGTTTAATTACATATACTAGTTACCACCTTTCCATGAATAATATTTAGATGAAAATTCTGAATTACTCTGTGATAGAGCAAATATCTCTCTATAGACATTTCAAATGTAGCTCCAAGGAGAGTAAACTTTTTAAAGAGACAATAAAAAGTTAAATATAAGATCCCCTTCCCTGTAAAATACTTCCATTTTATAAAGGTCAGTAATATGTGTATGTGTGTAATTTCATATGAGTATTACTTTTTTGGATAGAATCGTAGAATATATCTGCTTTGGGAATATTATTTTGGAAAAAAAATAAAGTGGTGCTGCCATTTATAATCCAATATCAGTTATATTTGTTAAGATGACACACTTAGGTATGATTAAAAGAAGTCTTAGCTTCCAAGGATAATTTATATCTATGCCTTTCCCTCTGTTTTTAAAATAGGAAAATATTTACATATCCCCCTATATTATTTTACAAATTGTGGTAGTTGTTTTACAATTCGGAATATATATATATGTATATATGTGTGTGTGTATATATATGTATGTATATCACATAGATGTGTGTGTGTGGTTGTTCAATTAATGCCAGTTTACCTCCTAGACCCTGAGCTCCATGAAGGAAGGGACCATGACTGATTTGCTCACCACTGTATCCCTAGTGCCAGGCATGGATTAGGTACTCAAATATCTGTTGAATTCATGAATAATCAAAGACATGCAGTGTAATGGTGATGATATATATTTGTTTTGATCCTATAATAATGCCTGCTTTAATTTTTTTTCTCTTAATAATGAGACTCAGGTTATAAAGCTGGATTTTGTTAATTTAAGAGATTACTATAACACTTATCTACAAGGAAATATAACTGAACATGTTCAATGGATTTTCAACTCAGGTGTGCAATGCTTTGCCAGTTCATGAGGTTGAGAATTTCAAATAATTGGTGACTAGTCCTGAAAAGTCAGAGGAAGGGCAAAATCCACTGAATATGAGTGTTTAAAGAGGTCCCATGTCATTGAAACACTCTTAAATTTTGCCTGGGGATGAAGTAGTCTTATTTCATGGTGTTAGTACCAGAGCAAGTAATTCTAGGGTATTTGTACAACTGCCATGCTGTATCTTCCATCTGTAAAGATAACCAGCTGAAAGGGCAGGGCTAAGGGACTGAAGTCTGAGGTCTGTGGAGGCATCAGGGATTCCATCCGAGGGGAATGCCAGTCACTGCTAGACAGATGCGTGCTAGGAACTCACAGTGCTCTGTCCGACAAGCCTGCCCTTCCTGAAGAGCTCACCCCAAATTACATGGAATCACCTTGTGCTCCTTCAGCAGAAAGCTGCTGACAGGGAACTTCTTTAACAATGCTGAAAAAGACCTAAAAGATAACCTTTTCTTCCGGGTATAAGGATGCCTCTGGTTGTGCACGAGTCAGTAAGGGCAAAGAAGCTGTTTCACAGCCTTGCAGACAAGACCAGCATTGTCAAAAGTTTGCTGTTTCCGCTGCCATTCCCCGATTCCCCTCTGCCCTCAAAAGATTTTTAAAGTGATCAGGGCCATGATGTTGCCCAGTTTTGCTACCAGCTTTCTTTTCTCTTGATCTTTTGTTTCAATGTCTGCTTTCTTTCCCCTATGTGCTCACTGAAGCCTGATTGTGGGGTCAAGCTATAATTAGTTTATATATGAAGTTTAATTCACTGTGGCTCTTCTGGCATTAGACTCAAATGGGCTTTGATGTCTGGCTGGAGCTTTGATCCCAGACCCTCGAATGGTGGTCATCACCCCAACTCAAAGGATTGCCCTTTATTTTTTTCCCTCCTATTTGGAGACAGCTTTTCCCAATTACATCATTTGTGTTTGTTTGGCCATAAAAGCTGCAAGGCATCATTTTGTTGCTTTGCTCTATAGCAAAACGTGCAATTGATGCTCCTTACTTTGCTTGGCTGCAATAGAATGTTCACTGCTGGATAAGGCATTTGTACAATGATGCTCTGACTTTGTGGGGGTGTTGCTGGGAGTTGTTCTGCCCAAGGGCAAAGCATCAGACTGTGTGATCTGAGGGATCCTTCCTGGCTCTGCCCAGGAAATATCTTTAAGTGTAAGCTACACAACTGTGATACATTCAGTCAAGTCTCTTTTTCCATGCTGGCAAGTTTATCTTACTCCCCAGATCCTTGGGCAGCAAATCCACCCTGTCTTTAATGTCACACTTTCTGAGTGTCGATTAGCAGCTTTTCTGAGAAGACAGAGGCCTCCGGGGAAAGCAAAAGAACTAACGAGGGCTGAACAATACTAGAAAGGAGATAATGAAGTAGCATCAGTGGAGGAAGAAGCACCAGCACTTGCTTTAAAAAGAAAGGGAAAGAAAAATCAAAACAGTAGGGGGAAATGAGATCCTGTCCCTGACAGGAGGGAGCAGTGAACAGTGGGTGATTACCCTCCACTGCCTCCCAAATACCTGTGACCAAAACAAAGAATCAAAAAGAAAGCCAGAGGACTAGAGAGGAGAAAATTTGGCTGTTGGGTAAAGAGAATAGGAGCAACCCAAACAGGCACACTTAATCTGACAACATTGGGAGTTTTCCTGGAAAAACAATTACAGCATTGAGCCCCTACGCTTCTAACTCCACTTGACAGCCTCAGTTTGTTTTAATTGGCGTGTGAATGAACAGCATTATTTATTAATGTGTAATGGATACTTTGGAAGCCATAACCTTTTTTTCCTATTTGTGACCATTTTATTGGTGGAACCATTTGAATACATTAGTTTTAATATTTAAACTTGCTGGGAACACTTTTTCATAGAGATGTACAAGCTGTTATGGCAAATGGTTTGCTTTGGACTAATGAGCCAGCTCAAAGTGGCATTTGGTGGCGGGGTAGGGGTGGGGAGGAGGTGGGGAGGTTTGGAGACACAGCGACTTGTCTGTCTGCTTAAACAAGATTTATTAGTAGTGTGTAAAAACATGCTTCAGCTTTTTTCCCCCTCAACTATATATAGTTGTCGATGTGTGACATAACACAGGCCACAATAATAGACTCCACCCAGCCAGAAGGAATCTAATTCAGAACTAGAAAGCAAGACTCTTGTCTAGAAATGAATAGCATGAGACAATGCCAGAGGACGTGGGTGAGTGGCTCTTGGCAGACAGGATCAGTCCCTATACTTTAGTGCCTTACTAAAATTAGGGAGGAAATTTTAGTTCCTGTATTACCAAGTACAGTGCTTGGCACACAGTAGGCATAAGGCATAGGTCAGCTGAATAGCATTAATTTTGTATGCCAATGAGCACCAAAACATAATTCCATTTTTAGATCTACTACACAATCTGGTTAACTATGAATCATGGTTGTCCGTATAGTTCCATTTACGTCTGTGAGGGCCAGCAAGCCGGAGGTCGGTGGAGGGTGGCAAGAGAACACTTGTTATTGTTTTGTGCGGTTTTTTTTTTTTTTTTTTGGTAAATGTCAACTTGACTCTCTTTGTGGCCAAGATTAAAATGGGTACTATTAAGTTAGTTAGAAATTAGTTAATGAAAAAACAATTTACACCAACCTACAGTTTCTTGAATGCTTGCAAAGGCATTGTCCTGAGTACAGTAATCCTAAGACGATATGAAAACAATCCCTGCCTTCAGGGAACTTTTATAATGTAACTGGAGAGAAGAGAGACACATAAACACCCACCTACATAGATGTATGTGTACATACCCAAATAAATAACCATCCAAATAGCATTTGGTAAGAATCAAATATTCATGCAGTTAATTGAAGTTCAGAGAAAAGAAGTGAACTGATCTTGGAGGAAAGAAGAGTGTACTACACAGAGGTGAGAAATGGAGCATTCTTAGCAGGGGGAAACAGCTGGGCAAATGTGTAAGAGTCTTAAGTAATGATATAGGATGCACTCCTTCACACAACACTTTGCCTGAACTTCAGCAAATTTTGACTTGCTGGATTCAATTTCTGAGGCTCCTCGATGGACTGCTTTTTAAAATAGATATGGTACTTTTGCATAGACAAGCCAGCTAGTGGCATTTCCGGACCCCTACCCCACTGAGATTCACAGCGTCCCAAGCAGAGATGACCATACCACAAACATTACTGCAGAGGAAAAGTTTGTGAATCCCTCTGGAGGCCAAAAAAAAAAAAAAAAAAGTTGCAACTTACATAACCCTTACTATCTGTTTACCTGCCACATTGCAAACGCACCCTCCCATATGTATTATATACTGTGTATTACTGTAATTCTTACAACAGTCACGTTCTGTTAGTAGTTCCATTTTACTGTTGGGGAAACAGGCACAGAGAGGTGATGTTACTTGCCCACATAGCTAGTCTTCGCTGGAAAGAGGCTTCAAATTCAGGCAGTCTGGTTTCAGAGTCTGAGCTCTTAACGCTTGCAGACTAAATAACAACAATGAAAAACTCAAACAAAAACCATAGCGCGCGCGCGCGCACACACACACTAAACCCCGAGCTTGTAAAAGAATTGATGCAACCGCTTGCTATGCAGCGACATCCTCCTGCCTAATTTTAAGTGCCTTCCGTAAAAAAGATTAAAACAACAGCAGCAAAACTAAGAGTTGAACAGTTTTAGGACAACATTGCATTGTGCCTTGTAATGATTGTCTTTACAACGTGGAGTCAAAAAAAAAAAAAAAAAAGCCAAAGCCAAGAAATGGTCTTTGAATACACTCGCAGTACCTTGTTGGGTAAGGTGAAAGAAACCTCAATCAGTGCGAGTGGATACGAACAGTGGACGTGTGGGGAAAGGGTTAACACTGTGTGCTGCAACTCGGTCGAGTTTCAGAAAGTTCTCTGGGGAACCCAACTGCAGAATCCCTTCGTGGACCCTGCCTGCGAGACCGACTGTAACAAGATGCTGGGGCTCGAGGTGCTCGCCCCTTGCTTTGTGCGATGGAAAAGAACCAATAAGGAGCGAGGCAAAAACTGGGTGCCGTAAACCCGAAAAGGGGGCGAGCAGGCCCGCGGGAAGAGTGGGGGAGGAGAGAGGGAGGAGCGGGGAGGGCAGGGCGAGGAGGAGGCCGGCGCCGAGCGCGAGCGGCGCCCCTGACACAAGAGGGGGAAGCCGGGGGGAGCGGGCCTCGCAGCCGAGGGGCCGGCGCGGGGAGGCGGGCGCCGGGCGGGGGTTCGCCGGGCCGCCGCGCGTGACGTAGCGCCGGGCAGGGCGTTATCAGCTGCGGGGCCGCGACGGGGGACGCGCGGCGACAGCGGACGGCGCCGCCCGGGCCCGGACGGCTGTAGCCCGTGGCCGCGCGCGGGTCCCGAGCGCTCTCGGTCCCCGCCCCCGCCGTCGCGCCACGCCGCCGGGAGGCATGAGCCAGCCGCCACAGCCGTAGCGCCCGCTCCTCTGCCCGGGCGGCCCGGCAGCGGGGACGGGTGCGCGCTGGAGGGTTGGGGGCCATGAAGCCGAGTCCGGCCGGGACGGCCAGGGAGCTGGAGCCGCCGGCGCTGAGCCGGGGCGAGCAGCGCACGGCGGAACCCGAGGGGCGCTGGCGGGAGAAGGGCGAGGCGGACACGGAGCGGCAGCGCACTCGGGAGCGGCAGGAGGCCACGCTGGCCGGGCTGGCGGAGCTGGAGTACCTGCGCCAGCGCCAGGAGCTGCTGGTCCGGGGCGCCCTGCGCGGCGCAGGGGGCGCGGGGGCCGTTGCAGCCCGCGCCGGGGAGCTGCCGGGGGAGGCGGCGCAGCGCAGCCGCCTGGAGGAGAAGTTCTTGGAGGAGAACATCTTGCTGCTACGGAAGCAATTGGTAGGTCGTGCCCAGAGGTGGGGCACGGCTGTCCCTGCAGAGGAGCCAGGGGTCGGGCAGGTGGCCGTGAGGTGGGCGCCGGGGTGCCCTCCGGCTAGGGAATTACCCTGGCTTCCCGGGACCCCCGCCCGGTGCCTCTCTGACCCGGGTTCCTGCGGGTGCCCGCGGCGCGTGGACTGCTGACGCCCACGCGTTCCCGGCGTGTGCCCGCTTTGTGTCAGGTGAGGGGCTGGCGACCCCGCGCGGACGGCGGGGCGGGGGTGGCCGCTCTCACCTCCCGCTCTGCCTTCGGGATTCCTGGAGTCGCCAGGTTATAACCTTCAGTCTCTCTAGTTAGACGAATGCATGCCCTCTCCCCGCGGGTTTGCAAATCCTCATTTCAAACAGCACTTATTTGGAGGGCTTCTTGGCTTCATGTCCTCCCGCCGAGAGGGGACAAAAGCCGAGGAGGGGGCTTTGTGGCGTGGTTAACTGTCCAGTGCCGAATTTTACGGTTACACGGACGCGCCCGCAGGGAGCCCTGCCCCTCCCAGGGCTCTCCCCAGCCTGCCAGCTTTTGCCTGGGCTGCTGCTTAATTTCAGATAGAAGCCCTTTGTATAAGGCGGCTAAAACATGGAAATTTGGCTGGAGAAAGTGCCCGTTCCCCTCGTATTTTATATGTTCTGCTTGCTGTGACTTGAGGTGGAGGTGAGAGACGAGAAAACCTGCTCTCAGAGAACATTTATCTTACTGGATTGGTGTCAGTGTCTTAGACATTCTCTGCCGTCTTCATTAATAGGGAGGAAAAAGAACTTTGGCGTTTAATGTATTGAACAGCTTTTGACCCCGCCTCAGAGTAATGGCGGCAGCTTTGTTTCGGTGACCTCAAAAATGTAGTTTTGGAAACAGAAAAAAAAAAACACCTTATCTGACCATGTGATACTATCTGAAACTAGACACATGCCAGATAATGTCCCTCCTACAGTTACTAACAAAGTGATGCTATGTGGTTATTTGTCAAGTGTTTTCTTATATTATCTCTTTTCAGATAAGTTGTCTCTTTTTTTGAGCATCAATTTGATTTTACTTTTTGGTCTATTTTTCCTGAAGGAACTCATTGTAGCAAACAAGCATGTTATGTCTCCAAGCTTTTTAAGTCAAAGGACCGACAGGAGGAGTAGATATTCATATGCATCTATTTTGTAAGGGTGTATGTATGTGGTGGTTTGTGTAATACCTCTGTCTTGGCATTTTGCTATGTTTTTTGGTAGCAGACCAGAGTTGTATATAACACAGATTTGAGCCAATTCTTGCTGGCTATGTCCCATCATTGACATTGTGTGCATTGTCTTGTACAATGGCACCTTCTTGTCTTCGTGAATCTCATGATTGTGAGTGGCACATTCTTCTTGTCCCCTGGAGGGGTGCAAGGCAGCATGTCAGGAGAATTCCCGTCCAGTCCGTGTTTGTGGTACTATTTTCATTTGTCGACTTGGCATTTGTGATTTGAACCAGATGCCTCTTGAGTTCTTTTGCTTTTCCAGCAATAGAAAGCACTAGGTGGCGGTGTGAGTTAGCACTGCGGTCTGTCACCTTTGGAAACCCGAGTTGAGTTCAAATCTTGATGGACCTTCCCTGGAGAGTTTTAGATTCTGCCAGCTCACATTATACTTGGCACTGGCTATTAGTATTAGTTTCTCACTTTCAAAGGCCCTACGACTGATTAAGCCCCACAAAGCAACTAATAGAAAACAAAACTCCACAGGACATTTGGCCAGAAAATCTCACCTAAGTAAGATTATAGTGTATTGTAGGAAATCAGTTACAGTCTGACTTCAAATTAAAGAGTCTACTGTGAAGTACTGTTTTGTAAAAAACAAAAAATTGGCTGTATACAGAGGATTTAAAAAATCTCAGTGGCTTTTTCTTATCCCTACCTGTAAAAAATAAGTTTGTATGTATATTAGTTGAACCTAAAAGCAAGTCTTGTTTTTTATGAAGGGACTTTGATCACCACAAAATGTGAGAAAGTGGAATTCAATAGAGGACATAGTCTTGACGTTTTTCTTTATTTCAGGTCATCTGGTAAAATCTTGGTTTTGGAAGATTTAGTGAACTCTTCAGGTGGTAGTTTGAAAACTTAGAGTGGACTTTCTGATTCTTTGTCACCAAAATGTGTTTGTTTTTCCTTTCTCCTTTTCTTCCTAATCAGAATTGTTTGAGGAGAAGAGATGCTGGTTTATTGAACCAGTTGCAAGAACTCGACAAGCAGATCAGTGACCTGAGACTGGATGTAGAGAAGACATCTGAGGAGCACCTGGAGACAGACAGCCGACCTAGCTCAGGTGCGTCAGAGCACAGGGAAGCGTCCTGCATTCATGAGTTCTACCTTGGCCCCCCCAACCCCCGCCCCCCGGGCTAAACCTTATGAGACCTGCAAATGGCAAGCGAGTTTGTTTCCAGTGCAGAGAGGATTTAGAAAACAGTCTGCCATTCTGTGCAAGAGAGGCAAACAAAACCAGATAGCAGCATTTTTAATAATGAGATTGATCTGACTGGAGTCCCCCGAGTTTACAAATAAAAGCTTCTATTCAGATTTCTGGAAGAGTGAGTGGTCCTCCTTTGAAACTTGAGAAAGTCAGAACTGGGCTAGAAAATTAGTCACACTTCAACTTCCTGAGGCCACTTCAAAAGTTTTTTTTTTCTTTTAAACCATTTGGCTCCTTACAAAGATTTGTTTTTCTCTTCAAATTATTCTTTCTGAAACATTCATTAAAAAGTGGAAGCTTTGACAGATCCAAGTCTCTTTCCTTGTACATCTTTTAAGGTGGGGTCAAGGAGGAAAGTCAATTTGACAATGAGAATAATTTTGAAATGTACCCCTAGTTATGGGCTTTTGCCTTTTTCTAAGGATTGCTGGAAACAAAAATCATAAAATCAGGACACGAAATCTGGTGAACCAACATTGGCCCCTCTCCCTTTCCTGCCTTCCCTACATGATTACGCCTTTTCCTTTTAAGCATGAATGCGTATTGCTGCTTGACATGATTTTAATCCCAAACGGTGTTTTTATTTGCAGGGTTTTATGAACTGAGTGATGGGGCTTCGGGATCCCTTTCCAATTCCTCTAATTCGGTCTTCAGTGAGTGTTTATCCAGTTGTCATTCCAGCACCTGCTTTTGCAGCCCCTTGGAGGCAACCTTGACTATCTCAGATGGTTGCCCCAAATCTGCAGGTAAGACTTTTCTAGAATTGATAGACATTTTTAATTGGAAAGGGTCAAAGATCCTTAAAGGCTATCTAGCTTCAACCCCTTCTACTGATGAAAAACAAAGGCTCAGAGAATTTCATGAGCTTCTTGCATTTAGTGCCATAGTTCCATTTAGAATCAATATCACCACAATTTCTGTCCTCTTTGGGTGTCACCTAGCTTTATATTCTGATGGTAGAAACAGCTTATCTTTAGAAATCCTGTCTCAATATTATGGGTCTTGAGCTCTGTTTCTGAGCCTTTGCTGTTAACTTGTTTGCATTTTCTTTTGAAAATCAGTTTGGATCTCTTTCTCCTTTCTTTAATCGTTTAAAGCCAAAGTTTACATTAAGTTCAGTATATCTGTCAGCCTGGCCAAGAGCTGCTTGGCACTTCTAGGAGCAGTGGTCCCTTGGTGTTCTCCAGAGTGCCTTCCTCTCTCTTCTTTTAGCAAGTGGATGGGGTGAGATCCCCTAGGCCGTGTTCCCCATTTGAGGCTACTTGTGCAGTGACCTCTAGAGAGAATCATGTTTTTGGTCCTGAAAGAGTTTCTGCGTACATTTACTGTGCTGTGAATTTTCCGAACAGTTCTGCAGGGTGTAAGTGTTGGTATCTCCATTTCATGTACCAGAAGAATTAGGCCTAGTAAGGTTAGGTTAGGCAAGTTGTTTAAAGCTATATAGCGAATGAGTGGCAGAGGCACAATTCAAGCTCCAGACTGTCAGGTCTGTGTTTTTTTCCACCACACCAAGGGAACTCAGAAATTGCTGTGTCCAACCTTCTCGTCGAACAGAGAAGGAATTTGGTTTTATACGCCCTCTGTCAGAGGCTCCTCATTTGCTGAATGGCAGAGTTGTTGCCAAAATTTGGGACACCTTCCTGAGTCCTGCTTTAGAGTGATTCCTCAGAAGAGCAGAGAAAATTCAGGGATGAGAGGAACTGTAGGCTCTGGTGCCAGTCACTGCACCTTGGTCTGTGTGTGTTTTCCTCTTGGGTATCAGGCTGAATTTCTGAGGTCCGGGAAGTGCAAACGTAACACCAAACCACTGAGGTTGCTAATTGGCTGGTGTCTTTGTATTTGTACAGTGTGTGTTGTTAGCAGCGATCATTCGGGGAAGCTCAAATTTGTGTTATCTAGAGTGTATGGGCTTCAAGTTCATTGGTAATTGCTCCCTTTCAGTCTGCAGATCTGGTTTCAGAGGGAAATTTTATAAACCCATTAAAGGTACTTTAATACTTAATACTTAAGGTATAGGTTTTCCTTAAAGGCAGACCCCTGCTATCCCAAAGGCCACATCTTCACATAAATGAGACAGTTGTGCTGGCCCTCGGGGTCTGGGATGTCTGTCTTGTTCCTTAATTCTTAGGAGGGAAAAAAGGGATGAAAGGTGATGGATAGGCAAATGTGGCTTTAAGTAAGGCAAGGATAGGCCTTGGGATAATAAAGTAGGGATGGGCAAAGATATTAGAGAGGTTTTCCCTTCTTAAAACAAACCATTTATTGGGAGTGGAGGTGGATTTGGGGACATGGCACTTTTATTTTATAGTAGTCTTTTGTTTATAAATGAATCATATCATTTCTGAGTCTAGACTATTCCCTGCCCCCTCCTTCCCCCCCAGCAGCTAATTATCATTGAAATTCATGGAGCTTTCCCTTGAACAATTAACATAGAATCTAGCACATAGTGGGTTTTCGATATTTGAGTGAATAAATATAATTATAATGGAAAACAAATTAGCAATTAAAAACTTTGATTTTTCTCTAATTAAAAGTCATTACCAGGACTTGATATTTATAATAATCACCAAGAGAAGAGATCAAAATCATTTAATTAAGCAAGAAAGGTTGATTCATTGTATTTTGGCATGTACATTTTTGAGATGTGGGAAATTTATTCATTAATCCTACTGCTCAATCTTTTAAAAACCTCATCAAGAATTCCTTCCTAAAATACTGTGCTTTATTTTGTAGCACCACCCTTGAAAGTATAAGGTGCTTATTATTTCAATTTGATTAGTCTGTATTGAAATTTGATGAGTTTCCCTGACCTTTCAATTGACAGGTCAAACACATGTCATTAAGAATTAGGTCTGGAAAAGATATAAATCAGGAGAAAGGCCATAGATAGTTCATCTGAAGTATTTTAAAGAGAAACCAGGAATAGAACACAGAAGAGAGAGTGGCCTAGAGAAAGAATGACTCAAAAATCATTTATTTTTCTAGTTATAAATGCAGTACATATTTATTAAAAATTTAGAAAATAGAAAATAAACATCATTTGCTTTCCAACCACACAGAGAAGCTACTATTAGCATCTTGATATGCTTAATTTTAGACTTTTTTCTTTGAATATACCCAGTCTTAATAAAATGATAATCAGTAGTCTGGTACGGCATTATGGTTTTTCACTCAACTTAAAGTGTTTTCCCCATATTATCCAATAGTTTGAAAGTGTTTTTAATGGCTGAATATTGTTCCTTTAGCATTGTCATATCTTGTTAAAAATTCTTTGCTAATTATTTTTTCCCCTCATCCAGTAGTAAGAAGTGTATGTGAAATAGCAGAGTAACTTGTGGAGTATTTGTTGATTCTTTAGCATTCTCTCTCTACCCATGAATTTGTCTTCATAGAAATTGGCCAGAGTCAGGCTGGTGTTGGCCAGTTCATTTCTTCAGATCTCATAGGATGGTTGGAATATAAAGAAGGCCACTGTGAAGACCTGGCCTCAGGGGCAGTTTGCCTTCCCCCATCCACATCACAATCTAATTCCCTTGGTGTCATTGCAGATGTGAATCCCAAGTACCAGTGTGATCTGGTGTCTAAAAACGGGAATGATGTGTATCGCTACCCCAGTCCACTTCATGCTGTGGCCGTACAGAGCCCAATGTTTCTCCTTTGCTTGACTGGCAACCCCCTGAGGGAAGAGGAGAGGCTGGATAACCATGCCAATGACATTGGCGTCGGATCCGAGCTGGATGCCGTCAAGACAGACACTTCCTTACCATCTCCAAGCAGTATGTGGGCTGCTCCTCCTCCTTCATCCAGTAAGAAAATGGATGGTTACATTCTGAGCCTGGTCCAGAAAAAAACACACCCCGTAAGGACCAACAAACCAAGAACCAGTGTGAACGCTGACCCGACAAAGGGC
Source organism: Camelus ferus (assembly GCF_009834535.1). NCBI lineage: Eukaryota > Metazoa > Chordata > Mammalia > Artiodactyla > Camelidae > Camelus > Camelus ferus. The sequence goes on from NC_045701.1 coordinate 57,936,915, forward strand.
CTTCTGAGGAATGGGAGCATTTGCATCAGAGTGACTGGGGGTGTCTCACAGGGCAACAGTGGGAACCTTAAGAATTCTAAACAGGTGTCTTTGCCCTCCGGCGGGATCCCCCCTTTTGACAGTGGGACATTCTCCCCGCTGAAACAGTGGTCAAAAGAATCAAAGCCAGAACCACTGGAAAGCAAGAGGTTGACCCCGCCCGAGGGCTGCTCCCCGGGCACTGCCACTGAACTTCAAGGAAAGCATCTGCTCAAAAATGCCAAGCCAGCCGCCCAGGACCATGCGAGGTGTCCCCCCGCTGGGACAGGGGAGCCCTCTAAGGAAAGCGGTCACATCCCAGCTGCCTCTCCGAAAGAGAGCCCTGGGAGAGGCCCCGCGCCGCTGCAGGAGAACAAAGTGGTCCAGCCACTGAAAAAGGCGTCCCAGAAAAACAGCCCGCAGGCTGCCGCTCCGGGGGCGCCCCCTCCCGCCGCTCAGGCCCTGCTGTCTCCCGCTTTCCCGGTGGATGAGCGGCCTGCCCTGGATTTCAGAAGCGAGGGCTCGTCTTCTCAGAGCCTGGAGGAAGGGCCCGTGGGGAAGGCCCCGCCAGGCCCCGGGGCAGCCGCCTGGCGTCAGGCTGGCCCGGGGGGCCAGGCCCGCGGCCGCCCCCAGGGGCTCCGCCCTGAAGCACCGGGCCGCGGCCGTCCATGGGCCGGAGGGCGCGCTGCCCGCCGTGAGAGAGAAAGCCCGGGCGGCTGGCAAGAAGTGTCGGTTCCCCGACGACACGGATACAAATAAGAAACTCAGGAGAGCCCCGGCCAAGGGGCGGCGGGGCGGGGGCGGCCAGCCCGACGCGGGGCTCCACGGCCGGCCGCTGGGCGCGGGCCGCCGGGGCCATGGCCACGGCCACGGCCGGGAGGCGGTGGTGGCCAAGCCCAGGCACAAGCGAACCGACTCGCGGCGGTGGCGGTCGGCCGCCGAGGTGTCGTACGAGGAGGCGCTGCGGCGGGCGCGGCGGGGCCGCCGGGAGCCCGCGGGGTTGTTCGCCGCGGGGCCGCTGCCCTACGCCAGCCCCTACGCCTACGTGGCCAGCGACTCGGAGTACTCGGCCGAGTGCGAGTCCCTGTTCCACTCCACCGTGCTGGACACCAGCGAGGACGAGCGCAGCAACTACACCACCAACTGCTTCGGCGACAGCGAGTCCAGCGTGAGCGAGGGCGACTTTGTGGGCGACAGCACCAGCACCAGCGACTCCGAGGAGAGCGGCGGCTTGATTTGGTCCCAGTTTGTCCAGACTCTCCCCCTGCAGCCCGTGCCAGCCCCGGACCTGCGCAACAACCCCACAAAAACCTTCGTCAAAATCAAGGCTTCACATAACCTCAAGAAAAAAATCCTCCGCTTTCGGTCTGGCTCTTTGAAACTGATGACAACCGTTTGAAGAGCATTCTTGGTTGTGGAAAGTGGGGTCCCAGCCCTCCTAGTTCCCGAAGAAAAGGTGACGTCTTAGTTTTTTCGTGTAATAATTTCATGGAATGCTTTCCTTTGTTAAGATAAAACCGAGGTAAATTATGTCTCATCGTCGTGTATGGAGACTAGTGCCTTTAATGGAAGGTAAAGAATGTTTTGCTGGTTAGAAGTGAATATTGAGTTTCTAATGGTGGTGAATAGTGAGTGAATTTTGTGGTATCAGATGATTTTTATTTGAAATTTTCTGAGCATTTGTGAAGGCACAGGTTTTGATGTTCAAGTGTTAATGGGTTGAGACCTTTTGCTCTGAAGGTCAGGTGGATGGAATTTTAGGACATACATTTGCTTCTTTGGTTCTTTAGGGCAGTGTCTCCAGGAGGTTTTTTCCTGTTGGGGGTATCGCATACAATTGTGTGAAGTAGGTACAAGGGGCAGTCGTAGTTTTCTGTATTTTTTTACATACAGTACATTCAATTTTCTTCTCAGAATTGTTTGGTTTACTGGACTCAGAACTTGAAGACCAGACCCTAAATCCAGAGAGGTGACCTGGATGGGTAGGCTAGTAATAAACCTTAAAAGGATTCACTAAAACCTTTGCCACACTTGGTGCCTAGGCCCTGGTTACAGTAACCCCTTCTAGGGCCGTTTACCCAACATTGATGCCTTTCTCCTCCTCCCTAATTTGCAGCAGATCCAACCATTCTTCCCTTGGAGACTTGCCTTTGAGATAACATTTTGGTCATTGCGTATAGAGAAATTCACTCCTAATGAAATGACCCTTAGGTGTGACTCCAAACTCAGAATTGCTCACTGAGCACCGTACCACCTAAGCATTAGCCCAAACACAATAGTGCAATCCAGTCCAGCTTGGACCACTGACCCTGTCTGGTGGTCCTTTTTTAAAATAATTGTTTTTGGTAAACAGTATTGTGTAAAATTGCTTTTTTTATACCAATATCTGCATGTTTTGTGCATGAGTAGTATTTGTTTTGATATTCCTATTGATGTTAAATGACTGTATGATATAAACAGTATGTGTTTTTATATATCTTTGTGTAAATTTAATATAACACATTATATGCTGTAATAAACGATTTGTTTTACTGCTGTTAAGTTTGTTATTTGGGTATAAAACCAGATGTTTACACCTATAAATCTTGCACTGATTATTGTGGGATTTATATTAGGCCTATTCTAGCATTAGAATATCATTTGCAATAATTTAGGCAGATTTTAGGAGTGTTTGAATGGATGGTGAGTAAGCAAATGAGGAAAAGCAAGCCAGTTAGAATAGTTAAGGTGCTTCTTTACAATTTAAGGTAAATTTGATTGATATCTTCTTAGGAAATTATTTCTGAGAAGACTTCCCCCCACCTCCCCCAGCTTCTAAGTATAAAAAATTTTCAACATGGAAAAGTTGAAAGGATAGTACAATAAACTCCTACATAGCTACAGACCACCTAGGTTCAACAATTGTTGATGTTTTGCCATGCTTGCTTTAACTCTCTTCATTTATATATTAAACAATTGCTGGTTTTGTAGGTCAAGGACAGATTTTGGCAATCCTCCCTCTCCCCACCACATTATTTTAAAGTAAAATAATTATTTTACTACTGCATTATTTTAAAGTAAATTTCAGGCATCATGAGATTGCATCTTTAAAAACTTGGGCATGTATTTCCTAAGAACAAGGAGATTCTTTCTTCCATAGCATCACAACACCATGATCACACCTAAGGAAAATTGACAATAATTCTTAATATCATCAAATATTTAATCTCTATTCAAGTTTTCCAATTTGTTTCAAGAATTTTTTAATAACAATTTCCCCATTCCTCCCCAACCAGGATTCAATCAGTGTTACACATTGCTTTTGGTTATAGATCCCTAGTCTTTTAAGTCTAGAATAGCTTCTCCACATATATATTTTTAAAATGACATTGGGTTTTTAAAGTCAGCACAGTTGCCTTATAGAAGGGCCGACGCTCTGGATTTGGTTGTTTATGTTGTCTTCTAACATCTAGTTCCTCTATTTCCTGTGAACTGTGAAGGCCTGATTGGATTTGGGTTAAACATTCTTGGCAAGAAGAATTTCACCAGTGATCTTGTGTAGTTTTAGTGCTTCACAATAAGAAACATAGTATCAGTTTGCCCTACTGTTACTGAATTTGAGAGTGATCCTTTGGTCAAGTCAGTGAGCAGAGTTTTATCCACTAGAAAGGTTTCTTTTTTTCCTCTTTGCAAATGTTTAGTATTTGTGGGTGATTCTTTGGTACTGTCTAGATATCCTATTCTTCATAACTTTCCACTTAATAACTTCTGTTTCTTTGCCTGAATCAGTTATTGCCTTGGGGATGCAAAATGGTGGTTTTCTAAATATCTTTCTTTCTACTTTTAAAAACTGACATGCTACCAAAAAGAGCTTTCCTTATTTTTTCCCTTTCTCTTTGTTTTAAAATATTATGATGGACTTAAGGATTTTTATTCTTTTGGTACTTTATAATCACTTACGGTTATTGTTCTTTTTGATGCTCAGCATGTCCCAAATTTGGCCAGTAGGAAGGTAAATTTTTTTAAAAGCAGACTGTAGAATAGGCTCAGTCTCATAATTCATTTTTTATTATGAAATATACTCAATTAAAATGATTTTTTGGATGGTAAATTTCAGTGCAACAAAAATCCCTTAAGTATTCGTTTTTTGATTCTGTCTTGGAAATGATTTCTTTTCCTGTAATTTATAAACCTCTTATCTTTAAGAAGGCCTTTAACTTTGGAACAGCATGGCTTATAAAGATAAGACTTTTTTTTCCCAACAAGACATCCTTTTTTCAGCAAGACATCTTTCTAGCAAGATATCCCTCTAGCAAGATATCCCAGACAATTCTTCAAGATGTTGTAGAGATGCTCATCTTTTAGTATTCACATGTTTTTATATGCAACCAGTCATTCTTCTTTGACTAGAATTTCTCTGGTTACCTGATTAAATCTAAGCCAAGCACAAACAAGGGGATGATCTCACCATCTTTTCTAGTCCTGTGATCCAATCTCTTTGGGGGCAAGTTGTAGAGTTTATTGTGTAAGGCAACTGTGACCTGCAGTTCTTGAATTGTGTCCAAATCGTTCTCAATAAGCATTGTGCTCAGAAGGGGATGCTTTCTGAAAACCAGCTTCTGAGTAATTACATTGTAGGTGATGGAACGCCAAAGGAAGAGAAGCGTGAAAAACAGGATTTTCAAAGAACCTTGGGCTTGTCCTCCTCTGTTGCTTGACTTCCCTGTAGCTAGCAGTAGTACTGCACTTGGAAAACTGGGTTTTGTCCAACATTTTCAATGACAAAATATCTGCTATTGTTGTTTCAAACAAAAGAGCTCTTTAAAATATTTTCCTTCATTTAAACAAATCACAAATGCTCATTGTCAGACAATAAAAAATATCAGATCTGTACACAGGTGTTTACACTCTTCTCTTTTAATCCTGCTCAAATCCTACTCTTTGGTAGCATTGGTGTATGTATTTCCATACTCTGTTATATGCATAAATAGATAACCTTTATATTTTTTCTTCAAAACCAAGTCTCAGTCTATATGTCTCATTCCGTATCTGGCTTCCTTCATTTTGTGAATATAATTTTCAGTGCTTTTTAATGGGATTCCAAGTATTTCTCACTGAGGAAAAAGGCACCAGATGTTATGGGCTACTTGTTTGCTCTGCTTAGAATAATTCTAATATTTAGCAACAGAAGTGTTATCTGAGTGCTATACATTTGTACATATTTGCTTTCCTAGTTTTCTCATGCATTTTGTTATTTTGTACTGTGAGGTCACTTCAGTGGAGTATTATTGGGGGAATCCTGTGAGACTTGATTAAGAATTTTGCCATACTGAGGAACTTTGTATTTTTTTCTGCCAGGTACCTCAGGGACATTTCCAGGCTGGACCACTTCTAAGTTCATTTCTCTACTTTGGGGTTATCTGACTACAGAGGTAGTATAAATTCAAATCCCAGGCCCCCATGAGGGTAGACTGTGCTTACATGTTCTCAGAGGAGACCTTTCCCAAGGCAGACGAGCTGTTTATTTTCATCCTGGGCCAGGAAGTGGATTTTTTTTTTTTTTCCTGGACCAACCTTTCAGTGCTGGTAGGAATATGGGGAAGTCTCAGTTCCACATCCAAACTCTGTGAAAGCTACATCCCTGTCCCTGAGTGCCTTGCTTAAGGGACCAGAAACTTCTCCCTCTGCTCTCCAAAGGCAGACCAAAATTGAGTGCCATTTTTTAGTCCATAAATGCTTGTGAGGATGTTTGGTAATAGTTTGTCCATCATTTCTAAGTGTTTTACAGTGAGACGAGTAGGTTACCTGTTCCATTGAAGGGCTAGAAACAGAAACCATAGGCTATATGTTGCCTTTGCCGATACATTAGATTCTCCCTTCCCTGTCTTATTTTTGGTACAATATTATTGAGGTACAACTAAAGTAGGATAAAATGCACGTACGTGAACTCTACAGTTTGATCAGTTTTGACACACTTACATACCCACATAATCACCCGTAATCAATACAGCAAACATTTCCATCATTCTCAAAAGTTTCCTTGGTATCTTTGTACTCCATCTCTCCCTCCACCCCTGTCCCCAGACAACCACTGCTCTGATTTCTGTCACTATAAATTACTTTGTATATTCTAGAATTCTGTATAAATGGAATTAAACAGCGTGTACTCTTTTTTTGCCTGAATTTTTCATTCCACATAATGATTTTCAGATTTGTCCATGTTGCTTCATGGCTCAATAGTTCATTCCTTTTTATTGCTGAGTTGTATTCTTCTGTATAGATATATAACGATTTGTTTATCCCATTTACTTGTTGATGGACATTTGGGTTCTTTCCAGTTTGGGGCTAATTACAATAAAACCATGAAGAACTTTCATACACAGGTCTTTGTGTGAACAGATGTCTTTGTTTCCCTTGGGTAAATATTCAGGAGTGGAATGCATTTGTCTTATGGTAGATGTATGTTTAACTGTTTTAGAAATTGCAAAAATATATTCCAAATGGGTTGGACTATTTTACATTCCTACAAGTAACATGGGAGTTTCAGTTGTTCTATATCCTCACTATCATTTGGCATGATCAGTCTTTTTAGTTTTAGCCAATTTAATGGTGTGTAATTGTATCTCATTGTGGTTTTAATTTGAATGTCTTCTGATGACTAATGATGTTGAACATCTTTTCATGTGTTTATTGGCCATCTATTTTCTTTGGTGAAGTATCTGTTCACATAGGAGTTTTATTTAAAGAATTAGGTTGTTGAGCTTCTTACTATTGAGTTGTAAGAGTTTTTTGAAAAATTTTTAATTTCATGAAAAAGTTTTCTGACATATATTGTGAATATTTTCTTCTTGTTTGTGGCTTGCCTTTTCGTTTTCTTAGTGGTGCCTTATGAAGAACTAATGTTTTTAATTTTGATCGAGTTGTTTTCTCTTTTTCCTTTATGGCTCATGATTTTTGGTATCCCATAGAAGAAACTGTTGCCTAAAGCAAGGTTACAAAGATTTTCCCCTATGTTTTATTCTAGAAGTATCATAGTTTAGGTTTACATGTGGGTCAATGACCTATTTTGTGTTTATTTTGGGGTATGATGTGAATTAAGGATAGATACTCAATTTTTCCAAACAGATATTCAGTTAGTCTAGCACTATTCATTGAAATGACTTTCACTTCTGAACTGGCACATTTGTTAAAAAAATTGAAATATATATATTTCTGGATTTTATTTTGTTTTATTTATCTGTATGCCTATTTTTTCACCAATACCAAACTGTCTTGATTTCTGTAGCTTTAGAATAATTATTGAAATCAGGGGGCAAATCCTCCAGCTTTGCTTTCTCTTTCTTCTTCTTCTTAACTCCTTTGATTATCCTAGATCCTTTGCACTATTATTTAAAATTTAGAATCGACTTATCAATTTCTACAACAAAACAAAACCCTGCTGAAGTTTTTATTGGTATCTCATGGAGTATATAGTTCACTATTGAGATACTGCATTTTAAAAATAATGAGTCTTTCAATCCATGAGTATGGTATATATTTCCATTTATTTAGGTCTTTTAAAATTTTCTTTAGCAATGTTTTGTTGTTTTTAGTGTAGAAGTCTTGGTTATCTTTTGTTAGATTTATTCTGTGTTTTTATGATTTTTGGTGATACTGTAAATAGAAGTTTTGAGAATTTTATTTTCTAATTATTTGCTGGTGATATATAAGAATACAGTTGACATTGTATATTAACCTTGAACCCTGCAAAATTCATTTATTAGTTTTAGTAATTGTTTTGTAGAATTCCAACTCTAGACTTATAGATATTGTCCTAGAGGTCTGGAAACCTTGTTCATTTTTTTTCCCAATACTTTCTCTCTGTTCTTTAGTTTAGGTGATTTCTATTGATCTATCTTCATTTTCTTTTGTTATCTGTGTTCTGCTATTGAGACTATCCGGTGGATTTTTTTTTTTTTTAATTTCATATATTGTATTTTTCAGTTCTAAAGTTTCCAGTTGGGTTTTTTTTGTTTGATTGTTTGTAGTTTCTATTTCTCTACCGAGAATTTCTATCTTTTAATTAATTTCAACTGTGTTGTCCTAGTGGAGCATAGTTATAGCAGCTACTTAAAAGTTTTTGTTTGATAGTTTCAGCATTTAGGTCATCTTGAGGTTGGCATCATTATTTTTCCCTTGAGAACAGATCACATTTTCCTGTTTCTTCGGTTGTCAGGTAATTTCTGATTCTATCCTGAACATTGTCAATGTAGCACTGCATAGGTGCTGAGTCCTTTCATAATCCTCAGGAGAATTGATGTTTTTGCTTTAGCAGGCAGTCTACCCAGGTAGACTCTGACCCTAAGTTCTTCTCACCTTTGTGGGCAGTGGTTTAAATCTCAGTTCAGTTATATAAGCCTTTGCTGTGCTGCTTTGTGTCTGTCTTGTACACGTATAGTTCAGAGATTAGCCTGACACTTACCTAGGTGGTTCACATCTCATTTAAATTCTCAAAACCTTTGCTATGTTGGTTTTAGTCTGCACCTTGCACACTTGTCTCAGATGTTAGATTCAGCCAAAGGTTCACACACAGAATGAGGGGACTTTTAGTTCTTTTCCATCTGGGATTTCTCCCACTCATTCCACCCCCCAGGGTAATCATTTCCTGGTTCCTCTGGCTAGAAAGACATGTTTTCTATCAGAATTTTAGCTGCCTATAGCACACACTGCTCTGAAACTGGGGCCTATTCTTAGGATAAAGCTGCATGGGAAAAGAAAAAAATAGAAAACATATGCACCCCCCCAAATCCATCTGCTTTTGTTTACTCTCACAGTCTTCAGGTGTTTTTTTTTTTTTTTTTTCCTTTCCATATTTTTGCCAGAGTTTTTAGTTGTAATTAGTAAGAGGAATAGTCTGCCATGGGAGAACCAGAATCTACTGACCCATTTATGTTTAATATGGGTAGAATTTTAAAATGCAGCAGAGTCTCAAAGGGAAGCTGATCATGCTCTTCCACAGAACTCCACATGTCACTCTGAAAAATACACAGGGCTTACTGTGTTCTGGTTTGCAAATCTCATGAAATAGTAAGAGTCACTAAAAGCAAGGAAATCCTTTATCACTGTTGAAAAGGGTGTATTTAGGATTGGTAGAGTCAATTTTATTTTACTTTTTTCCAGGTGCAGACCTTTAAGTTGGAGGATAGAGGGGAGCTATATAATTATGTATTTTCTACATGATTCTTTCTTTGAGGGCTGAGAAAAAAAATAACATTCTCTACCCATATGTGTATTGCTTGAAAGGTGGTATGAAAGTGCCTTTGTTTCCATGGGAGTCCTTTTGTTTAGTTTCAGACCTGTCCCTTTCAATTATTTACCTGATCATCATATCTCTGACTCTAATATAAATACAGTGTATAATTATACTTTTGAAAATGGTTATTTACTCCTTGGCCCACAGTGATTTTTTTGGAGCTGCTACAACCTATCTGTTAAACATAAGGAGTAGCAGCATGAAGCCCAGAGCTGATTCAGAGAATTATTTTAATTTGAGGACCGTTGCCCAGGTGAATAACAGCTGCTTTGGAATCGTTACAGCTGAAGTGGTCAATGAATAATTTATCTTTAAATTTAACTCTAACAAATGAATATTTAAAGGTTACCAAAATATAAAAAAAATTTTAAATAAGGCTTGTTCATCTAGCTGTTATATTTTAAAGGAAATCCTATAAACAGATACTAAGATGTAGAGTTGCAGCCTGGAGAATTTTGTTGGAAGATTGTCATTAATGATGGGCAACATCAAAATGATCAGAGTACGAACTTGGTTTCAGTAAACAACTCTAAAATCTATTTATTGAAATCTTATGCAAAATATGTTAAGACTCTGAACTGGCAAACTTGGGCAGGGAACCTTGCAGAAGCTAATTTCCCCCATGAGACTTTCTTTTAAAATTTATATTCCTTATTTAAGAGGATGCTTCCCACATTTCTGGCTTTCTAAGGGTTATGGCATTTTATTCTGAATATGATACTTAGCCAAACCCAGGAAATACAGGGGTCTATTTTTAAAACCGAGGGAAGCTTTTTTTTTATTGAAAATACTCTTATTATTACAAACACAATATATACGTATTATAGAAAATTTTAAAAATAAGAATATAAAAACATGATATTTATTATCCAGAGATGATTCCTGCCAACCCCTTCATTGTATATCCTTTCAGATCCCCGTCTAACTCTGCTTATATGTATTTTTGTTCCTTGAATAAGATTATACCTTACTTTCTATTTTAGCACTTAATTTTCAAAGTGGAAGATCTTCACCTTTCCATGTACAATAAATACATTTTCATCTCATCTAACACTCAGCTCACATTCATATTTCCCCAACTGTTCAGAGGAACTTAAAAAAAAATTTAAATTCAAAGTCAGTATTTCATTACTAGGGCTGTCATTCTAAATATTTGCCCAAATTGACTGGATTTAGAGAATTCATGGGAGGGCCTTGGCAGAGCTGATAGTTGGTATTGATAATCGTGTGGTCAGTGTGTTGTACAGTTTAATTGATTCTGATCATAGTTCTAGAGTTATCAAACCCAAAGATCAGCTTGTGCCCTGGTGAACTGAGGGACTGAAATGACTCCCGTTCTGGCAAGAAGTTCCTAGTAAAAATGAGAAAATATATAATGCGAGAAATATAACAGCACTTGTATTTGTAGCATCTCACTTTCCTTTGTGTTCCTTTAAGTGATACGTGAGTAAGGTTTACCGTGGGAGCAAGTTAGAACCTTTGGAAAGGATCCAGGTATTGCTGACCATAAGAGTATATCCCATAAATGAGTTTTTTGAGTTTTGTCCCCTAAATGATATCCTGTGTCAGGAAAGAGTTACAGTTATTCCCAAAGAGCCAAAAGTAGTCCAAGGGAGGAACATTCTTTCTCTGGAATCTCATCAGTTGATATTTAGAGGAAAGGATTTAGGAGGCTGAAAATATGGCTTGTTGCCTAAGACACGCATATTTTATTCTTGAGAAACAAATTTCTGGAAGAGTAGTAATCTAACATTTAGGTAAATGTGCCTAATTTTCTTTTTGTCCTCACATCCAACCTTTTAAATATAAAAGTTAATTAAAACCTACACATTAAATAAAATTTAACAAATAGAGAAAGGCAAATCATCACTTTATCTTCCTACTCAATTATTAACATTTTTATATGGTTCCTCCAAATATTTTTCTTATACATATGGCATAGTCACTATCATATATGTATATACATACACATCCACATATGTGCTTACATGTAAGTACATACCATGCAAATGTATATGTAAGTGTGTACATTTTCCCATACATATACTATGTAATTATATATTTTTATGTAAATAGATAATTGTACACTACATGTACTATATGTACATAAATGTATATATTTAGCAATAGTCCAGCTTTTTTCTGATTACTACATTCTTTCTAATCAGCATTTGGTAATGGTTACATAATATCTTATTCCAGCATTCAATAATTTACTTAGCCCTTTCTCTCATGATGAAAATACATTTTGTTCCTATTCAGGGCCCACCCACCAACTGCACTGGAGATGCTCTGTGGAGGGTTCTTCCTCCCCTTCCCCACTCGACTCAGGCATCTCTCCAGGATCCACATTCTAGAATGTTTCCTCAAGGAGCCTGATCTCAGGGGTCAAGCTTCATTTCAGCTGTCTTTCTCTACTCTACCCTGATGGACTCGACATCTTGAGCTATTCTTTCTCTGTAAGTCTGCCTTGCCAGGAAGTTGCACTCAAGTTCTCCATTCTGCTCTGCCTTTTCCCAGCCCTGCCTGCATCTTCCCAGCCAGTTCTGGGTTTGTCGCTCTCAGCTTGGGCCAGAGTGGTTGGCCTCAGCTCACCATAGGAAGGGAGTCAGGGTGGTAGGGAAAGGTCACTGGATCTTCGGTTTGTGCCTATTATAAATGACTCTGGGATGAGCATTTTTTTTTCCCATAAAATTTCCCCTCATATTTCAGATTATTTTCTTAGGATAGACTCCCAGAAATGGAATTACTGAAGTTAAGATTATGACTATTTTTAAAGCTGTTAATATTTATTGTCCTCTGAATATGGCCAATATTTATTAACAGTTTCTGAGACATGATCTCATTTAAGTCTCACATCAGTCTTGTATGGAGGCGTAGAGGGGTATGTGTAACACTACAGTGCCTTATTTTGAGCTGTCATCATGGCACCATCATTGTTTATTATAATTCAAAAGACAATAGGCTTTGTTAATGTGTTTACCTAATTTTTTGGGGGGGTGGGGAGGAGGTATGGAAACAAGAAAGTTCCATTAAGTGATTTTCTTTGTGAAAGCAGCTGTGATTTTATTTTTGAGCACTATTTGTACAGAGATCTTCATACATGAACACAAAATCTGTTTTAAACCCAAAGATAAACAGGAGAGCTCTTTGTTGACTTGTTCATCAAATAGTCCAGCACCTGCTAGGTGCCTCGCAGTGTGGATACGGAACTAGAATGGAGGCCCCATGAGGGGAGGGGAGGAGAGGGACTCCGCCTGCTTTGTTCTCTGCTGTATTTCCAGAGCCAGGATGTTCAGTGCTCAGTACACAGAAGGTGCTCAGGAAATATTTGTAGAATGAATGAAAATACACTCACTGTTTTTATTAGTTAGGATTCAGTTCATCAGTGACAGAAACTCCAAAATAACAGTGGCTTAAACTGGAGGGAAGTTTCTTTCTTACATAAAGTAAATCTAGAGAAAAGCATCCCAGGAGAAGGCTCATAATAGCATCAGGGCCCAGTTTACTTGTGTATTATTGCTCTGGATTCCTTGGCATGTGAACTTTACTTCAGGGTCCCAGCTCACTGCTTGAGCTCCAGCCCATCCCATCAACATTTCCAAGAAAGAGGAGGAAAGAAAAGCACACGCCCTCTCTTTAAAGGCACTTTGGGTAAATTGCACCCAGCCCTTTTACGTATGTCTCGTTGTCCAGGACTTAGTCCCGTTGTCAATTCTAAGGCAAGGAGGCTAGAAATATGGGCTTTGTTTTGGGTGGCTGTGTGCCTTAGGTAAAGTCAGGAACTCCGTCACTCTGGAAGAGGGAAAGAACTAGCAGGTTCTCTTAATAGCAAACTCAAATCTTCTTAGGAGGTAAAGCTATACACACATTGCATTTTAAATAACCACATAAAGCTTTTATTTTACTGAAGCCAAACAAGTCATACAGATGATATGAAACACAGACCGACCAACTGAAAGAATATAGTTGAGAACAGCGTCGTAGCTGTGGGGTGGGACTGGGTACACAGAGGGTGGTGGGGAGAACTGGAAGCTAGTCCAAGGGCAGCAGATGTTTTATATTAGGTAGAGGTGGTAAAAATACAAAAATAAAAAGATGGTGATGAACAAAATTCTATCTACTTTTGATCATCAAGGAAAGGTCATAGTAATACAGTTTCAAAATCAATATATTTTATTTAAAGGGTACTTTTACTTCCTTTGAACAAATCTTTAAGGCCGTGTTACTTGGACTACCCGCTTCAAGCCTCCTGTGGTTCTTCTGTGTTTAACCAATGGTTCTCCAAGTCCTCAATTTTCCTTATAAAGCTCTTTTGTTCCTTCATGGGGCACAGAGTACTCAAGGAATCCTTGTGGCCAACAGAGGTTTTTCCCAGAGTTAGGGCACTACCCACCCCCGGTCAACAACGGCTGTCTCAGAAGTCCCCAACATAAAAAGAGGAGCAAAAAATTGCCCCACATATTTACAGGCTGAGTTTCTTTCTCTTAACTTATTATTTAAAAAAAAATCACACATACAGTGCACATTCACCAAAGAATTAGGAGACAGGGGTGAGCAAAGAGAAAAAAATAGCCTATAATTCTGTTCTCCAGAATTGGCCACAGTTCATTTTTTTTTAAATTGAAGTATAGTTGATTTACAATATTGTGTTAGTTTCAGGTGTTGTAAGAGTGATTCAGTTATGTTTATTTTTCACATTCTTTTCCATTATAGGTTATTTCAAGACTTTACAGTTTCCTGTGCTATAGAGTTAAATCCTTGTTTTAAAATCTATTTTATATATTTAAATGTGTAGCTGTTAATCCTATCCTCTTTTTAAAATATTTTATTTATTTATATATTGTGTTATTATTTTTGGTGGGGTGGGCGGGTAATTGGATTTATTTATTTTTAACAGAGATGCTGGGGATTGAACCCAGGACCTCATACATGCTAAGCGCATGTACCCTACCAATTGAGCTAAGCCCTTCCTACTAATCATAGCCTCTTAATTTACCACCTCTCCCCATTTCCCCTTTGGTAATCATACGTTTGTTTTCTGTCTGTGAGTCTTTTTCTGTTTTGTATATAGATTCATTTGTATTATTTTTTAGATTCCACTTGTAAGTAATATAATATTTGTCTTTCTCTGGCCAGTTCATATTTTGATATTAAGTCCTAACAGACATTTTTAACGCCTTTTAAAAATATATTCACATAAACATTTATTTTAAAAAACACTGTCAAATTAATGCTTTATTATCTGCATTTTCAAGTTAACAATCTGGGGTGAACTTTTTTTGGTCAGTAGCTATAACTGCATCATTTCAAATGGCTGCCTAATGTTTAATTGGGAGGATGTGGAAGGACCCGTTTTCAGTGACACGAAATGTCTATGTGCTATGCTTCTTTTCATCAGGAATTTAGGAGACCTGGGAACTCACAGGAGCTGAGTGGAAGCAGAAGGCTTGAAAGAAGGTCAACAGAAAAGGTTAGTTGTGCAGTTGCCCTGGGCTGAGAGCCTGAACCTAATACCTGGACAACTGGTTGCTCCGGGAGGAGGCTGTCTGGAGAGGTGGCTGTCAGTGGGGATCGGTATCGCTCAGAGCCTGGGGCTCCCTCGGGAGACGGCTGAGAGCCCAGGTGAGGGCCTCTTTGGAGGCAGATGGCTCCGGAGAAATCACCTCAGGCCAGCTGGTGTCCTGCAAGCAGGCCTCATCTGCCAGATGAGGACCTTGCCTTTTCTCCAACTGGTTTTAGAGAGAAAGAGCTCTGTCAAGCGGGCTGTAGCGTCAGAGGTCCTTTAGCTGCTAGCTCACTCCCGTTACCTCACCCCTCATTCTGCTCCCGCTATCTGATGGCCATTGAAAGCAATTACTTCATGAGCTAGGTATGTGGAGTTCTTAAGTCTTCCCACTCAGGAGCCTTTGGAAATAAAACTCAGATTAGGTAACTGCTAGAGCAGGATAATCGAGTACATTTTTTAACGGTGACATAATGACTTTTCTCAGTTATTTCCCATTGTTTGAAGGGGGTCATTATCTCTCTGTGAAGCCACATCTGATATCGAGGCTAAAGTGAATTGCTGAAATACCGGTCCTTACCTCTGAATGGTAAGAGCCCACCTGCCTCCGTCTAATGGGCTTTGCACCATCAGGGCACTGAACGGTTGCTGGGGGCTTGCCGGCAGCCCTGATTTTGTGCATTAAGGGTACATTTCTTATAATGTGAAATCTACATCTGATGTAGATTCTGCTCCACAAGAATAAACTTGTTCTTTTTTGGAAATTAATGACCTCAGGGATCATTGGCTTTTAAATGTTACAAATTTTTATGACCTTATGAAAGGAATGGGGGCTACAGTAAGCCACTTAGTATTATATTTCCATTTTCTAGATAATGGATTAGGTGTAATGTCCCAGCAAATGTGAATAGACTACAGAGAGGAGG
The DNA here is from genome assembly GCF_009834535.1 of Camelus ferus. Taxonomy (NCBI): domain Eukaryota; kingdom Metazoa; phylum Chordata; class Mammalia; order Artiodactyla; family Camelidae; genus Camelus; species Camelus ferus. The sequence continues at coordinate 57,952,636 of NC_045701.1, forward strand.
CTAGAAATAGAATAGGACACAAAATATGTACAACAAAATTGCCCAAGAAAGTCAAGTTAGATCTCCTCTGATATGACCAGTTATTAAAATACAAGGTAAATGCTCAGGAGCAATGTTAATGATTGATGGGAAATTAAATTAAAATAAAACCTGACTAAGTTCTTAGAGGACCCTAAAATGGGAATTTCAGAAGGTAAAAGTAGCCAGAATGGCAGAGACTCAGGCTAGATATCAAACAGGAGACTGGGGAAATAAATAGAGATAAAAATAGATGAATTCAGAAGGGATTAGTGCAGAGGTGTGAACCTGAATAAAAAAGAAAGAAAGAAGGAAAGAAAGAAAGGAAGGAAAGAAGGAAGGAAGGAAGAAAGACTATATTCAATATCTTGTAGTGACCTACAATGAAAAAGAATATGAAAAGGAATCTATGTATGTACATGTATGACTGAAACATTATGCTGTGCACCAGAAACTGACACAACCTTGTAAACTGACTGTACTTCAAGGGAAATAATTGCAGATATAATCTCTATATGGAAATGAAAATATTTCATGATGCCAAAGAAGGGTTTTTCAGCTAGGAGAGAGGGAGTTTGAAAACAATTCACATAGTAAGTAGTAATCTGCATATTAAGAAAGATCATTTTTACCCCTTTTGATAAGGGGAAAAATGAAAAGATAGTGAGACAGATGTCTCATATTTCTAGGGGACAGTCTTTCTGAGATACATTGTCTGGAAGCTATTCTTTCTGTTAATAGTCATGGGGTTAAAATAAGTAGCTTTTGAAGGGAAACTGAGGATAGAGACAAGAGGGACCTTGTGATTTGGCAGTCAAGGCCATTGACATTGGGCTATGCGTCCGTGGGAGCTGGCGTTCAGAGAAACAAAATACCCTGAGAAACAGATGGGGAAACAGAGCCAGAGAACCATTAAACACTGTGATGAACGTCACATTGCTGAAAGTTGGCGTAGAACATTCTCTAATCACTTAGGCATTGCTAGGGAGTTCAGGGACTCTGGGGCAAGCCATGGATTGATTGGCAGGAGTCAAGTGAATGGGATGTCTCAGTGCTAAACACTTAGATGCCGTCACTTATGTCTGTCTCAGCCTCTGTTTCCACATCTGTGAAATGATGGGATAGATGGCTGTGACCCTAGTGAGGACTGGGGAGGGGGCTGGGGCTGTGCAGCTGGGAAAGTTGAGTTGGGGGTTATCATCTAAGATAACGATGAATTGGTCATCTAGGTGGAGCTAGCCAGAAGTACCAAATCTGCAAGAGTCACGGGGCTTAAGTGGTGGTGGGTCAAAGGTGGAAGAGGGAATTTCTAGGACACAGTCTCCAGACAGGGTCAAAAGATCATGATTTGGCATTTTGCTGTGAAGGCCCTCTTTCTTCCTTGCCCTGTACCTAAGCCTTGCCAGTCTTAAAGCAGCTGTGTTTGGCAGCAGCTATTAAACACAAATGTTGTATTTGTGGGGAAAAGTGTGTAAGTATCAGAAAACAGTGGAGCCAACCTAAGCAAAAGCAGGGAAGTGATTAATAAGCAACAGGGGTGCTTGGAACCTTGGAAACAGACTCAGAGCAAAGACTGGAAGTCTGTTGTGACTTTCCATCTCTGGTCTTTCTTCCCTTCTATGTCTCTGCTTGGTCTGTAAGTTAGACCCTTATTCTAATCAGCACTGTCAGTGCACAACTGGAATACAGGGTCCAGGCCTGGACTTTACATCCTGAAGGGGGGACATGAAGTCAGTTCAGAGGAGAACCAAATGAATGATTAAAGAGCTAAAAAAAATTAAGCCTGAGAGGAGATGCTAAAGGACTGCAGATGGATAATTCATCAAGAAAAAGGCTGCCATTGGGCAGAATGCAGTTGTTAGGATATGACGGATTGATGTGGAAGAAGATGGTGACCAATGTTCTTTGTCTTCACCAAGGGTAAACCAAGAGGGGATAGACTCAAATCACAGCAAAAGGGATTCAGGCTGGATGAAAGATAGTGGGTGAAAGACTGGAGGCATCTCGCTGGCTTTCAGGGGAAAGCTGAGACCTCACCTACAGCTGCTTTGACAAATAGGTGATTCTTGCCTCTCCGGAATGATGTTTGCTCAGCTTCAGGCAGGGTGATGACCTGGAAGGGCCTGTCAGACCGTCTTAATTTGGAAGGCAGATATTTGGTTGGGTCAGAGAAGCTCTGATTTTTTCTCTGGCATCAGTGTCTGAAGGGACTTCTTATGCACTTTGATATTTTCTCAGGCTCACAATCATATTATGCCATTATATAATCTTCTGCCTTGTGTTCATTAGTCTAAAGTTTCATGTCTAGCTGACAAAGTCCACTTACGCTAGATTTGCAGGTTTGGGACATATTCATTCCTGGTTATTTAGAAAATTATTAAATAATATGATGTCCAAGCTCCTTTTTTGCCTTCAGATCATCCAGTGGCTATTTCACAAACATGAGACAGCAATGCTTATTTTGCTTTCAATCACATAGTTTGACTTTTCAAATAAAAATGATAGATGCCCTTCAGTTGCAAAAGTAAAATAATGAACATTTTCTCCACTTAACTACTTTAAACTCAGCCGTTACCTTATTCAGTTACACGTGACTCAAGTATTGGAAGCTGCTCAGCTCCCAGCGAGAGCAGAGCGGGAGAGTAACATTGTGTGATGAAATCCTAAACACCAGCTCTAAATGTTGGCTGTTTTACATGTTCAATGATGGCAAAAAGTCAACTGAAACTTTCATCTAGTAGTTATCAAGAAAATGGCTTCAGATGTTTCCCAGCTAAATGCACAGAAAAATTATAATGAGAAGGGGAGTGTTGCTAGGGGCTGTTTAATGCCTAGAAAATCATTCGAATAAAACTCACCCTCACATTTTGATTCCTCTCCCTGGGGCATTCATCCTTCCATTGCAAGTCCCTCTCTAGGTTGGTGGTATCTCTGACCAGCTGGAAGTGGTTTTAGAGGTGAACAGGACTCTTTTCTAATAAAATGAGGCTGTCATAAAAGTAAGGTCTTGGAATAACAATGAACTACGTCTACATCTGATAATTACACATAGAATTTGTATGCACCACACATTTTGACACTAACAGAGTGTTTTGCTTCCAGATGGATGTCAGTTTAAGTCACCCTATAATGCCTTTACCCATAGACCACCAACTTCCCCACTATTATAGTCCCTAATGATAGAAATTTCATACCAATCTCAAGTTATTATGGCCCCAAATGTGATATTTAGTGTGGTTTTGTTTTATTTCTCTGTAAGGGTTGGGCAAATGACAAAGAACTGGGTTCAGAGGTGTGCTTGCCTTCCACAGCCCGGATTACTCAGGGGCGAGGTGTCTTTGAAGAGCCTGATGCTGGAGTCACGGCTGCTAATGGGGTCAATGACAGCGGGCAGGGGGCTTCCAGGCATCTGGGGCTGCTGCTAAGTGCTTGTGGGTGCCATGGGAACCCAGGGTGTGGAGAGGTGGCTTCTTTTTGAGGAAGAGCAGACAGTGCGAGGCCAGAGAAAAAGCCAAGGGCAAGGTGAAGCCAGCAGAGTGGAATTCAGACTATTTATTACTGATGAACGACTGATGTGGGTGTCGGAGACCTGGCTGCTGCTGGAGCAATGTCCACCCAAAGGCCTTTCAACCCAGTGTTCCCTGAAGCCCTTTGAGAAATGTTGGCGCTCTATTAGACAGGGCATTTAATCCTAATTTCAGATTGCCCGCCAAGCACTAGTCTTGAAACCATTAGGTTTCTCTCCCTCTCTTTCTTTTGTAATAACATTCCTTTTCCCACTAAAATGTTATTTCAGCAAATAACCCAAAGCAAAGACTGAGTGCCCCACCTCCAGCGTTAATCCAGCCCCGTAGCCTTTGGGTGCAAGGCCAGCTGGGTCTTACTTCCATACTCTCCCTTGCCTGAATCTCACTTAGGCTCTGCTTTCAGTTAGGTGGGGGTCCCGAGCCTGAGTGAGGGTCCTTTCACAGCCTCCACCGCCCTATGTAGAGCGAGCCAACTGGGTTGGGAATCTGTCTGTGACTCGCCCACCTTCAGTGAGGGGAAAGCACGCAGGCTCACTTAGACAGAGCTGACTCAGCACGTTACCCGGTAAGCGGCATTCATTCCCCTAACTGGTTAAAAGTAGAACTCTCTGAGACGATTCATCTACTTTGTAGACATTTTTACAAGGAAGAGAAGCAGGTGGCAATTTTCCTCAGAGAGTAGGCAGCGCCCAAGCCCCACCCCTGAACTGTGTGGAGCTATTCGAGTCTCTTGTCAGCTCTGGGGGCTTTGAGCCCTGTGGACACAGAGTGGGACGGGAATGGGGTGGGCAAGCGGAAGGTGATGGGCAAAATCCTGAAGTCCATACACTTCACCGTAATCTCTTCCTGACGTCTGTTTTTAGATTTGCTAAAGATAGATGGCGAGCTTGGAGAGGGAGACCTGTGGTGGAGAGAGTGTCCCGTTAAAGAGGTGTTGGGGTGATGGAATCAGACGGCTTCAGGAAAGCTAAAGATTTGTTCCTAAAGGTAAGGACAGTGGACTTGGGGCCACGAGTGGGCGAGTAGTGGGTAAGCCAGCTGGCCCGAGGGCAAAGCCGAATGAATTGCCAAGGTTTATAAGGGTTGACACCCCCCACCCCACTGCACCTCATAGCCTCTTGTTCTAAGTAACTGACAGCATGTGCTTCCTATTTGGAGCTGGGGAGAAAGGATTTGCCAGAAGAGGATGCTGAGAAAGTCTCCACCCCAGGCTCTGGAATAAGCAGAAGAGAGCCCTGCTACCCTGTGTAGTGACAGCTGAAAATCACGAGGGAGCCTTCTGTTTGGGTGTCATGACCTTCCCGTCACATCCCCATATTCTGGCAATGGCTGGAGAGGAGATTAGTGTGACAGGCGCACCTTTCAGCACTCCTCAGTCACACCACTTAGGTTGCAGGAGGGAAGAGGCAGGAGAGAGATGAGCTGGCCCCTGCTTCCTAAACTCCCTCCTCTCCCCTGTCAGGACCAGGTCGCAGAGGTCACCTGTCACGTGGGAAGGTCCTGATGATAAGTGCAAGCCTCTCCCTAATCCCCTGAGTGTGGTGTTGGCATGGGTTATTAAAGAAGGGATGTTTATCTCACCTGGGCTGTCGGTCGTCCACACGCACATCCCAGCCCCTCTTCCAACCCCCTCAGCTAAGACGCCCGCCTCAGTTAGAATCCAGCCTTCACAGAGGGGAATCTCTTGATTTCTAATTATGCGGGAAACCACTTTCTCTTCTCCCTCCCTTTAAAAATGATAAATGACTTAAAGTGAAGCAGATGCAACCATGTCTTTTCAGCATTGTTTAGGAGATGTGGAGGTAGAAATATGATGGATTGGATTTGAATTCGCTTAGCTCTGACAGAGATAAATTGTCACTAAAATCATAAGGTTGCATATTTTCACAATCAAGCCCATTTCACTTTTGAAACTGGTTATTCTCTATAGGCTTTTTGTCAGCAATAGGGAAGGAATGGAATAATAATGATCAGATTAGAGGGAGACCATTAAAAGCACTGAGACAGTCGATTTGCTTGGCTGAAATATTTGGTTAGGCTGCTGGTCTCTTTGCTTCCAAGTCTCTTTGCTTCCCCTGCAGCAGGAAGTGTGAGAAAACGGTTGGTCTCTGTGGCCACCGTTGCAATGAAACTTACCCACGTTGGTCCCAGCAAGTGCTGTGATGTTCTACGGATAATTGAAAGTGACCTCTGCTCAGATCATTTTAAAAAGGTACATTTCTGAGTCATCTTCCTAATATCCAGATAAAAACAGTGGACTTGCTCTGGGCAAAATTTCCCTAAAGATAGTATATTTGAAGTTACTTGTATGCACAGACCACCTCTGAAATAATACTCAAGAAACTAGTAACTTCAGCTGCCTCTGTGAAGGGGAACTGGATGATTGGGAGAGTGGACTATTGTTTAATCATTTAAAAAACCACCCATTAAAATAGTACCTATTAAAATGAAAACTAAAAAAGAAACTATTTTAAATATTTTCCTTTATTGAAAAGTAGACACCATGCTGCCTGGTTTTGCTTTTTCAGTTATTATGCGTGATCCACGCGTGGTATACATTCAGCCGCCCTGGGTTGTGTTAAAGACGTAGGCGCAGGCATAAAGGAGTATCAGAAAGCAAAATCTGTCAGAACAATGGTCCCACCAAATCTCCCTGGAAGGTCAATGGTTGTACTTGGCTAGAGACTGCTAAACGATGTTCATTTAAACATGAATTTAAGATCAGCCGTCTTCTAGGAGGACATTTAGAAATGTTGATGAAAGAAGTCACCCATTATCTAACTGCTCTGACACCATTGTTGCTAGCCTTGCAAAATATATCTGCTTGGGCCCTTTTCTATGTTTATCTGATTCTATATATGTGGCTGTGGCTGTGTGTGGGGGCATGTGTGTTGATGCCAACTAAATTCCCTCTAAGGGCCAGGCAGCTAACATAAATGTGTGAAATTAGAGAATCATGAGGATTATGCTACACTGGAGAATTTACACTTAGCCTAAAGATACCCAAAGTTTTCATAATGTGCTGCCAAGCATTAACAGTCTGTAGGTGGGATTTAGCTTGTGGGCCACCAGTTTGTTTCGTAGGACGTAACCAAGGTTATTATTTTCTTCTATATCCTTTCAGAGATATTCTGTGTGTGTGTGTGCATCTATGTGTCTGTGTGTGTGTCTGTGTGTGTATTTCCTATGTGCACAAACACATAAATCCATTCCTTCCCTGCCTTTTTTTGTGAAGCAAGTGATAGCGTGCCGGTTGCAATTTTAACTCCAGACTCAGTTGAACCTTTTGGTTGACTGTTGTCCTGTCTGCATGGTCACTTGTTACCTCTCTTCTGATCACCTTCTAGGTTCTTCTTGATCCTCTTCCAAGAGTGTAGGGGTTCTCCACCACTACAGTATACTTGCATTTCTTTTTTTAGGGAAAAATCTCTCCACTTGAAGCCTTATATAATTCCTTACCCTCTTCTCTTCATGTTAAGCCCTAAACTGTTTAAAATTCCTTTTCTTTTCTTTCCCCTGCTTTATTAGTATTTTCATCACCTATCAGTTATGATTATTTTCAGGTTCTATTAGCATGTTGTTATGCATGCTGCAAGAATCTTGTGAGATGCTAAATAGGACTAAGCCTGAGTTTGACCCTTGGGTCACTGGATTAGACTCAACGACCTTCCCTAAATTGAATACTGTGTCATCCATCATTGTATATTCTAACCGCTCTTGCCAACAGCTTTTAGCTGTAAGGAGCTGCTTTCAATATCTACCATCTGCCACCAACCCTCATCTAACCACGTAACAAATTTAATGAAGAATCTTGTTCCACTAATAAGATTATTAAGCATGATTCTGTTGACAGTGCACGCATTGGCAGCTTTTCTTGAGAACTTTTTAAAAAATTGCTTGGCTGTAGAGAATTTGTATAAGGTAGCCCTTTCTTGCAAAGTGCTTAGAGTGAACGAAGTGAATAGTTCTAAACTTGATCTTATTGATGTACGACCTTGGTAGGCACTTAACTACTGAGCCTTGATTTCCTCCTCAATAAAACAGGGTTAGTAATGTCCATTCTAGTTATGTTACAAAGTTATTGGAATAAAGTTACAAAACAAATGCAAAAGTTAAATGCTATATGCATTGATCCTTTTCCACTCCAGGGCTGCTCCACAGTCAGGTGAGAAAATAGGGTAGCTGTGGATTTGCACTTATGCTGAAAAGTGCAATTTTCTCCTGAACCTCCTTACTTTCCTTCAGTCTCTCCCCTAATACTCCTTATTCAGCAGGTGACTTTGACTTCTCAGAGGCTCTGGATGAAGGCTTCTGCAGTGTCTCTCAGTTCTCTGCCTCCAATATTCTCATTTTCAGTCTTTCTTTCACGGCCTCACTGAAGATAGTAGGTGCAGCTCTTGCTGGTGTGGCCCTCCACCCTGACCTGCATTCCTTCCCCTCCCTGACTTTGCTCTGCCTTTCTGAGGCACAATTTTTCTCCTTCTCTATTGGCTCCTTCTCCTCCCTGTTAAGTGTGCTCATGTTTCTTTTTCTAAAATCCTCCCTTGGGTTCAGCTATTCCCTCAAGGCTACAACTCATCCCCTCTTCCTTCTTATCTCACCACCAAATATCTGTGCCTCACCATTCCCTTTCCACGTACTTTGGCCTTAGCTTCTTACAGTACCATCCCTCCATACTATCTGGCTGCATCTGATGCCTTGAAGGCCATATTCTAATAACCAAACTTGCTAGTTTTAACTCAGTTCTCATCTTTCTTGAATTTAGTGCATCATTTAACACTATTGGTAAAAAGTTCATTACTTTCCCAATAAAGACTGGTTTTTCTTTTTTCTGTTCCTTAAATTTTGTTGTTCTTCAAGGTTCTGTTCCCAAACCTTGGTGGTCTTATCAAGCCATACATCTTCTGTGGTTAATCGTCAAATGCTAGGTCATATCCTAATTGCAGTCCCAAATTCCAGACCCACATTTCCAACAATCGGCAAGGCACCTGCACGTGAAGGTCATGATGAAGCCATTCAAGCTCAACATTTCAAAGTCAGGCTCAATATCTCCTCAGCTAGTCTGTACACTTGATTTCCCTATTTCCATTCAGATATTTTTTTCTTATGCATTGACAACTTCTTCTAAAGCTGCCTAATGACTGGACCCCAGACGTCTAGGCTGGTGATGAATTAGGCAGCAAGCAAGTCAAGAAGAATATTAGAGTAGTAATGGTCTGAGTGAAATTAAGATGAACAACAGGAAAAAACCAGGCAGAGGAAAAGGAAATTAACACCTTGCATTTTGCTTAGAACAGAGTCAGAAGACCGGGACTTTTCAATAGGCCAGTGTTTGTATTTTTAGTTTTCTATCAAGGATTCTGACTGGCAGGTACAAAGCCTGAGTCCACACCACAGTAGCTCATTGTTTTAAAACTGCTAATAAAAATATCTTTTTGGACTATCTAATTTATTATTACTCACACTTTAAATTTACACATCCTTCATTTTTTCTTTTACTATGAAGTATTTTAAACATACAGAGAAGTACAAATAATGGATACTTCACTACCGTTAATCACTTTGCCATTTTGTCATATTTGCTGCAGCAAATTACATAGCATTTGTAAAACGTTTAATCTTCAAATAATTTTAGACTTAAAAAATTGCAGCAATAACAGCCTGCACATACCCTTCATGTAGCCTCCTTAAATATTAACACTTTACATAACCGTAGTAAAATGACTGAAACCAGGAACTTAACACTGATACAATACTCTTAACTAATCTACAGACCTTACTTGAATGTCACCAGTTTTCCCCACTGATATCCTATATTGCATCTAAGATAGTTCCTCAGTCTTCTTTTGTCCTTTATGATTGGACACTTTTGAAAAATACTGGCCAGTTATTTTGGGGAACGTCTCTCAATTTAGAGCTGTCTGGTATTTTCTTATACTTAAATTCATTTACGCATTTTTAGCAGGAGCATCACAGAAGCGACACTGTGTCCTTTCAGTGCATCACATCAGGAAGTTCTCAGTGTCGATGATGTGCTCCATTGCTGGTGATGCTCACTGTGATCATTTGGCTGAGGAGATGTTTTTCCAGGCTTCTCCATTGAGAAGTTACTCTTTTCCCCTATGTAATGAGTAAGTATTAATAAGTACCTTATGCAGAAATATACTGAGACTATGCAAATATCCTGTTTTTCATCACATCTGTAGCATCTATTGGTGACTCTTACCTGCAACGATGATTACGCTGATGTTTGTCAACTGCTGATTTTTTCTATTTCCATGAGGACTTCTCTCCCATTTGTTTATTTATTTAATATTTTATTATCTCAAATGCAGCCATGGAATCTGCTTTATTTTATAAGCTGTAATTCATTCCTATTATTATTCTGTTGCTCAGAGTGTCCTAGACATAGTCCTTGGTAGTTCCTTCGGGATGACTCCTACCTTCGTCCCACATGCTCCATCTTTTTGGAGTGCTTCCTTACTTCTTGGTACCACAAGGGGTTCTAGGCTTATCTTGTCATTTCCCTACTCCATCTGTAGATCTTTCCCCCCTCTTCTTTTAAATACACAAACTTCATGGAAATCCCTTGTGCCCTGTGAACACTTTCTTATTCCAAGGTTTTTGTTTCCCTCATCAGATGTTTCCATTCTTCTGGTGTCAGACACATCAACACTATATAGACAGTCCCGTTCATGAATTTATCTGTCGACTATATGTATATGTATCCATAAATAATACAGTTTTTGGCATATTTTACAACCCTAGATGAATGAAATATTATGAATATATACAACTAGACGTTTACAAATTCATGTTGGTACACGTGGCTCAAAAGCTCATTCATTTTAACTGCTGTGTAATATCCCATTGTAGGAGTATGCCAAATTTATTGATCTTTTTTTCATTACTTGACAGACATTTTGATTATACCCATTTTTTGCTGTTATAAACTTGTTCTTATAAGCTACCTGCTTGAGCTATTATGTTAGAGTTTCACTGGATTATAGACTTAGAAGTACAATTACTAGACCTGGGCGTATGCTTGTCTTCAACTTCATTAGCTCTTATCTCCAAAATGTTTGTTTTTATTTGTATTATTGCCAGCCACGTGTGTCCTGATGTCTACACATCTTCACCAAACCTTAGTGTTGTCAGTCATTTAAATTTTTGCCTAAGTGAAATGATCTTTGTTGTTTTTATCTGCATATCCCTGATTGTTAGTGAGGCTGAGCATATTTAATGTTTATTGATCATTTCTCTCCTGTAAACGGTTTGTAATCATTTGCTCATTATTCTGTTGGATTGTTGTTCTCTTATTAATTTGCAGTTTTTAATAAGCTTCAGCTACTGGCACTTTGCTGGTTATCTGTGATGCAAGTATCTTCTCTCTGCTGATGGCTTGTTTCCTAACCTTGCTTGAAGTCTTTTTATCCTTCTAATTTCAATTCAGTCTTCCAAGTGGGTTTCCTAATTGGACATTTTAATGAAGTGGCCTTTGACATGCTACTCATAAATCAATTTCTTTTAACTAAATTTGTTCACCAGGAATTTGAAACAACTGGGTGAGTTCAAAATGAATTTTTGGATTCAAGGATCAGAAACCCACTCAGAGATTTTTTTTTTTAAAAGAAAGAAATCAGAAAGCAACTTTGATCCTTTCACAAGTGAGGTGTAGCCTTCATCTGTTTCTTTGTAATAGAATCTGAGGCTGGGAAGGGGACTGTTTGATATCTGTAATATCCAATTTAAAATTCACTGAATTCTAGAAATAAAGAACTAGAAGGAATCACAGGGACCATCTGGTTTAACCCTCTCATTTTACAGGAAATAGAGGCTCAGAGAGATGAAATAAAATATTTAGGGTTGAGATCTAGTTTCTTTTCCCCCAAAGATTCCAATTTTTGAAAGGATGGATTTAGCGCTTTATTCTCCTGAGGGGATGAGCCTCTCACAATTTGACTTGGACACACATAATATCCTGTAAGTTTCCCTCTTCTTTTGAAGGATAACTCCCTCCCACCTCTCACCATTTACTATCACTCTTCGAGTAGAATATAAGTCCTGGTCAAAGGCTTCGGACACACAGCAATTCATATTCCCCTGAATCTAACGGGTATTATAAATCAGTCTGCAGGATGGATGGGGGACTTCCGTTTTCTCTTTGTTTCCTTTCTTCTTTTTTTTCTTATTAAGATCCATTTCCTTTCTCTAGGGAGAGAATACAATAATATTCTTTCTTGGATTTAGGAAACTTTGGTTAGAAATAAATCTCTCCATATGGTTAGCTGAGATTCCCTTGAGCAAGATCAAAAGACCCCAATATTTTTTTTCCGCACTTATTTTTCTTATGCAAGGTCTGCATCTAAATGGCCTAAAAGTTTATTTTCGTTAAATCAGTTTTCTTTTCTAAATAAAGTGTGAAATGAGGGGTCATGTTTCTAGTTAGAGCCCCACTCCCTTTTTTCTTTTTTTCTTTAGCACTAAACATTTATGAATCTAGGATAAGATACATGAAAAGGGCTTTGAGAAAAAGCAGAGCAAGCAACTGAATGCAAAAATCCTTTGGGATCACTGGTAATGACTATCGATCTTAACTGCCCAGTGCTGTTAAATCACCTCTGGATTTCCCTTAAGCTACTTTCTGTAGTAATTGTCAGATTTGTCTGGGTCCTTTCCCTTTAAATCACAGGTCTCCACAAACAACACAGCAGCATGCTAGAAACCAGATGGTTAGCTCCTAGAGGACATGTCACCTTTGTTTATTAGTGTCACCTAATGATGACAATGATGATGATGGTGATTAAAATAAAAATGAAGTAGTTATGCTTACTGCATGCCAGACAATGTTCCAAGTATTTCATATGTATTAAAAACAAAGCTCATTTAATCCTCAGGTCTGGGACGTGAGTTCCCATTATTATCTATATTTTATAAATGTAGGCATGGAGAGGTTATGTAATTTATCCAGAGTTACACTGTTTATCAGTCAAGATCCAAACAGAACATAGATGACACATAAAAACAGTTAACTTGGGAGGGTTTATTTACAAAATGGGCTAGTTACAAACGTGGATGTAGAGGAAGCATTGTCGGCTACTACCCCAGGTCTGAATGGATGAGGAGAGCAAAACCCTGGAAGGGGAGAGATGTGTGAAGCCAGTTGTGTCTTGCAAGGAGCAGGGATCTCTGAGCAGGGGCACTGTTAGCCCACGGCAGCCTTGCAGAGAAGGAGCCAAGGGAATAAGCACCCGAATCCTCTTCTCCTCCCTCCCTCCCTCTGGACTCCTGCCAGGCGCCCTCAGTAGTAGACTTAGGCAGACTTCATGGGAAGTTCAAGTTTCCTGAGGTCTGCTGATGTCATCCTTACAGCCCCGCATCAGGGCAGTGATGTAGGGTCCGTCTGGTGCAGACCACACAGCGCACGGCAGAGGTAGGACTTAAACCCAATGTCCATATTCCTAACCACTGTGCCCCAGAGTGCCTGCAGGTCCAGGAGGCACTGTAGCATGTAGTGACCAGCATATAACTGGGACGTATAACTAATCTAAGAGGCACTGACTTGTTCAGTAAATCACTAGACAGGTTCACAGGCTAATGTTTGTCCTGATGGCAAAAAAGCCAACAGTACCATGTTGACTTTATTTTTTATTTATTTATATGTGCCTAGCTTAATTCAGAAACAGCTTCAACAGATTTGAAGCTGTTGGACTCATCTTCCTTTTTAATCATTAATCATATATTGATTTTCACTTTTTAGGTTGAGCAAAAATCTACTGATTTCCCTCCAATTATATATGCTTTCTTGTATTCATTTGTTGATTATTCCAAAATAATTGGATCGCAGTTAATATTTAAGTTGAAAGTTGCTAAGGGTTAAATTGCTCCCTTTTAGTTTTCAATTCTGGAGGAGATCACATAAACTGAGCTGAATGCAGAATCAAATGTTATAAACCAATTACTTCAAGAATCACTCATCACTGGGATAAAGCATTTTGATATTATTGTTGTTTTCCACTTAGTTTCTATTTTACGTAGAATACAAATCCTGGAGCACTGTGTGACAGTTCTGGTGTAGACAACTGGCATCAGGAAGTTCTGGTTCTGTAGCTGAGGCGGGGAATGGAGGGTGAATTCCATCCTGACCAAGTGGCCTAAAGGCAGATTTCATATCAGAGGCTTCATCAAGGAGGTCGCCCAAAGGGAATGCATGGTCTTAAGGACAGAGATAAAAAAATAGAGTTAGAAGAACACAGAGTGATGTCTTAAAAAGATATGTACGTCTTTGATTTTCTTTTTTAAACTTTGGGAGTTGAAAAATTGCCAGTGGGAATAAGAATTCTGATTCAAATACGACTGTGCAAGTTGCAATTTATTCTGAAGTTTCAAAAGCAAAGGGTAACTCACAACAGTCTCCAGCTTCTTTAAGTTGTGTGTGCTGTCAGCATTTGCCCAGCTGCTCTGGAGGGAAAAAACCCCTGGGACTCAGAGGGCAGATAGTTCTCTTTAAATAAAGGAACTCACTGCATAAGAAAAGAATAGCTGAGGTGCGACACTCAAGGACCTTTCCTCTAGATTACAGTAAAAATACAAAGCACAGACTGAAAGTGTGCTTCACTTTCCTTTTCTTGAGGTGTGAGCTACATTAAATTGCCAGAGAATGTGGAAAATGGTTTCAGCATTATGGGCTGCAAAGCCTTTGTGAAGATTGCTCAGGAGTCTGAGTAGCATTATTATTTTTAAAACTTTTTAATTGAGGTATAATTAATTTACAATGCTATGTTAGTTTCTGGTGTACAGCAAACTGGTTCAGTTACACATCGGTATATATTCTTTTTCATATTCTATGGTTTATTACAGGATGTTGAATATAGTTCCCTGTGCTGTATAGTAGGACCTTGTTGTTTATCTGCTTCATATATAGTAATCCCAAACTCCTGATTTATCCCCCTTTCCTTTCCCCTTTGGTAACCACAAGTTTATTTTCTATGTCTGTGAGTCTGTTTCTGTTTTGTAAATGAGTTTGTTTGTGTCTGAGTAGCAGTGCTTAGCAAACTATCACCAGCAGTGATGGCATCAGTGATGGTGACAGTGATGTCACCAACAGAGACTGAGGTGTTCTGTAGGTTGCACCCTGTCAGCAAGGTCTGGCGAGGGGAGAGCTGCCTGGCCGGCTGTGTGAGGTGGGCTGCCCCACCAGAGGGACTTCCAGCTAGAGGTGACAGTTCTGAGTTCCCACCCCTTCCCCTTCCTTCAGGGAGAGAAAGTTGTCACAGGCAGGCAAGGACAGAAACTAATTTTGAAGCCCAGTTTCCTTATTCTTTACCAGAATCATTTGCGGGGCCTCCCTGAGTTGTCTGCGTGCGTGACCAGGTATCATGATCTGGAGAGAGTGATGGGTGAGACGCTGGAGCCGGTCCTCACCCTCCTGGGGTCCACTTGCTCACTATACACACACACACACATATATACACATACATATATATACACATATATACATATATACATATACACACACATTATATACATATTTATATCTATATATAGATATATAAGAGATATTTAACATTTTATCCTGTGCCAAGTGATTTGAAAACCTGGGTGCAAAGGATTAGATGTGTAAATTTTTAATACATTTTTTAAAACCAAAAGACTATAGGATAGAGTTCAAGGAATAAAAAACCTTTATAATATTGCTGCCTTTGCAGACATTTTTTTGAAATCTGATTCAAAAGCTGCCAAGCTTCTCTTGGAAAAGTTTCTGCTTGCCTTGAAATCCTTCAGCCAGCGTTTGTGGGGAGCTGGTTGGTGTTGTCTGGTGCAGGTTCCCGAGACAGACATCGCAATGAGCATATTCCCACTTGGCAGAGGGATTTAAGTGCTCAGTGTTAAGTAGGTGTGATGGGGATACCCAGATTGAAACAGTGCCCTGCTTTATGATTTGGGGCTGAGCAAAAGGAGAGGCTTGTGCATTTTCAGTACTAAGGCTCTTTCCCCTGAGGTCATTAGATCAGAGAGAAAGGTAAAATGTTAGGATTTAGGGACAATGGAACTGGGCTGAGTTATACAATTCCACACTGTGCTGGGGAAAAAGAAGAAATCTCTGGTTATGCTCTGAATGAGGGAAAATCACTTTTTCCTTCACTTGGGAGAGAGTGGGCTTGAGCCCCAGTGCTCCTTCTTTTCTTTCCTTAAATTGTAAAGGAAAGTGGATAAGGAAAGATCTCTTTTGAGGTGATCTACAGCCTCTATCCCTGAACTTTTAAAAGCTCTTTTGAAGCTGGTCACATCCTCACACAGGGGTAGAGGGTACTTCCTCTCCTGTAAAGTGGGGATTCCATGAGAGCTGTTAAGAGGTAACATGAGAGTGGGGCTGGTGGGACAGGCTGCATTGCCAGCGCCTGTGGAGTGCCTGACCCAAGTCAGTGGGCATTTACAGGTCCTTATGTGTCAGGCAAGGGGAAGGTTATAATATACTGTCCTTGCTCTCAAAGCACTTACAACATTTTGCTTTCTCCTTACAATATTTTTGGAGACCAGAAGCCTCTGGTGGCACAATTCAGTAATATCAGGATTCGATGAAACTCAAAGTATTTATTGGAGATCTGCTTGTACCAAATGCCATGCAAGAACTCTTCAGGTGCTTGATCAGAAATCATCCTAGCCTTCAAGAGACTTGAACTTGAGACAAGAATGGATCAGAAAATAATATCTGAGCAAATACTGTTGAAAGCTTTAGTGATCAGGCACCCAAAGGCGCTACCGCCTGAGGATTTTGTCCGCAAGGAAGGCGGGCTTCCTGGGGGAGATAAAATCTCTTCCAACTCCCTTCCTCCCTTTGGTCCCCACTAGCTGAGTTTCTTCAGTGGCTTTCTTTGCGTTAGTAATTGGGTCTCAGTACTTTCCATCTATTCAGTAATTCATTTATTCTTGTATATGTTCAACAACTATCTGAGTGCCTCCCACGTGTGAGGGATTATGTGAGGCATGGGATAAGATGCAGAGAGCAAGGCTACACCTCCTTGGCCCATGGAGCTTACATTCATGCTGGACAGACAGATGTTAAACACATAATCACACACTGAGTTAACTGGATGTGTTAAATGAGTGAAGGCAAAATGTATGTTGTAAGAGCACAGGACAGAAGACTCGCCCTAGTTTGAAGAAGCAGGGAAGATTCTTAGAGTGAAGGATGTTTGAGCTGAACTTTGAAGGATTATTAGGAATTAAAATGAGACAAAGGAACAGGGGGAAACATTCAAGCCACAAAGAACAGCCTATGCGAAGTCCTGGAGCAGGAGAGTTCATAAAGGGGCTTGACGATGAGACCGATGTTGGTCTTTGCAATGAGAAGCCTTCAACGGATTTTAAATTTTACAGAAACATGAACTAATGTGCATTTTGAAGCTATGGTTCTGGGCAGAGGTGTAGAGGACGGGTGGAGGGAGGAGAGAGTGGAGGCAATTGTGTTCATGCAAGGAGTCGATGGAGGTTCCTGAAATAGTGTGGAGTGGATGGAAGGAAGTGAACAGAGCTGACAGGTGCTTAGGAGGTAAAATAGGACTTGGGGACTGATTAGGTCCAGGGGTGAGGGAAAGAAAGGAGACGGAAGGAAAACTGTGGTGGAGAAGGACCAGGATTTAGTGGAGGGAGTGGATGATGAGTTGGATGTGATGGTTTTGAGATGCTTTTGACACGAGTAGGAGACATTCAGGAGGCACATGCCCACTGGAAGAACACTGTTAGTTGGATAACCCTAGAGTCATTCCCAAGTCCCTTTTCCCTTTCTCAAGCCCCAT
The DNA here is from genome assembly GCF_009834535.1 of Camelus ferus. Taxonomy (NCBI): domain Eukaryota; kingdom Metazoa; phylum Chordata; class Mammalia; order Artiodactyla; family Camelidae; genus Camelus; species Camelus ferus. The sequence goes on from NC_045701.1 coordinate 57,969,980, forward strand.
ACTATAATTAACCAGAAACATTTTTTTTTCCAGTCTCACTTACAGACAGAGGTGACCAAGTCACTAAACTGTGGCCACTGAAACAAAGGGGAAGCATATTGGTGAACTCTGGCTTCCCTGATAAAAGGAACAGATGCAAGAGAGGAATTGCTTCATTAAGAGAAATGAAAACATATATTTACACAAAAATGTGTCCACAAATGTTCATGGTAGAATTACTCATAATAGACAGAAAGTAGAAACAACATAAGTATTCAACAAAATGGATAAACAAAACATGTCCACGTGTGGCAGGCTATTTCAGTTCTATTGTCTTGTCAAATCCTTCCACCGCAAGTAGATACTCAGTTTGAAGTGGAAGCTGGGGAGAGATGTGGAAAAAGGAAAAGGGATAAATATGGGAGAAAGAAATCTGTTACTATTTTAACTTGTGATATTATCTCATGTGTGACAATTTATAAACAGTAGGCTCACTCTTTTTCATCGTAAGTTGTCAGTCACCAACAAGATGAATAATGTGCTTTTCTTCAAGGAAAATTGGAATCTTCATATTCTGTGCATTTTCTCAGAGATATAAAGCAAATAACCCAGACACACTGCTTCAGCCTTCCAGTGGGATGGTTCCACCTGAAGCGAGGTGTTTGCAGCTCCTCCATCAGTCCTCTCTGAGGTGGCTGACCTGTCCAAGCAACTATTTTTGCATTGGGGGGACTGAATCCAAGTACAAGTCAGAGCCAGGGAACAGCCACAATAAATTCAACATCTAAGTGTCTAAGCCAGGAAGGGCAGATATGTGGGACGCATGCTACCAACACACGACTCTAATGAGACATCACTAATCTATTGCATTGCTTTTCCCTACGAAACCCAGAGGCAGCTGTGGAAACTTTCTCAAAAGGCGGCTTCAGACAATTGATCAGTTTAGCTCATGAGAAGAATCCAGTTTGCCACCCTTGGTCCAGGAGGTCGACTTAAGAAGGCCAATTTTTCATGACCACAAGTGTATGTTAAATACTGTTTGTATTGTCCGTTTAAGAGTCACTTAATCCAGACACTTTCTCTTTGGACCCTTTCTCTTCAGAGGTTCTTTCCTTTTTGAGTTAGGGACAGTGGGTGTGTTGGAAGGCTGTTGACCTCTGGGTTAGAATGCCTGTGTGACTGTGAGGCCGTCTCTTAATGCTTCCTGACCTCACTGTTCATCTATAAGATGGGGAGTCTTTGATGGAAATACTTAAATGAGTCTGGACAGTGACATTTATGTAAAAGTCATAATGTGTTGTCTGTATTTTTTGGGTCACAGACAACTATAAAACACGGTATTTAGATTTTAAAAGATGATTTGGGAAGCTTTGGCCAGATTTTTCTGAATTAATAGTCTGGTTAAGCACCACTTAAAATCTAACCAGAATCCAGGGCTCTTGCTGTCTCGTAATCCTTACATTAATTGCATATAGATTTGACAACCTGGCTCTATTTGCTTAGAGTTTACACCCCTTTCCCCTTCACTGGCACTCAGCCGCGCGTCTTTAGGATCCAGTCATTCTACACTCAAGAAGTGAGACGTGAGCTCAGCTCTCCTGAGCCGAGTGCTTTCTCAGTTATACGCGTTGATTTGTTTTTTAATTTCGCTGTGGAATATTTAAAGTCAGACACTTGCTGGCCTGCTATTTCACACGGTTTCAGCATGGATGCAAATTCCAAGGTCCTGTGGAATAAAGGAAACAAAATAATTTTGACTTCCTGTTTGGTGCCTTTAGCCCATTCCTCAGATACTGTTTTAGTAAATTCCCAGGGGTGCTGAGTGTTGTTGTTTAGAGGTAAGCCTGGTTTGTCTTAGAAACAGAATTTCACATCTCTTTAGGTGGTGTTCACAGTATATAACTCCTGGTCAATTATTTAATTAGTGAGTGGCCAGTAAATCCTGCTAAGTTTTACACATTATAACAGGGTCAGAGGAAAGTCAAAGGCAGTGACCAAAGTGAGGTGTTTAACTGTCTGTTGGATTGTGTGTCTAATCAATAACCAGAGCAAACAACAGACACACATACAACTGGGTGTGACGGTCAGACATCTGCTGAGCACTGACCACTGGGCATTGAGCTAGGTCCTGGGGATATAAAGTCGTGTGAAAAACCAGCTTCTCCTTTTGAAAGGCACACAGTCTCTCCGGAGAATAGGAACCTGCGTGCAGAGGGACGACAACACGAGGGAGTGTATCTGAGTTTGTAGAAATCTGTGTCATGTGGGTTCAGAGAAGGGTCTGTTTCTAAGACCCTGGGCCTTAGGAGAAGCATCACAAAGGGAAGGGGTTGAGGAGCCTCTCAAGCAAGAGAGGGACCTGGATGGGATAAATTGTGAGGTGGTGGAAGGAGAGTGAGAAAACCACAGAACTGGGGGAGGCATCCCAGTGTTTTGAAGGACAAGGAGGGAATGGGTTTGCTGGAGCCAGAGGTCACGCAAGGTGTTACAGGAGAGGACTCGGGACAATAGACTGGGGCCAGGCCCCACATGCCTTTGAGTTCTAGGCATGGCATTTGGAGCTTTTTCTGGTGTATGGACAGTGTCTGCTGATTGCTTTTAGATGGCATTTTAAAAGATTAATCTCCCAGTGTTGTGTGGAACTGCAGCGGTGGAGAAATCAGAGCTAGGAGAAATATTTAGGAGACATTTAGCCATACTTTCAGACACAAGATTAAAAAATTTTTTTTTAAAAATCTAAGGACAAAGAGACAAGGTATATCACTAAGCAGTTGGCATGAAGAAATGCCAGGTAGCCAAGAATTCACCAGTGTGAAAAGTTTTCTTGTTGATTGACTCCTTGTGAAAAATAAACGATTGGATCTGGACTGTGATGGACCTGCATATCTGCAGATCATCTCTAATTGCACGTGGGTTTTAATATTAAATGCGAGAGGTTCCCATTTACTGCAAGGCGCTGGGGGACCACAGCAGATTGTTTTCAGTGACAGGGTGTGCTATGGCCATCTCTGTCCCCTCTCTACCCTCCGTCCTGCAGAATGCAGTGCCTGGTGAACCCTCGTGCTTGACATTCTTCCTTGAATAATTGAGGGCCATTAAAAAGAAGAGTGGATGAACAGACAATTGTCAGAGGAAAGACAAAAGAAAAGAATAAGGAGGCAATCCAGAGAAACAGGAAAGAGGTCACTGCAGATCCCCCACCCCCCACCCCCTGCCCCCAGCGGGGGAAACTGTAGAATAAAAGGTATATAACTTGTCAGCATCCACGGTGTTGCAAGAGGCAAGGACAGAGCCAGATCTGCCTACCTTAGGAAGAGGGGGTTATGATAAGGATTCAAAGGAGATTCAGGGAAGACAGGAAGTGACCTCAATATAGTTTGTCCTTGATTTCCTGGTCACCTGGTCATTTATTCAATAAAAGTGAACAAGCTCTTCTCAGAAGAAAACTAAGTAGTTGGGATGCTGGGATTGAGGTGGCATTTGCAAAGGCATGAAAGAATGGAAAAGCAGGGTGTTAGAAACATTCAAAGCATTTGGGTATTGCTAGAGCAAGCAAACATTTCAAACCAGCAGCCTATAGAAGCATAGTAATTGGCTGGAACAGTGTCTTATTCTTTAAATTTATATTAATGGTCAGTACAATAGTCGGTGGATTTCACACAAAAATACCTGTTCTGTTTCCCTATTGCTGTGTAAGAAATCATCCCCAAACTTAGTGGTTTAAAATTTAACCCTTATTTTAGTAATTCCCACGGTTCTAGGAATGGACTGGGATCAGCTAGAGATTCTCAGGCTGGGTCTTTCATGCAGTTGTAATCCAAGGGTGGCTGGGATTGGAGTCATCCTGAAAGGTTCTCACCCACAGATGTGGTCGTGGAGTGGACTTTAGCAGGAAGGGCAGCCAGACACCTACACATGGCTTCTCCCCGTGGTCTGCGTGTGACCACGCAGTGTGACTTCTTCGCAGTGTGACTTCTTCGCAGTGTGACTGTTGGGTTCCAAGGGCAGGTGTCACAGAGGCAGGAAGTGGGAATCCCAGTTTTTTTAAAGCTGGAAATGGACACAACGTCACTTCCACCATATTCTATTGGTCAAGCAGTGTTATGGGCAGAATTGCCCCCCCCCCCAAGTCGTATGCTGAAGCCCTAAGCCCCAGTGCATCAGAATGTGAGTGTATTTGAAGAAGAGCCTTTAACAATGTGATTAAGTGAAATCAGGGTCATTTCTAATATGCCTGGGGTCCTTATAAGAGGAGTCTAGGACATAGAGAAGGACACCAAACGTGTGCACCAGCAGAGGGGCAGCCATGAGAGGACACAGGGAGAAGGTGGCCACCTGTGAGCCCAGGAGGGAGGTCTCAGAAGAAACCCACCACCTTGATCTTAGGCTTCCAGCCTCCAGAACTGTGAGAAAGTAAGTTTCTGTTGCTTAAGCCAGCCAGCCAGCCTGTGGTATTTTGTTATCACTGCCCGCGTGGACTAACACCCCACTGAAAGGTTTGGGTCATAGGACGACGTGGCTGTGTGTCTGTCTGTCTGTCTCTCTCTCTGGTGGCAGTGTGAAGTTTGTGCTGAAGGTTAGTGGTCAGAGGCCAGGAGTCCAGACAAGAGTGCCTTCAGTAGTCAGATGAATGGGCAGGTCATGAACAAGCATACTGGCAATGGGAGGAACAGACCAAGCAGACATACAACTTTAAGATGTAAAATTGGCAGTATTTGGTGACCGGATATTTGGGGTTAGGGGGTTCCTCAGAGGAAAAGGCCAGTGAATACCAGCTGGAGAATAACAGGGTCCTATGGAGGGAGTGTTTGGTTGGCAACACGCCAACAGCATCTTTCACTGACAGAAATTTCTAGGGACACAAAGTAATACACAGTGTATGTGGGTGTGCCTCAGAAATTAGAGCCCCTATTTCACCTTCCTTCTAGGCTAGGTGGGCTAAGGCTCTGGTTTGTGGGGCGGAGGGTGGTTGGCAGAGGGTGTTCTCTCCTTTTCCAGATCACCCTCTGCCCAAGGGGACCCTGGGCACACCCCCACCACACCGGGATGCACCAGCCTGGGAGGGTGGCACTGTGACCTTCTGTGTTGGGCTCTGGCACCATGGACATGTCCAGGACTAGGGACAGAGATGGAGCCTCCTCTGCCTCCCTGCTGCTGCCAACCAAGCCCGCTCTGAGGATCCCAACTTCGTCATCCTGCCGATGCCTTGGCTGACTTTGTTAACATGGTACCCCTGCAAAACAGATATGATGGTAAAATGACAGTGTGGAGCAATATTTGACCAGGGAAAATAGGTTAATTTGGAACCTGTGATCATTCCTAGTAGGAGCTAAAGTTGACATCTTCTTTAGAAATATTAGGGGGGAAAGGAAAAAAAAACAAGTAAATGAATAGAATAGACAAAAATATCAAGAGGATGTTTGCATCCTGCTGGAAAGGAAGCGTTTTTAGTGCTTTAGAAAAAGTCATTTGCATATAAACAAAGCCCCTTCGGCTGAGGCCAGCAAGGCTCAAGCTGCCATCTCAGAGTTAATTATAAGTCATTTTTCTTCTTTAACTAAAGCAATGTCTCTTCTGCACCATTCCTGCTTTGAAGCTGCCTACACTTAAAATTGAGAAAATCACATTTCCTCATTCACAAACATCATTTCACACTTTCTTCATTTAAGCAGGTTCTCTTTCTCAAATCCTGGAATGCAAATTAGGGCACAGGAAAAAAAAAGGATGAAGAGAATTTATAAAACTTTCAGTGTAAATAAATGTCGTTTGATTTGTTCTCCCTCCACCCCTACTTCCCTTAATTTCTATTTGCTGCTGGAAGGCTGAGCTGGGCGCAGTGCCCTGGGCTTCTGTGAAATGCTCACAGCCAGCCAGAGTGCTCCTCTTCCCAAATTGTATCGCTGGCAAGCTGCAAACCCACTATGTAGTACATGGCAACTGTTCCGGGAATTTTTCCCCTAAAGGATGCAAGAGATGATGTGTTTTGATTAACGAGAACAAAAAAGTCTGGTTAGTTTCATTTACGATTACAAGCCCCTCCACTCCCACAATGTCGCGGTGTTTTGTTTCCCTGACCCTCAGATTCCTGGTCCGCTCTTCCATTCTAAGGTTCAAAGTGAACACAATGACTTCTAGAATCGCCACGCTGGGCACAAACAGCCCTCAAGCTCTCTCAGGTTTTTTTTTTTTTTTTCTTCTTCTTCTCATATCTGTTCAAACCTTTCAGCTCAGCATGCAATGTGTCTGAAAATGGCTTGGGTGTAATTACTAACAACTGTTACCTCTCTGCTGAAGCCTGTAATTCCCTCTTGATTAAGATGGTGATATTGATTTGGCTGGGAGTGCATGCAAATAAACCGTGACATCAGGAGAGGTGTAGCTTTTCAGTTTGCAGTGTGTCTGTGATTTCAGTCTAGTAGTCAAGTTTCCCCTACCCATATGGTTTGACTACAGCATTTATATGAATTAATACCTGTCTACCAGGCTCAGATGGAAGCTATAGCCATCAAAAGTTCTCATCTGGAGCCTTTGTTTAGCTTGTGCCTATCAACCGCAGCCATCTCTGCTCTTACATTTATCAGAGTAATTGAAGAGGAATGGGCTCTCTCAGTCAGGCTGGCTGTCAAAAGGTCGTGGTACTTCAGAAGGAGACAGGTGGAGGAGGGGATTGAGAAAATATTTTAAGGCAATGGAGTGATTCGGTAATTGACCACCACAAAGAGTCTGTACTACATTCTCCAGTCAGGCATTGAAGCATATGCTCTCTTGAAACAAATGGTCACCAGTTCATATTTGTTTAGAACAAACGTTGCAGCCATGAGTCCTTTTAAAGCTGAGGGAAAAAAATGCTTTGTGAGGATATATCTATACCTACCATTTGAACAGACATCGTGTTACCTGGAAAGAAGAATCAGACAGGATGTGTGCCACTGGGGACAAATCTGGGGACTATGGGTTGGCAGGGAGTCCTTGGCAAAATTAATTTGGAAAGTGTGTAATTTAAATGAAATTGATGTCTGAATTAAAAGAGATGCCCTTTTTTTGGTGGGTTTTTTTTTTTGGCAATTAATTTATTCCAAATAAAAGGAGAATAAAGAGACATGACAACTAAATGTAATACCTGATCCCAGGCTGACCTTTATTAGAGAGAAAAATGCTACAAAGGACATTATTAGGTCAACTGACAAAACTGGAATATGAACGATAGATTCAAGTTATTGCATTCGTGTTAAAATTGCTGAAGTTGACAAGTATAGTTACATAAGAGAATATCCAGATTTTAGGAAATACACATGATGTACACAACTAACTCTTAAGTGATTAAAAATTATATGTATATGTTATATATTATGAAAGAGAGAGGGAGACAGAAGAGAGAGAAAGAGAATGAATGGTAAAAAAGGAAATGGGTGAAATGTTAGTAATAGGTGAATCTGGGTAAAAGGCATAGGAGTGTTCTTTTTTCTATTTTTATTCTTGCAATTTTTCTGTAAGTTTGAAATTATTTTTAAATAAAAAGTGAAAAAAGAGGAAGGGATGCCTTTAGATGTCTGAGCCAAAGCTTGTCTAATGCACAGCTCTTTTTCCATGGGGTAAGTAAAAATTTTCCCCTTGCTTTTTTGGTGTCTTTGAACAAGTATTAGTGTGCTACTTCTTTCCTGTTTCCCCCTCTTTACACAGATACTAAACTGGGAGAAGATGCCAAAGCCTCATTTGTCGATGAGGTAGATGTTGCATTACTCAGGAAGCAGGGCAAGAGCAGATGTACTTTGCTAAAGTCAAAATGCTAACAGGGTGACAAAAGCATAAATTGTGGACGTGCGTGCTTGTGCATGCTGGTTTAGCTGCCAGGAATGCTGCAGAAGCCCTTTCTCTTTCTCCCCTTCTCTCCTGTCTCCACTAGACTTCCTCCTAGCAGTTAGGATTGCCTTCATCCAGCACTGGTCTCCTCTCATGGTGTCCTTGTTCAAGCATGTTACACTTTGCTGTGTAATAAACCATCCCAAATCTTTGAGGTTTACAACAACTTACTATTCTCTCTCATGCATTTTTGGTGTGTTGTGTAAGCCGGTCTGTTCTTGCTTGAGATCTGTCTTACAGTTGTAGTCAGAGGGTGGAAGAGACTAGACCCATTTGAAGGCTTGACTGAAGGACCGGCTGGACAGCCAAGATGGCTTCTTGTCTCTCATGTCTGACTCCTCATATGAGAGAGCTGGAACACATAACCACTGTCTGGGCCTCTCTCCGTCTCTCCTGTGGTTTCTTCAAATGGCTACACTGGGCTTCCCAAAGCATGGCAATCTCAGAGTATTTGAACTTCGTACCTAGTGGCTAGCTTCTCCCAGAGCAAATACTGCAAAGAGATCAAGGTGGAAGCTGCGAGGCTTCTTCTGATGCAGTCTTAGAAACTGTGCAGCATCACTTCAGCCACATTCTGTTGGTTGAAAGGGAGTCACAGAGTCTCAAAAGTGAGAGCCCCCTTAAAGAGGAAGAACTATACAGGGGAGTAAACACCAGGAGGCGTGGTTGTAGGGGTATCTTTGGAGACAGGCGACCACAGGTGCCTGACATTGATTGTATTATGTCCATATTTAACATTCAGTGAACTCTTATTAAATGAACAACCTAGGAGCTGGAGATAAATTGTTTGGGGAAAAAGCCATTTGCCCTTAATTTCCTTTGCTGATGGGGAGGGCCCAGGGAGCGAGCTATGAAAAATGAGACTGACATTGTTGCAATCCAATCTAGGAAGAGCGAGTAACCTCAAAGACATTCACTATGGGTGTAATTATGTCCTACTGACAACTGGACATTTTATCCCAAGCTTCTATTATCCTTAGTTATTTAACCAATATTTTCCTATTTATCCTCAGTTTCTGCCTCTGAATACGGAGGCAGTTGCCTGGATGCCAAATCTCCCATCACGTATGCTGTTGTTAAACATTTTAAAGTTACCTCAGTGCCTTTGACTATCTTTGCCTGATTCAGAATATTAGAAGTTCGGTGTTGGTTCCAGTGACAGCCCATCCTCTTATGAGAGATCTAGATGTCAAAGTTTGTTTCTGAGTATGGGGAGCAGGCAGAGGCAGCCACTGCGTCTCTGAGCGACTCAGGAATGTTTTTGGTCAGGTCTGCTTTGGCCTAGAGTATAAAACTGATCTTTTCCTTTCTCACTCAATAACAACTCCTTTTGATGATCTCCACATAGAAAACACACATTTAAGATTTTATTAATTCAGTTAAAGATGACTTCTCGTTAACTATGTTTAAGATCATACGGCATGCTTTCCAGAACTTAGAGCAGAGTGGGAGCCAAGACATAAACCTAAAGATCAAGCCAGGAAGCCCCCTCAACAGGCCATATAGATGATAAACGTGTGAGATGCTACAGGGATTCAGAACAGGAAGAAATTACTGACTAGGATGGCATATGTCGGCTTCCGAAAAGGGTTTTGATAGATCAATTTGTCCAATTTCAGAGTGGAAAACAGCCTAAACCCAGGGCCCAACACAACTGGGAACGGAATGGAGCTTTTTTTAAACCCTGGGAGCATTTTCTAAGTGTGCTTAGGCATCTGGGGAGACCAAAGCCCGTTAACCCCTCCACGCCCTCTAAGCAGAAACCAGACACCCCAAAGAGGAGCCTTGGTGGAGCCCCACGAAAGGCGGCCTCCTGTCCTCTCAACGTGTGCCAAGAGTTGAAACATCAGTAGGTGTGGCGGTTTCTCTGCTGTAGGTTTGCAGGTCCCTGGTGGGTGGGGAAGCCTGGCAGAGGAACAATCTCAGCACACATTGGGAAACAAATGCTCAAGTGTTCATATGGGGGCCCTGACCAGCACACGGTGGCTCAGCTCTGGAGACTTCTTAGCAGGGAAGCGGTTAATGTGTCACAGCGCCGTTTTAAAGCCAGAAGAACCTCCCACCCCTCCCCCCTCATCAGGGGCTGGCTTCTAGCTGAGTTTAGGGGATTTGGAAGGGATTTGAGGTGGGTGTGGTTCTGGTGGCTCAGTTTCTAGGAAATGAAACAATCCTCTTCTTTGACCTTTAATGTGCTTCGGATCAGCATCTCCTTGGCACGAGGCCTGTTCTGGGCAGTTCACAGTGAGCAGAGCCACTCGACGTCTGTTTCTCTCTTCTCTCCATCACTGGCAGTGCAGTTTTGTGTGGGAAGCCCAGGGATCCAGAGCTTGACCTCTGACTCTTGTACTGGCGGATGCTCGAGAAGTTGGAAACCCAGCTCAAAGCCTGACTCCTCTGATAATTGCTTCCCCGGCCTTATCTGTAAATGCTGAAGGGGGCTAGGCCGCCTGTCATGCTTGCTGAATGGCAAAATTGCAGGGGCTTTAGGAAGGACTTATAAATAGTGATTGGATGATCTGGGGCCACATTTTGGAATTGTCACCTGATCCCAAATGGCACGCATCGTGCTCTCCGGAGGGAAGCTGAAAAGCAAGAATCAAAGAAGTTAGGGACAAAGGAATGTACAATAAACTCCCTTGCAAACCAGGGATTTGATTAATCCCAATGGAGTCATGAATCTGACTGAGGGAAGGTCTGTTTTTCAAGTACTCCACAGTGCATGGTGCCCGTCTGTCGAAACAGAAATCCTGTCATATATGGGGTGCTGCCCTTTTCCTCTGCTCTGATGTTATAACATGGTTTGACTGTGCAATTCATGGCTGAAAAAAGAATACTTTACAAGGCATCCACAATAGAAATGAGGACTAGGTTATCAGGTAGCTTTTGCAATCTGTAAAGGTTCAACATAGGAGATAATTATTAAAAAATTTTTATTGCTAAGGAAACACAGATTTTGTTTAATTGATGGAGCATAAAAAGGCTTAGGTAAAAATCAACAAAATTTGAGGTAGACAAGCTGCCCTAAGTGATAAAGACTAATCACTCAGTCTGCAGTCAGTATGCAGAGAGGCATTGTAAAAAGCCAGAAGGACTGTAGTGGGTCTCAAGCCATAGTGGACATAAAGGCCTTCATGCGGACTTGTTGCAGATGTAAATTCCCAGAGATTCTGGTTAAGTAAACCCCCTTTGAGGGCAAGAAATCAGAGTTTTAAATAAGCACCCCAGGTAATTCTGATACGCTGGGGTCCATAGGTTGAGAAGTGGACTAGGGTTTGAAAGTAGAGCTTGACTTCTATGCAAAAGTGCTAACTAAGATGCAGAACCCAGGTAGTGTAAACTGTAATCAGGGTCCTTTCCTGAAATCCTCCTAACGTTCTCACTGAATTAAGCCATCTGTAACTTAGGGAATGTATTTGGCTGTGAGTGACAGAAACTTGGAAAATAGTGGCTTAACCGAATGAGAATTTTTGTTTTTTTGGAGAGGAGAGGATAAAAGAGAGGTCTTGAGGTAGGCAGTCCAGGTATAGTGGGTTGAATGGTGACCTCCCAAAAGATATGTCCACGTCCAAACCCCTGGAAGCTATGAATGTTACCTTATTTGGAAAAGGGGTCTTTGCAGGTGTAACTAAGTATCTTGAGATCACCCTGGCTTACTGGGTGGCAGTGGGTCCTCCCTGCCTCCCTTGCCTGGTTTGACAGCCATATGACTTGGTTGCAGAACATACTTATGTGAAACAGGATTCCTGAAGAGCCAAGCGTCTACATTTAGAAGAAATGGTTCTAATGAGAACCATCGAGTGGTTCTCAACGGGGAGACGTTTGTGGTTGTCACAGCTCCTTTGAGGAGGGAATGGGTGTACTACTGACATCTGGAAGGTAGAGGCTGGGGTACTGCTAAACACACTGCAATGTACAGAACAGCCCCCACAGCAAAGAATTACCCAACACTAGATGTCAGCAGGGCTGAGGCTGAGAAACGCTGGCATAAATAAATAATAAATTTTAAAATAAAAATAAAATAACTTTTAACACAAAAAATGAAAAATCTTATGTCAAAAACAACAACAAAAACCTTTCTTAATGTCTTTCCAATTCTTCCATGAAAGCCGAAGAGACCAATGAGACCCCAGCTGGTTGCTTCCTATGGATGGGATTATTGTTGTTATTATTTTTGTCTGGATGAGGAAGATTCTATTTCTAGGTAAGACAATAGCAAGTAAAGTCTTCCAAAAATAAATGGTTAATATTTTCACTGTGTTCTCTTGCTTGACTTTGGTACAAGTTTTCAATGGAGAGCATTTGATGTTGCTACCACTTTCTGCATTAGTCATCCTGACAGCACTTCCTGGCAGGGGAATGGCTGAGACCAGCCTGTCTGGATCTTCTGACAAGTCCCAGACCATCCTCTGACCATCAAGAGGGGGTGATTTGCTTCCTAATCAGTACAAATGGGATAAAGGCTTCAGAGCCAGGCAGTTAACAATCATTACGAATGCATCAGCACATGCTGGTCAGTGGGGTGAAGGCTGTTGCACAATGTAACCAGACATTTTCGAGAAAACTTGTGTAATGGCATGAACGAACGGTGTTAGTCTATAGTGTGTGATTTTTCCTTTCCATTTGCTGGCCTCTTCAGTTCACATCCAAGCCAAGATCTGTTAAGCAGATTAACTTAAACCCAAAAGAGATAACATTACTGTTTGAAGCACTACAAACAAGCATGGGATGGCTTCAGCTTTTAGGCTTCCTTAATTTATAATAGAAGTTGCATTCCAGTACGTTGACTGCATACAAATCAAGTGCATCAAATAATGTCCCTTGGCAGTTTTCAAGTTGCTTCATCATGTTTCCACTGCAGCTTTTGCCCATAGTCCTCCAGGGTTAGTAGACAGACAACTCAATCAGATGCTTAATAACAGTTACACCTACTTAGATGCTCCAAGAGAAAAAGTTGGTAAAAACATCTGTGGAGAATCTAGTCCTTCACTGCCTGAAAGGATTAACCACATGAGACAACCCTTATGAATCATGTTTATTCCTCTTTCAGGCACTATTTGTATCCAAGCTTTGCAAAAGCCCAAATTAAAAAGATAAGTTTCCTTTCCTGAGTATTGTTATTTACATAACTCTGGACCTTGGAGTTTAAGCTCATAAAAGCCAGTACATAAATGTTCTTCTTAAGCTTTTTAAAATTGTAGATGATCTCTAGCTTCACCAGAGTGTTTGTATTTTGGGAAGAGAAATCTATTAAGTGTCTACTATTGCCTAGAAAATGTAACTGAGATTGGCTAATGGCTTGATGATTAAGACAGAATTCTGTCTAGGCAGAGGGAATTTCTGTCCGAGTCTCTGACCCATGGTCAAGAAATGCAAATGTATTTGAGCTTGTATGGCAAAGACTTCCTGTACCGACAGAGAAATGTGTGGAATTGATTTTGCTTGTTTCTCTCTAAGTGGATGCATCTTTGCTATTTCTCCTCCCTCTTTTCTCCATCCTGTCTCGTTTCCCACCACTTCTGCTAACCCATTGACCTGATGTTGAGTGAATTCCTAGTTTTGAAAAAACAGACTATGTTGCTGCCTCTAGCTGCAGATGGACTTGCTCAGCCACATTTTGACTCAGATTAAAAAAAACAGTTATGCTTTGGAGGTCTTTGATTTGATAGTCCATCATACTTTGCATCCTTGGGCTAGCTTAGAAATTCCCACCTGGAACTTTTACAGTCTCAGTTATTTGAAAGCAGATAGAACAGTTTGTGCTGATTTAGGACATCACTTATCCAATTAACCACAAAAAGCAGGCATCTTAATCCCTAGTAGTTCAATCAAAAAAGATTTTCACAATTTGCACAGCTAGAACCATGTGATTTGGGCAAGTGATTTAATCTCTGTGGGTCTGTTTCCTCATCTGTAACATGTTTCTTCAAGGTCTAAAATTATATGATTCTATAATTTATTTTTTCATGTGCACATTACCTTTTGTTGAATTGAAGTTGATGTTCTGCAGCACACACCAGAACTCAATAAAACCCAGTTTATAGACTTGGGATAACCTCCTAGCTCCCCACCATGTACTTGAATTTGAACTACTTATGTACCTCTCTGAGGTGGGTTCCTTCATCCATGAGATGGGCATAGTATTGCCTATCTCATAAGATTCTCATGAGAATCAGAGATAATTTTAATTAAAGAGGTAATTTTATTTTTTTAAATTGAAGTATAGTCAAGTACAGTGTGTCAGTTTCTGGTGTACAGCATAATGTCCCAGTCATGCATATATATACACACACACATATATATTCATTTTCATATTCTTCTTCATTAAAGGTTATTATAAGATATTGAGTATAGCTCCCTATGCTATACAGAGAAATTTGTTTTTTTGATCTATTTTTATACATAGTGGTTAACATTTATAAATCTCAGACTCCCAAATTTATCCCTTCCCACCCCATTTCCCCCATAAAATTGTTGACTGTGTCTGTGAGTCTATTTCTGCTTTACAGATGAGTTCATTAGTGTCCTCTATTTTCTTTTTGTTTAATTCTACATATGAGTGATATCATATGGTATTTTTCTTTCTCCTTATGGCTTAATTCGCTTAGAATGACAATCCCTAGGTCCATCCATGTTGCTTCAAATGGCATTATTTTATTCTTTTTAAATCACCGTTGTATAAATATACCACAATTTCTTTATCCAGTCATTTGTCGATGGACATGTAGGTTGCTTCCTTGTCTTGGCTATCATAAATAATGCTGCTATGAACATCGGGGTACATGTATCTTTTCCAATTAGAGTTCCTTCGGATATATGCCGAGGAGTGGGATTGCTGGATTGTCTGGTAAGTCTATTTTTAGTTTTTTGAGGAATCTCCATACTGTTTTTCATAATGGCTGCACCCAACTGCATTCCTACCAGCAGTGTAGGAGGGTTCCCTTTTCTCCACACTCTCTCCAGCATTTATCATTTGTGGACTTTTGAATGATGGCCATTCTGACTGGTGTGAGGTGACATTTAAAGAGGTAATTTTCAAGTCCTTGAAATAATGCCTGGCACTTCTTAGGTGCTCAGTAAATGGCATATTTCCTCTCTCTTTTAGAGCCTTATGATAAAACTTTTAAATGCCCTAATTTCTTTTGAGTTTGTGAATTATTCCTTATCAGATAGACACTGGCATGGCTGCCCCTCTTTATTAAGGGAAGGCCGCGTGGCACAAGGTGAACTCAAGACTGAAACATCTGTCTCTTGCTGCAGACATAACTTCCTCATTTTTGTCACTAAGAGCTCTCAGCAGCAAAAGCAACTTGGGATTTAACAGGAAAAAGCTATCTGCCAGATTGACTCCTGTCAAAGGCTCCATGTCAATAAACATTTACAAGAAACGAAGTTTGATAAATGTAGCTTCATTCCATGAAATGTATGGCAGTGGCAGCTTTGTGCCTGGTATTAAGATCTCTTGAGATTATCTTTCCATTTGGCATCAGTTTCCCTCCAATACAGAAGTAATTGAAGCTGAGTGCCTACGAAGAATTTTCATAGACAGTGACACTGACTTGTTTTAACCAGGAAAACAATAATGAAGGAAGAGATTTCCTTCTAAAATATTTCAGACTTCCTTCTGCATCTAGGGCCTAAGAATCTCTCATTCTTGCTAAAGATGAACCTGCCATTCTTCATGTGGGTCAAACATAGCTGAGATTTATTTTGGCCAAAGAAACCTTATTTGTTCAGGCTTTGATATGCTGATGGAATGGTAGGATTCTGGAAACTGGAAGAGAGGTCAGAAATGACTGAATCCTCCTTCTCCCCACTTGCAAGTGAATGAAGTGAGCACAAGTGGGATGTTAGTGTAGCAGTCAGGGCTCCAAGTGGAGAGTGAGCCAAACTCATCATCCTCTTAGGAGAATCAAGAGACAGAACAGCAAAGTTAACCACCTAACCAATGTGGGCAAGAAGGGGCTGGAGATGGAGCCAAGAGAGGGGAACCAAGAATGAGTTGGAAGAAGCAAGCCGGATCCTGGACCATTGCTCCAAAGAGTGGGCATTTATGTGCTCTACAGTCTGCAGGTGCCTGGGGCACAGGAGGGTCAGGATGTCTTGAAAATTCAGGCAGACGATAAAGGCAGACCTCATCTTTTTTTTTCCCCCCAAGAGAAAACTGCTGCATGCAGAAGCTAAGAGATTATGCTAACATTGTCATAGCTGATTGGTGGCCAAAAGGACTAGCTCTGGAGTCTCCAGATTTCCCGTGGGTCTTTCTAGGACTCATTTTTTCTTTGTTGTTTAGTTCACTGGCCTCCATTTACCCTTGAACCATTCTGCTTATTACAGTGATTCTTTATTCTGTTTACAATTCTTGCTTAAGGTGAGAAGAGGATGATATTCTGTTCAGGGTAGCCTATTTCTTATCACAAGACAAAGTTGTACTTAAACTGTGTATGTTCAGTAACCTTCCCATTCAGAAACGGGTTCTCTACACGCACAGCATTCATAAAGACGGAGTGAGAGTGACTTTAGGAGTCACAGAATAAGATTATGTTTTTCTTATAGGTTTCACTATCCTCCTTCTATGAGTTAAAAGAGGGTTTTATTTTGTTTTCACCTTATACTTTACCGGTAGCAAGGGTAAGTTACAGAAAATTATTAAAAAATCTTATTAGACTTTTTTCCTTAAATCAGTTTGTATGAATGAAATTTTTTCATTAATGCCAACATATAAATTTACATTTCAAAATAATTAGTTCAAAGAAGTCAGATTAAATATGGTAGAATGTCTATTTGTGTTTATATCCTATTCTTCTTCTTTAAATTGAAGTTTATTACAACGAGAAGGTTAGTAGGGTTGAAAAAAGAGATAAACCCAAAGAATAAAGATTACTGGAGAAGCAACATCACCAGATGAGAGATAGCCATAAAATTTGGAAGAGAAAAGCAGTTGAATGAGTAGGAACTGACCTAGCAACATGTAGAACACTCAAATCCTATGTGAGCATAGGGTGAAGTTGACAAGACACATCGTAACTTGTGCTTTGAGACCCCAAAAAGGCTAAAGAATTAGAAGCACCAGTTATCTCTGAAGGTAAAGGTGAGGTATGGAGCAGAAAAGCAGAATTGCCACCAGCCTGTTGGCTGACCATAGGTTGGTTGAATCTTTACGACCTCTATCCCCTGATACCTCTTGTTTAGTAAAAGCTGCTCAGTTTCCTTTTCTTATTTTTTTAATGTTTACAATGATTCACTTCACATTTTATGTGGGATTGTATCTCCACATATACATTATATTGGGGAAAAGTTGGATTTGAAAATACTTATTTTGGAATGAGTTGCACCCAGCAAACCTCTGAGTATCTACTCTGCCGAGTTGATACAAAATGACCCAGGCAAAAACTCCTTCCCTCGGAGTCTCAGAACTAACTGGGGAGACAGACAGGTCATCTAATTACCAGCCTGGCAGAATGTGTTTAAGGGCAGTGAGAGAGGCAGGAACAGCTATAGGATCCTGGAGGGAGGAGCCTGGAGATAAGGGGGCCTTGGGCTGGATCAGGAGCTATGTGACCTGACCGGGAAGGAAGAGGCTTGTGAGGAACCAAGAGCAGCATGAGACACATTTAAGGAAAAGTTCTTAGCTTCTGTCTCAGACCGTCACTCTCATACTACCACGCTGCCCGACTGTAAAGCTCCAGAGAAACGTAGGGATCTATTTTTGTGGTTAGCGATTGTTGTTGCTATTCACGGTCAGTCGGGGGCTTAAAGGGGTCTTCTGGGTTGAGCAGGCTGCATAGATAACCTTCTGTGGGGGTGTCATTCCCTGAATATCTGGGAACTCATTTGAGGGTGACTCCACTGATGGGACTATCAGATGTCTCGAAAGCCCCCAGGGAGGTATCTTTGGGGCAGGTGGGGCTTGGTGGGGCTTAGTGAGAGGAACCCACTTGGGCAGTCATGTTGGTCATAACCTCCAAGGCTGCTTCACCTGGTGCAGCGGAGAAGAGCACCAAGGAGGCAGTGAACTTGACAGAGCCCCATGATCTATTGTGAGTAGTCCTGGAGAGCAAGGACCAGGGTGTACATAGCTTGGCATCCCCAGAGCCCATGTTGGTAACCTGCCACCTGGGAATGAATGGTACTGAGTTGGCCCTTCTTACTGGTAGAAGTTAGTAATGATCTTACCTGACCTACCCCCTTGACCACTCCATAGTGAGTAATTAATTCAATAAATAAT
Source organism: Camelus ferus (assembly GCF_009834535.1). Lineage (NCBI taxonomy): Eukaryota > Metazoa > Chordata > Mammalia > Artiodactyla > Camelidae > Camelus > Camelus ferus. The sequence goes on from NC_045701.1 coordinate 57,988,044, forward strand.
TGTTGAATAGCTTCCATGTGTCATACACAGTTATGGCTCATTCTTACCTCTTCAGAAAGCACACCTGTCTCCACAGGTCCCCTGGGTTTTTGCAAGGATGAGCACATTCCTAAATTTATCTTGCTCAGAGTTCCCCAAGTCCTGGATAACCTGGACCCAAGTCGCCATATTGTGCTTGCCAGATTTTATGATTTAAAAATTTATTATTTGACCCTTCAGTTCTGAATTTTATGGGCTATTTAAAGTGATTTATGTTCTACTTATTTACCTAACCATTTGGAGCTGTAAGAGTTGTTTCATAAGCATCAGAACTGACTGGTTTGGATTAAGTATCCATTTAAAAAGTTCCCAGTATTTGCTACAAATCCCAAACTTAACAAGTGCAAGGTTTATTTTGAAATCACAGCAGTGAAATTGTATGGTCTTCAATGTCCATGCAGGAACAGATTTTCCCCTGCACTCTGGACCACAATTTATTATTGTTTAAATCAATGCATGACTCTTTGCATACCAGCCTGTACTTAGGGTCAAACGGACTTAACCTCAGAACAAAATCACTTTGTTCAATGAAAAACAGGGCCCCTCCAGTCCTCTAGACCCCTTTCGATGTATTCCATAAGAAAAAAAGTTTATTTGACTGCATGATAACCTCAAGCATAATTCCTCATAGAAATAAACCTGACAAATGTCTTACCCACCCTGCCACAGAGGGGAACTTAATGCCAGCTACAGCTTTAACTCCTGCAAGGCAGGTAGGCAGTTCTCTGAAAATCAAGAGCCTAGGACAGCAGGTACTTCTTAACCAAATAGTAATAATGAAATACTCTCATATATGTTCAAAGTTCTGCTATGTACATTGCCAACTTTATCCTTTCAACAGTTTTGAGGAGGTTCCCTTGACTCCCTTCTTGGGTTCGGTCATTAACTAGAACATCTCACAGAATTCAGATGGGCAAGAACTGGAAGAGCTTCTGTCCCTGTGGAGCTGGGGCATGCCACCCTCCCTGTACGTGGATGTGTTCACCAACTCAGGAGCTGTCTGAACCCTGCACTTTGGGGATTTTTATGGCAGCTTCATCACATAAGCATAATGGATCATTAACTCAATTTCCAGCCCTCTCGCTTCTGTGGAAAATGGTGGGTGAGTAGGGCTGAAAGTTCCAAGCTTCTAATCATAGCTTGGTCTTTCTGGTAACCAGCCTCCATCCCAAAGCCCGCCAAGAGGCACCTGATTAGAACAAAAGACATTCCTATTACCCAGGAAATTCCAAGGGATTTAGGAGCTCTGTATAAGAAACCGGGGTCAAAACCAAATGTTAGAACAAAAGATCCTCCTAGTGCTCTTATCATTTAGAACATTTCAGAGGATTTAGGAGCTCTGTTCCAGGAACTGGGGGGCAGTCACCAATATGTGTATTTTCTATTATTTCATATAGAAGAGATGATTTTATCTCATCTATTTAAGCTCTGTAGCATGAAATCTCCAGGGTTCTATACGTCTACTGTTTTGGATCTAGTGGCCTTTGGAGATAGGACTAGTGCTTTACAAAATTGTGATAAAGTCACAGTTTGCTCCCTGCCCGCCCTTCCACCCTGGCAGGGATTGTCAGTCCCCCAAAGCCCTCTGGTCTGGTCTCTCTGATCATTGTTGCTCTCCCTGTTACTCTGTGCATAGTGGGCACTCAGTGTTCTGTTTGTTCACTACATTCTTTTTGTCTGAGAATAGTACTCTCCTCCTCTACTCAATTTTTTGAGAACTTCTCCTTCTCTTAACTCTCATCATGGGGTTCCAGGGAAAGCTGCCATCTTTTATGAGCATTTATCATGACCCTCAAGGCCACAGCTAGTTAGCCCGGAGGTGGCATTGACTGGGTCTGGGCCCATCAGAGTCCTTCCCTGGGAATTTTAAAAACTGGAATGAAGAAGAGAATCAGTCCCTCTCTGGAGGTTCCAGTGGTGGGTGGTAAAGCTCAGGAGAGTTTTTGAGAGTCTTTGTTTCCTGCCACGTGAAGGAGACTGATGTATAGTGAGAAATGGTGCTGCTCTGTAGAGAGAAGCAGAAATGAGAGATGGAACCAGGGTTGATGTTTCTGGTTCCAAGTGCTCCTAAGCAAAGCTGGAGCCTAGCCTTTCTCCCAGTTTGGCCCTTCAACTCTTCGTTGGATCTCGCGGATCAGTGAACCAACTCCTACCCCCTGCTTTTCAATTCTGCTGGTTCAAATTGGATTTCTGTCACTTGCAACCAAAAAAGTCCTATCTGATATCCCCTCAACCTGTCCCCTAAACACCTCTCTTCATCATTCGAAAGCTACTTATCTTGCAACTCATCTATTCTGTGCTGAAAACATCAACTATCTAGTTTGACTAGATTAACAGTTACACATAGTTTTGAGGAAACAGAGTTCCCATTAGACTTTGGAGATACTTCCTTACTTTATCTTATCAATTATTGATACTAAGGTGGGTTTTTTTGGGGTTTGGTAGAGGGTTGTTAAGAGGCTTGGTGATATGCCCCAAATCACAGAGAGGCAGATTAATGGGGCCCTGCAATTGCATTAACACCTTCTTCTCTTGAAGTATAGGACCATTGACTTGGCATTCTTTGCTGACTAAAGTATTGAAGAAATACGAACCTGAAAGAGAAAGTCTGATTGTAGTTTTGCTAAACTGTTTAGCTTATGTCAATACAATTTCTTAACAATATCCAGATCAAGTTTTAAGAAATTCTGTATGACTTCCTTAATCTTGCTTACCTGTTCTCTGAGTGTGATAACACTTCAGGGTTGACTTAACTTTATAGGAGTAAGAACATTAATATTCAAATGAAAGATAGTCTTGGAAGGAGTGAGTCGGGCAGAAAAGGGAAAAAGTGTGAACTTGAAAAAGACAAAAAGAACAGGGAAGGAACACAACACAGGAGATGGGAAAATGAGTAAAGGGATGATAAGCAAGTATCATGAAACAGGAAGGAGGTTAGAGAAAAGAGATCAGTGAAACCCAAAAGAAATTAGATAGGGAGCATGAATCTTCTTCACCTATTTTGGAATAAATGAAGAGCTTCTCATGCTTCCAGAAGGGAAAAAAGTCAAAAGTAACGGCAAAGTTCCAACCCACAGTTTCCTGTCCAGCTGGAGTGAGTGGTTAGCTAAGGAATGAACACCCGCAGTATGAGTCTAGTAGCCTTTCCCACTCACTGTGCAGGTTGGTTCTGATTTGGCTCAGCCCATGATAGTCTGAGCCAGAGTCAGTTCTGTCCAGTCTGGGACTTGATCCAGTTTCATCTGGACTTCTGGTCCGGAAAGATGCTGCTGGCAACAGTCTGACATCCTGAGTGCCGTTCCCTGGCGTCTGGTGGGAATGACTTTAAAGTCATTCCCCGCCCATCTCCTTGGAAACACCGCTCCTGGTTTAGGTTCTGGAGTGAGTGAGCTAAGTTCTAGCTCCAGAAGATGATGTGTCTGTCGTGTAGCCTCATTTCCTCCTTTGTTTTCCTTTCTTTGCCATCTAGTGTTGGCTAGATGGGCTATATGCCTCCACGGCCTTGTAAAGCACAAATAATCAACTGATTCATCTGGAAAACAGCTTCATGCTCCCTACACTCTGTGGATTCAGCATAAATGCAGTTTAATCCTATCACCTCCCAGACAAAGTCAGCCTTTCAGTTCCTTCTTGAAGGGCGAGCAAGAACAATATGAGAGTGTTTCAGTGGCTTCAGAATTAGGAGAAAGAATGTTACAGGCCATGGAATATACAAAACCTTTGCCAGCCAATATGTGTGATAGATGATAAATGTGTTTGTAAAATAAATCCACTCTTGGGCAGGGACCATTATCAACAGCTGCAAAGCTTAAAGAGGATATCCTGCAGGGATATCTTTCACAAACACAAAAACACGTAAATAAACACCAGGGTTGTGTCAGATGGACTCTGTCACTGATCAAAATTCACTTCTCAGAGATAAAATGGCGCCATGAGAATTTCATTGCTTCAAAAATGACTTTAGCTATGTTATTTGATGACGTTTCCTCAAAATGGCACTTTTTTGAGCTGGAAATAAGATGGAGCCTACGTGGTGGAGAGGAGTTGTTTGTTTTGTTCTGTGACAGAGCAGCATGAAGATCCCAACTGCCAAAGCAGCTGCTTTCTAAATAATCCACGTAGAACAGATGCGATGTGGGTGGGGTGGGGAGGGCTGCAGGACATATTTGTGAATGAAATGGTTAGTCTCATAAAACCCTCTATAAATATTGAAAGATCACTATCATCACTGACATGTATTTTTACTGAAAACCTAAGTTGGAAAGTTAGATCCAAGACTAATGTAATGCAATGGCCAGTCTTTGTGGATTTAGCATGTTAGTGAATCTGCATTCCATTTCATGCAGTCCTCCAAACTGGAAACCTGAGCATGGAGCCTCTTTCTCCTGCATCCCCACATCCAGTGAGTCATCAGGTCCTTCATTTCTACCACTGAGATATTTATCGAGTCTAGTCCTACCTTTTTTTTTTGTAGTTTTATTGAGATGTAAATTGACATATAACATTGTATTAGTTTAAGGTATACACCACGGTGAATTTTTTTACATTTTTTATTGAAGTATAATCAGTTTACAATGTTGTGTCAATTTCTGGTGTACAGCATAATGCTTCAGTCATACATATACGTACCATACATTTATTTTCATATTTTTTCGTTGTATGTTACTGCAAGATATTGAATATAGTTCCCTGTGCTGTACAGTAGAAATTTGTTGTTTGTGTATCTTATACACAGAAGTTAGTATACACACATCTTGAACTCCCAATTTATCCCTCCACCTCTTCCTTCTCCTTTGGTAACCATAAGTTTGTTTTCTATGTTTGTGAGTCTGTTTCTGTTTTGTAAATAAGTTCATTTGTATGTTTTTAAAAAGATTCCACATATAAGTAATATCACATGGTATTTTTCTTTCTCTTTCTGGCTTACTTTACTTGGAATGACGATCTCCAGATCCATCAACTTTGCTGCAAGTGGTATTTTTTATTCTTTTTTTTATGGCTGAGTAGTATTTTATGGTATATATGTACCACATCTTCTTTATCCAGTCATCTGTCAATGGACATTTAGGTTGTTTCCATGTCTTGACTATTGTAAATAGTGCTGCTGTGAACATTGGGGTGCATGTATCTTTTCAAATTATAGTTTTCACCAGATATATGCCCAGGAGTGGGACTGCTGGATCATATGGTAAGTCTATTTTTAGTTTTTTAAGGAACTTCCATACTGCCCTCTATATTGGCTGCACAAACTTATATTCCTATCAACAGTGTAGGAGGGTTCCTTTTCCTCCACACCCTCTCCAGCATTTATTATTTGTAGACTTTTTAGTGATGGCCATTCTGACTGTGTGAGGTGATACCTCACTGTAATTTTGATTTGCATTTCTCTAATAATTAGCGATGTTGAGCATCTTTTCATGTGCCTGTTGTCCATCTGGATGTCTTCTTTGGAGAGATGTCTATTTAGGTCTTCTTCCCATTTTTTTGATTGGGTTGTTTGTTTTTTTGGTAGTAAGCTGTATGAGCTGTTTGTATATTTTGGAAATTAGTCCCTTGTCAGTTGCATCATTTGCAAATATTTTCTTCCATTCTGTAGGCTGTCTTTTTGTTTTGTTGATGGTATCCTTAGCTGTGCAAAAGCTTTTAAGTTTAATTAGGTCCCATTTGTTCATTTTTGCTTTTATTTCCATCACTCTAGGAGCTGGTTTGGAAAAAATATTGCTGTGATTTATGTCAAAGAGCGTTCTGCCTATGTTTTCCTCTAGGAGTTTTATAGTATCTGGTCTTACATTTAGGTCTTTAATCCATTCTGAGTTTATTTTTGTATATGGTGTTAGAGAATGTGCTAATTCATTCTTTTACAGGTAGCTGTCCAGTTTTCCCAGCACCAATTATTGAAGAGACTGTCTTTTCTCCATTGTATATTCTTGCCTCCTTTGTTATAGTTTAATTGACCATAGGTGTGTGGGTTTATTTGTGGGCTTTCTATCCTGTTGCATTGATCTATGTGTCTATTTTTGTGCCAGTACCATACTGTTTTGATTACTGTAGCTTTGTATTACAGCCTGAAGTCAGGGAACATGATTCTCTCTGCTCCATTCTTCTTTCTCAATATTGTTTTGACTATTCAGGGGTCTTTCATGTTTCCATACAAATTTTAACATCTTTTGTTCCAGTTCTGTGAAAAATGTCATTGGTAATTTGATAGAGATTGCATTGAATCTGTATATTGCCTTGGGTAGTATGGCCATGTTAACAATACTGATTTTTCCAATCCAAGAACATACACCATGATGATTTGATACATGTATCTATTGTGAAATGATCACTGCAGTAAGTTCAGTTAATATCCATTACCACACATTTTTTCTTGTGATGAGAACTCCTAACATTTACTTTCTCAGCAACTTTCAAATATACAATACAGTACTGTAAACTATAGTCACCATGCTGGGCATTACATCCCTAGGACTTATTTATCTTATAACTAGAAGTTGGTACCTTTTGACCACCTTCATCCATTTCGCCCCCTGTCCCCCAACCCCATCTCTGGCAACAACCAACCTATTCTCTGTTTCTATGAGTTTGGATTTTTTAGATGCACATATAAGTGAGATGATGCAGTATTTGTTTTTCTCTATCTGACTTCGTTTATTGTAATGACCTCAAAATCCATCAGTGTTGCTGCAAATGGCAGAATTTCCTTCTTTTTTTATTAGCCCTACCTCCATGGCCATGTTCAGGTTATATATGGTGTTTTTGACTGAGATTCCACCCCATTTTCATAGCCATTGTCTCACCCATTCAACACACCTTCCATCCAGCTCAAGAGATCAAATATTTAATTACAATAGGTATCATTGGAATTACTGTTCCTTTTCTGGAAGGAAGAGGTGATAGAGTTAACAGCAAAGAGTCCATGGTTAGCTAGACAAGCATACATGGAATCTAGAAACACTTTAAATGGACAGTTTCAAATCCAAATGCTATATTCTGTTTCCTTTCAAGTCTTCATAGTGATGGAAATTGGAAGATTCAAGTTATCTTTAGTCTTGAATGTTTGGGACATATCACGTGGTTAATCCATATGGGTATCTAAGACTCTCTCTTTACCCCCTCTCCCTTAAAGTCTCTCTGTCTCTTTCCTTGCCTTACAGCTCCTTCTTTATTGTTCCTTTCCTCCAACCTCCTTCCTGTCTAACTTTATGTCCAGCCGTAGAGGAGGGTTGTCTGTCATTCTTTGCTTTCCTGGAGGTGGGAACAAGAGTGAAGTGGAAGCTTTGGGCCCTAAATGAAGAAGAGGGATGGAAAACATTTTCTTTGAAGATAACCTTAGGGTAGAGAATTTTAGTAATTGGATTGCAAATATTGGTTTTCTGCTAACAGTTCCTCTTGTTATTATATTAAGAGAGTTTCTTTCTCCTACTTAGCTTTGGGTTACCTTACAGAAACACCTTATCCTTGGTATGTACCAGGATCCAAAAACAGGTATAGTAAAGACCTATTACATGAGAAAAGTAACTGTACAATGGATCACCAGGCTCCTGAGATCTGAGACAGAAGACACTCAGATATTCTTTTTGGCTTTTACCTGGCTACATGGGAATTGCCTTGTTTTATGGATTTTAGATTAAAATTTCTGAACTGAGAACTTAGGGCCTGGGTGGCTTATATTTTCTTGGTTTCCGCTAGGAAAAGGAATCATGGTCTTGGCAAGGATAGCAATATTTGATTGTCTCCTATCTTTAAAAGATGAAGCCCTTGATGAACTTTATTTTTGGCTTTGCTAAGCAGCAAGCGTACGGAAGTTGAATGCATTATATTTCTCCCAGTGTATTTTAATTACTTGTTTACTTATTTATCACTTCCCATTAGACCATAGGCCCGTGGAAGTCTGCCTTTTCACCTCTAAGTGCCCATTGCCCAGCAAATGCTTGGAGCATCATTGGTGCTTTTATCTGTTGAATGCAAGGGTGAAGTAACCACATAGTGGAGATCATCAGGGGTATTTATTTTAAAACTTTATATATATCTCCTTTTTTTAAAGGAGATTTGGGGACATTTTCTTTTTCTTTTTTTTTTGGGGGGGGACATTTTCTTGATTTTCTCATGTGTGAAACATCTTTATTGACAAAACTTTGTTTTCAAAGAAGCAGTGATAAAAGTTAAGTATAAAGAGGTTGAATAAGCTGAACAAAATAGTCACTGTTCACAGTATTTCTCAAAACGTGGCCACAGACCACCAGCTTCCTCCTGAAAGCGTGTTTGTGGTCCACATTACTATTGTTTTTCTCTCTCATTCTGTCTGTTCCCCCATCCCCTGAGTATTCCCCCACAATTTATTAAGTTTAATTTATTCTTGCTTCAAATCAAAGAAATCATGTAGGGTTTCAGTAATCATTTTGAGAGGAAGAAATTGAGGCTATGGAAGTGCAGTGCCTTCTCCTAGTGCCCAGTGAGTCCCTGGACTCAAACCTTCAGATCTTACTCTGTTTTTCACATCCCTCCCCGCAGTTTTAACATCCTGCTTGAGATTAGGCCGGGTGCCTTCCCCTGACCTATTTTGTAGTAGGTGGAAGAAAGAGCAGTGAGAATAATGTGGAGATATATGGGTTTGTTTTCTAAAAAACAAATGTAACTCAAGGATTTAAAATTTTGTTAATATGATTATCATAAATACCCATTCAGATCAATGAATATTTATATTACAAACAAAATAGTTTATCCTCAGGGATACCAGCTATTTCTAAATTTTACCCAGAAAATCTAAAAAAGGATAAGATGTATATTTTACATATACTTTCTTTATACACACATATTACTTGTCTCCTTTTTAGTCTCTTGTTAGTGGGCTAGAGAATTATTTTGCTGGGTAAATTATGGAATAATTGCTTGGTAAGCTCACAAAAGGAGAAGTTAAAGTGGAAAAGGATTAGTTCCTAGGCATACAAACTTTGCTCTAAGTCACGGTGGAGTTTGCCAGATATTTTTAAGGATTAGCAATGACCAAAATGTGTCCTATCTACTAGATTGCTGCTAAAAGTGTGTTAATACCCCAGGAGAGGGGTTCCCTTTATATCTTTATCTCTTCTCTCCTCTCCTCTCCTCTCTTGTTTTCTTTTTAAGAATACTACAAATATTAAGGACAAACACTTAACACTTAAAACTTGGTTGGAGGCATATCCTGTCCTTACTCTCATTTGGGGACCCATTTGTAATCCAGGTATTTAGGCTGTCTGATGGCTTTCGAGTTGCCCTAGGGCACTCAAGCTTTGGGTAAGCTGAGGATACCCTAGTCCTACAAGAGAAGCATCCAGATTTCTGTATTTTATATTTTCAATGACTACTTAGGGTCAAGTATAACAGGTGGGGTGAGGAGTGTCTTTTGGCTGGAGATAGGATGGTGGGGATAAGAAATATGTCACTGACAATAATGTTAAGATGGAATTAGAACTTTACATTTTCAATCAATCAAAAATTTGGGGAAAGTTTTAATAACTCAGGAAAGTAGTGCCTCATCTCAAGTTGCTCAGTGTATCACTTTTTTTCTGTTGGTCTTATGTTTTCTTGGATAAGCGTTTTAATAAAATGAATATAGCATTTACCTTCCTCTATGGGTATCCAGAAGAAAACAAAGGCATCATAAAAAAGTGTTTCTATTCTTGCATGAAAGGTGGTATAATACTATAAAGCACTGCTCTGTTTTAGAATGGAAACCATGCAGTAATAGAGTCTTTATGATGAGGTTTCTTGGAATTCTTGTAAGGCATGTGGATTTGAAGATGCAGATGGGATATAAGTTATTACACATCAGACCATGGCAATAAATATGCCACCGTTCCTTTGATAATATGCAGAACTGTGTATTTTTATGTGTGCACGTCTGTGTGGGCCTTCATTTCAAAAGATAAATATATTTTTAAAATTTTGACAAATAAAGTGCTTTTTGACTATTTGTTAGTTAAAGCCAAAAAAAAAAAAAAAAAAATGATGGCCTGAAACCAGTTATGTGTGCAGAGGACTCCATACTCCTATTGAGAATAAATCCTCTTAAAGATGCCCATATAAAAAAGTTTTTCCATATGATGTATTCAGAGTTTTATATGCCTATATTTTTAATTTCACTCCTAATAAATTTTCTCTTGTGAGTTTTTTGTTGTTATTGTTGTTAGCTGCTGTTTCTTGGAATAATGTTTAAAAAGGGATTTACTATATATGTATGGGGTTTAATATTTTGAATTTTTCTCCTATTTTTTTTCCCTTAAAAGTCAAGATGACTCTGAAGATCAAAGGAATCTCTTTTTCAGATTATCCAGGAGTAGAATTTGGGATTTTATCTTAGGAGAAGTACATTCAGGAAATATAAAAAGAAAAACAACAAAACTCCCAGCTGGAGTGAGAAAAATCAAACCCTCAGAGACATTTTTGTCTCTGGCCAATTGGTGACTTTCCAACAGGGTCTGTCTTTTGAAATCTGATTTTTTTCTCTTCAAAATTAAACTCCAGTTGTGTCTTAAAAAGGAAAGGCTCCACCATTCTGTCCATCACGACTCTCTATAAACGTTCTTTCATGAAGGAAAAAGAGAGTGTTTCTGAGAGTCTTGGAATAGTCTGCCAGGTGATTTCACAGTTGAATTCACATTCTCTGCATTCTCTCATGTAATATTTCCTTTGCCTAAAATAAATTCTATATTGAAACCTCAATAGCATCAGAAATCTTTGTTGAGAACAAGGAGTCTCACTGTTTATTGTAGCACAATATAATATTCATGAAGTGTTTACAAGTGGCCTTTAAATTTCATGTTATTAACCATACCCGATGATCTGTTTGGCTCATGAAACTTCGGTCTGATGAAATGTTTGGAGCTATTCAGCTATGAAGGGAAAGCAACCAGTACAGCTGGCAACAAAAGTAACCAGTCCACCTGTATCAGGTACATTCTCCGTATCTGCCAGTGTGCAAGGAGCTATAGGGAATATAGCAGATGTCGCAGCCCTCGCCTACAAGAAACTGGTGATTGGAAGGAGACTCAGAGGCAAAAAGGAATTAGCAATTTCTGGAAGCAGAGGTCTCAGCTTCAGTAATAATAGCTAACTGGAGAGAAAGGAAGGCAAGAAACCATGTTCAGATCTCAGAAGACATATGCAACTGTAAAATATTTGAGTCTTACTTTTAACCCAACACTCTTTGAATTTGCTTTTATAAATGAGCAGTCACCATGTTTTGCTCTTCAGATGGCTGCAGCTTCCTTCCAGCATTGTTGTGAGTTGATCCCCTTATATCTCATATCTGTCTCCTAAGGACCCAGGAGCTTAGATAATGAGTGTTTGCAAGTAGCACCAGTAATTACTACCCTCCTCACTTGATAGATCTGCTCTGCTGTAGGGCAGGTGAGGGGTTAGTAGAGACCACTATTAGCAGAAATAATTAGCCATTTAGCCAGAGGCGAGGGCTTAGTGGCCTAACCATGGGGCTTACCCATCCAGGTGGGATCAGGGGCTCTGTTCTCTAGGGGGGCTATTCAGCCTCTTTATCTCAGAACCCACACATTTGCTATTTGTGTCTTTTGGCTAAGAATTTTTTTGCCCTCAAAAGTCTTTGAAAAGTCACCAGGGTACCAGCTGGGAGAAGCACACCCGACTTCGGAGGAACCAGAGTCTGCCTCCTTCATTAGGACACTCAGTGATGTTGTCCTGCAGTCCCTCTTGCAGTGCTTGCTTTCCCAATTTGACTGTTCAGGGAGCCCCAGATGGCTGCACAGTCATTCCTGCAGGAGTAGCGGAACAGAGATACGTACTAAATCTGCACGGACAGAGAAGATGGAGAGTGGGGTTGCATAAGAACCCCAAACTGAAAGACATAAGGGCAGACACAGTGAGATACAGCAGTTCATTTAAGATAAAACTCTTTCTCACATGGCCATTTCTATGTAGGATGCTCTGGGTGGGTATTCCCAAGTACTTACTTTGTGTAATGAACACTAACCATTTTTTAAACTAGCACTCTCTAATAGAAATAAAATGTGCATGGTATATATAATTATAAATTTTCTAGTAGCCACACTAAAAAGGTAAAAAGAAATGGGTGAAATTAATTTTAATAATGCATTTTATTAACTCAGTATATCCAAAACATTATCATTTCAGCATGCAATCAATATTAAAATGATTAATGAGATTTTACACTATTATTATTAATTTTACATTAGTTTTTCATTTTCTTGGTCTTCAAAATTCGATTTTGTTTGATCTTCAAAATTCAATGTGAGTTTTACACTTACAGCACATCTCGGTTTGGTCTAGCTACATTTCACATGCTCCATGGTGCCATGTAATGAATATCTTCCATATTGCACAGTGGTACCGTAGGGCATGGCCTTGTAAGCCGATTGGTCTTCTGTTTGAGCAAAGAAAGTACTTTATTTTAAAAAACTGTATAACTGAACAGCGATAGCCACAAAATGACACCACGACCTCCACTGAATAAAACCAACCAATCAAATGAACAAAAACCTATTCGGAACAGCCTGCTGAATTCTTACCAAACTTGAGTTCATCATAATGGGGTCCAAAGGTGGTAAGATAGCCAATTCTTTTCCAAGCTTTAGGAAAGGTTTTGTGATTAGATTGTTCCCACCAGCTTAACTCTATACAGCGTGCTCCAGGCTGACAATAGCAATGTATTCACTGATCTTTGGTTGGAGGTTCTGGTAAGTGAGGTAGAGAAGGCTGGCTAGTGTTTTCTATACCCAGGCAGCCACAGAGGTCTGTCACGCTCAGTGGCAGACAACTAAGTCGAGTTTATTTTCTTGTCTGCCCAGCACTGAGACTCAACCCAGATGGTGTGGTCTGTCGGCCAGGGTCTGTGTGCCTCAGTGCCTTGGCTGAGGGATGGCACATTGTTGGCCTCACTGGAGGGATGGAAATGGTGAGGGTGTTTGGGATAAAAGATGTCTGCAGTAGAATGAAAAGTGATTACTGGCTTGCCATCCTTGTTCTTCCCCATAACCAAATAAGCAAAGTAGGTATTTTGAACTAATTTTAAGAGCACTTGGGGAAAAGAGGAGACTCACTGAGGATGCTGTTACAGCGTTAACTCACCAGGCACCGTTGTTCTTCCTCAGAAAACCCAGATTGTACAAAATGATCAATTTAGTTTTTATACCATTGCTGAGTAAGAATCTGACTCGTAACAAGAAGTACACTGCTCTTACAGGTGACTTTTTGGTTTTGTTTTCCTGTTATAAAAGTTATTCTGTAGGAAACTGGAAAATTTAGAAAAGCATTAAAAAAAATACAAAATACGCATCATCTCACCCTCCACTAATATACCAATATGAGGTTATCAGTCATTTTCTTGAGTTTTTTCCTCTATGACTGTAAGTACATTTAATAATTGGCATTAGAAGTAAATTTGTGCTCTTTTTCACTTGCCATAACATAAACATTTTACCACGTGTTAAATCATTCTTTATAAACGATACATTTGCAGAATATACTGTATGACAATGTATTCATTCTTTCCCTTGTTTTTTGACTTCGAAGTTTTTTTTTTAATACTTCCTATGTGACAGGCAGAAGAAATTTTAACTTACTTAATTGAATTCTTAAGTAGCTTAGTTTAAAAATCACTCTGTGGCATTCATAGTAAAATAATAAGCTGTAAGGAGAAGTTAAAAAATGCTTTTATTTTATAACTCCTTGCATTGTACTCTGGAACTTTTGTCTGAAGTTGAGTTGTTCTGTGTCTTGAATGAAGCAACTACCAATTGTGTGCAAATCAATGAGAACTTATTTTTTTTGGTCGTGTGATTTCAAGTTATTAGCTGCAACAATGGTGGATAGTGTATGTCCCGACAAAAGCACACTTTCCACACTCTCCGTCGTGGTATGTCTGCCTCAGACACAGGAAGCATCTAGTTGATGGTATTTATTCTTACAGTGGCATTTGGTTCCTAAGTGCAGTTTTTCTGGAGAAATTCTTTTATAAAACATGCTGATGACATTGACTAAATGTCAGGAGATTGTATTTATTGATTTTCCAGCTTTTCATTATGGAAAATTCCAAATAGATACAAAGAAAACAATAGTATAATGATACTCATGTAACCTGTCATCCAGCTTCCACAATGATCAGTGTTCTGCCATTCTTGCTTCATCTGTATTTTATCCACTCCCCATACCTTTCACTTGATACCCTCCTGTTACATTCTTATTAGGATACAGAATATTTCTATCTCCCCAGAAATTTCCTTCATATCCCTTCCCACACAACCCCTGTGCCCATCCCCATCTTTTAAGAGATAATCATCATTCTGATAGTTTTCACCTTAGATTTCCTTTGCCTATTTTAGAACATCGTGTAAATGAAGTGGGACAGTATGTACCCTTTGTCATCAGTTTTGTTCACTTAGTATTATGTCTGTGACATTCACCCCTGTTGTTGCATATATAGTAATTTGTTCATTTTTTAATTGTAAGTGTTCTTTTGTGGAAATACGTCACAATGTTTTGATTCAATCTCCACAAATTGATATTTAGATCATTCTCACTTTGGGGATATGACCATTGTTGAACGAGTCTCAGTGTGAACGAGTGTCTTCAATTCTCTTGGGTAAACATGCGGGAATGGAATTGCTGGATCAGGGCGTAGGTATATTTTAACTCTATAAGAAACTGCCAACCCCTTTTCCATTCCTGCCGGCCGTGTATGACAGCTCCAGTTGTTCCACATCCTTGCCAACATGTGCTGTTTGTCTTCTTAATTTTAGCCATTCTGGTGTGTGTATAGTGATATCTCACTGTGTGGTCTTTTTTGTTTTGCATTTCCCTGATGACTAACAATGTCATATTTTTCCATGGGCTTTTGTCCATTTGTGAGGTGTCTGTTCAAGAAAGATATTTTTTTCAGACGAAGCTTATGTCCTAGGCACTGTTTCCTTGTGCCAGGGCGCAGGAGATGAGTATACTTCTTAAAGTAGGATGCACAGGGAAGCTCTGCAGGGTCGTAGCCGGCTTTTGTGCTTTGTTACGGATTTCTCCTCCACTTGTGGCCTCTTCCAATGTTCTGGTATCACTCATTTCCTAGCACTGACCTTCTGACTTCTCTCTTGGCTGGGATTGTGACTCCCTTTGTCTTTCCTCTGTCTTCTTAGGGCAAATTTCACTGGGAAGAAACCATTGCCAAACTCCTTAGCACTTTGTAGATTTAACTCAATACATTAGCATCTCAAAAGGTCCACTGAGAATTCAGGATCCCATTTGAATCCAAAGCCAAGAGAATTAAAAATACCTCAAATAACTCAATTTTGAAACATTGGAATTGAGTCAGGAAGTAATGTATTTTGGGATTGCCAAGTGACACCAACATTATTGATGGAAACTTAACAGCATTTGGAGGGAGGTTGTGATTTAAATAAAATCACAGTGCTTACCCTACAAGCTAAATAATGTTCCTCAAACTCTGTGGTGAAGAATGCGTTTTAAAAAATTCCCAGTCCATCATAGACCAATACTTTTATAAATAAAAATGTTGCATCAATGTGAACTTACTATAGAAGTTTCTATACACATATGTTCAATTTCTCCTGGCAGACAATTAATAGTCTGCAGACTGGAACTGGTCTGTGGGCCACACTTGGAGCTGCCCTCATTCATAGCAGCCACTCTGGAGCCAGACTGCTTATGTCTGAGTCCTGATGTCATCACTTGTTAGCTGGGTGACCTTAAGGGAGATTTTTGTCTCGGTGTCCTCTTGTAAAATGGAGGTAATGATGATAGTAACAACTCCTGTTGCGTAAAATTGTAAAGATGAAATGAGTTAATCTGTGGGAACACTGACAACCATGCCTGGCGTATAGTCAGTGCTGGGTAAGGGCTGACTGTTACTACCTCGATCATTTCCCAAGTCCTGTATGAGTTAGGACATTTTCAGTTATAATTGACAGGGACCCAGTTCAAGTTAACTCAAACAAGAAAAGTGTATGTTGGTATTTGTGACCAGGTACTCATATGATATTATCTAAATCGGGTACTCCACTTCTTTCTTCTGTGTCAGTTCTGCTCTCAAATGGGCTCTCCCTGTGGGGCTGTCCTTGGTGACCACCAACTAGCTGCCTGTGGCTTACATGTAATGCTTAGCAACCCAGTGGAAAGAAAGTCCCACCTTCCTACTTCCCCTAATTTTTAGATTAGTTCCATCGAGCTGGCTTGGTTCATGTCATGAGATTTCTAGGGCAACAACAATGAACATTTCAGAACAGATAATCTTCTGAAGAAAAATGCAGTGCTGTTACCAGAATAAGAGACAATGGCCGTTTCTGTCAAATAATTGAGGAAGTGAGTTAGAATCTGCTCTATCTTTGGAATGGCTAGTGGTTTTATCCACAGTGGGGCTTTTAGGAAAAGATGCCCCATAAGAGGAGAATACCATTTCTTTCCTGGGAGACGCTTGCAGTGCATGAGATAGAAGGGTGTAGATCGTGACCTAATAAAAACTATGATTTGGGTCTTCTGAAATATGGTCTTCTGAACAACAGGATATAGTGACTTGGAAATATTTAGTAAAAATGCCTTTATAAAATTAACCAACGTGAATCAGAAGAGCCTAAGCTGTCACCAGTAAGAAAAGTAGGTAGCCTTGTTGTAGAAAAGCTGAGTCCAGTAGTCACCTATGAGGCACCTGCAACGTGAGGGAAAAGAAGACAGCGATATTCTGCTCAAGTCATATGACAAGGCGAGTGGGTGCTCCTTGTATTGCATCATTTGTTGGGGAAGTCTGTGCTGAGAACTCTATAGTTTCTTTGATGTGATGGAGGAAATGGTCAGAGTTGTGAATGTTCTTCTCATTTGTGTTCTTAATGCTTGCGGTTATGAGAGGTTGGGAAGAAACTGGTTGGTGCAGGGTATGGAAACTTAGTTTATTTCTCTGCAGGCAGATGGCTAGGTCATGGAAACTAGTTGGAAAGATGGGATTTACTGAGTTGCTTTCTTAGATCAAGGGCTTTGGGGGATTAAGGGGCTCTGAGAAACTCACTTTATTGGATCCCAAAGACTCACAAGACTGTACTTCCTTACTGATGAGAGAAGACATCTGAACACATTCTACTTGAAACTGCAGAGGGGAAAAAAAAAGACTCGCTGATATGGTTAAGAAAGTGTAGGTATTCACACGCACACACCACAGGTAACTGGATATGACACTCATTTTCCATTTCTGAACTGCTCTCAGCTCCCCAGAGTCACAAAGTTTGAAGAACTACATGGCTATTTCATAGAGCTAAAACCCCATTTACAGACCAATAGCATACATTTTGATCCATTTGAATCCTACTGTAAATTTCTGCAGTTGTCTGCTGGAGTGTAAACCTCAGGGTGTATCTGAATTATCAAGCATCCCCTTCAGGATACCTTAATTTAAAGAGGAAATGTTTGAGCTGAATTTTAATTTTGTCCACCAAAATGAAAATTATCTCTGGAATTTTGGAAAAAGAGTATGTGAATTTTAAATGATCTAGAAATGTAATCAAACTTTAGGAAATGTTCACATCAACATGGCTTCATGACGCAAACTGGACGTGATGAAATTGAATCTGCACCACACTAATAGCACTAGAAGCATGATATAGCAACTGAGTTGGTTCCACAGTGAAAATACTGAGTGATTTTCCAGCATCAAGACCCCTTGCTACTGAAAACGTGGTCCATGGAACAGCGTCATAGGCATAACCGAGAAACTTGTTAGAAATGTAGAATCTCAGCCCACCCTTCTTTCCCCCAGAACTACTGATTCAGAATCTGCACTTTAACAAGATCCCCAAGGATTTCCAATGCACATTAAATTTTGAGAAGCATTGGCATATTTTTTTTTCTCCATCAGCCACTTTGGGATGATGATTAAAACTAGATTTTTGTGTGTGGTGAGGAGAGGGATAAATAAGGAGTTTAGGATTAACAGATACACACTACTGTAAATAAAACAGATAAACAACAAGGACCTACCATATCTCACAGGAAACTATACTTAACATCTTATTTTAGCCTATAACAGAAAGAATCTGAAAAATTATACTGTACTTTGCATCTAATACAACATTGTAAATGTTGTATACCAACTATACAAAAAAAAAAAACAAACCAAAAACAAACCCTAGATTTTTGTGTCCTACCGCAGACTTACTGAATTGGAGTCTAATTCAGAGGACTGGGATTCTGAGTTCTTCATAAATCCCCTGGGGATTCTGCTGACTGGTCTGATTTGAGCATCCTAGTTAATCTCTTAAATGCAGATTCTCATTGATTTGATTAAAATTAATTAATGATTAGCATAAGACCCCTGTGTGCTTCTAGTTAGGTAAAGTTGATGGAACTGATTTAGGAGCTGCTTTTATATTACTTCCAAGATTACATATTTTTGAATAGTTAACAAATAATATTTTACTAGTGTTATCAATAAAAGCTCATGTGACTCCCTTCTACCCCTCTACACACACATTCATGGATTTCTGACTCTGTGGTCACTAATGGAGAAAAAATTGAGAGTTTTGGCCATCATGGGACCACTTTGATCATAGCTATGGAGTCATGCTTATTTTTGTTTCTAGATTCTGAGGTAGGAATGCCGATTTCATTACATGTTAGTAAACAAGTTTTTATAAGTAACTCGAGGAACAAACTATTAAAGATACTCAGGTACAGGTTCTGGAGACTCAAAGCATGGTGAAACAGATCACTACTGATTAGTGTGGAAAAATAAGGAACTGAGTTTGATGTTGGGGAGAACATTTCACACAGAGAAACCATGAGCAGAGACTCAGAAGAGGATAAGCTTGGTGTATAGTCATGGAATAAGGATCAGTCTAGTTTGGTGGTTGTGTAATAAGGTATAAAGGATGAATGGACTTCATTATTTGGGCAGTTAGGAACTGGAAGTTTTAGGGACTGACATGACCAGACCTCTGTCTTTGGAAGATTTATCTGGCTAAAAAGACTTTGGAGGGATGGGAAGTGGGAGGAAATGGAAGAAGGAAGGCACTGGAAGATTACTGAAGCAGTGGCAGTAAGCATGGAAAAGAAGAAACAGATTAAATGTCCATCAAAGATTGTAGCAGTAGGACTAAAAAGAAGGGAAGAGAATGTGAGAAATCTTGGGAAGAATCTATAGGATGTGACAATCTCTTGGCTCTTAAGGACTAAGGATTGTGCGATGGCACAGATTAACTCTGGTTGAATGGGAAAATGGGGATATCCACCCCCTTAATTGAAATGGGAAAATTAGGGAAAAGACCGTGTTAGTCTGAAGTAGTATTACTACTTAGAAAATGGTAGGTGGAAATGTTCAATTGCCAGATGGAAATGTGAGTTAGAGGCAAAGTGTAATCTACCCAAAATATGGTAACTGAAGCAACAGCATGGGAGGAAATCATCAAAGGTGGGAGTCTCAGGGGAAATAGAAATGGAGCCATGATAAGAGTCAGAGGTCACCCACGCTTACGGGTGAAAGGAGGAGAAAAAAATCTTCAAGGAAGTCAGAGAAACACCAGAAGGGTTGGAACCAAATGAGGCACTGCTGCATTTTGAAAGTCAGAGGAGTCTTTTCAAGACGAAGCAGTTGGGCAACAGTATTAAGTAGTATCACAAAACTAAGAAGGACCAAGCATGAGATAAGGCAGTCAGAGAAAAGACAAGTGGCTCTGGGTAACAATGGAGGGAAATAGTTTTAGGAGAGCAGCGGGGAAATGAAGTCAGAGCACAGGGACTTAGTGAGTGAGTCCTTCAGCTGTGAAGCAGGGAGCGAAGATGCCTCTCTCAGGGAACTGGTGGTCAAAGAAAGGGGACATTAGAGGAAAGGAAAAGAAACTAGGACTGCGGAATTGATACGATTTTTAAAAATGGAATAACTGGAGTTTATTAGAAGACAGAGAAGAGGGATCCAACAGTGGAGGAGAGGCAGATATAATCATACTCAGGGTAATTTGTGGTACCCAGGTCTCAGGAGACTAGGAGGAGGTGGGAAAGGATGTAATCAAACACAGCCTGAGCACTGTTTCTCCTTCAGAGACAGGCTGGCCTCAGAAAGTCTCCCTGATCTCATTATTCCTACCTAGTAAAAAAAAGTCTGAGGTGCTCCGAATAACAATGCTGCAGAAAGGTTTCACCACACACCACACAGGCCCTCCTCTGCCCTGGATTCCTGAAGATTCTTTCTCTCCCTTTGAGTCCAAAGCCATGAGTAACATAAGCAGGTTTATTCTCTTCGTCACAGATATTTTTTTAATTTTTATTTTTTCTTAAAGCTTTATCAAAGGCAGAAGCTCATCTCTGTCTCTGGAACTCCAGTGGGTTCCTCTATTCTTCCTCAGTGATTTGGTAGCTTGTATGATAATAGAGATCTAAGCTTGCAGTGGGAAGGGGTGGATTGAATCCTATTTATGAATATTGGGATTTTTCTTGGGAAAAGCTAACCAATTTCCCTGAGCCTCAGTTCTGTTCATCTGTAAAACTGAGGGTGATCGCTAGCTCAAAAGGTGGTCATGAGCATTTAATGAGAAGATGTCTATAGAGAGAGTACCTGGCTATACACTCACACCAGTAGGCACTCTATAAATGCTCTCTGAGAGGAAATTCAGGTGGCTGAGTCTGTGTCTCACCCCCTGTGCTGGTAGTAAGGGGGCAGACATCTTCCTTGATGACATCTTCTTTCAAGGTATCTTTCTTGAAAATTTATCCTACTGTGTTAGTCTTTTACTGGATAACTTTTATCTTCAACAACTGTTGCTTCTCCTGTTTTCCTTCCTATTTTGGCGTCATTCTCTCTCTCTGTGTTTCATTGCTCTCAAGCTAACATTTTGAAATTGTCACCAATTCCCTGTCCACGATGAATTTGTTGACCTTTTAAGGAAGGTTTCAATTTTAGGAGAGGATGGCAGGAAGCGGGTAGTGCTTGACAGTAGTGACCAAAATGCTCAAGGTAAGCAAAATTGTCACATCAGTCTGTCACATAAAAGTTCTGCCACACCTGCAGTGTGGCCCACAGACATGCATCTTCAGTATCCCTCAGGTGCTTGCAAGAAATGCAGATTCTCGGGCCTCATTCAGAACCTTCAAATCAGAATCTATGTGTTCCAATATCACTGGGTGATTTATATGTACATTAAAGTCAGAGAGGCACTGTTTTAGGGAAGAAGCTATTTTGTAAGGTGGTTATGAAGATTTAATGAGGAAGCATGCACAGGGCACCTAATACATGCAGGTGTGCTAGTGGGTGCTTAATAAATATTCTTGGTAAATCCCAGTATGGCAGAAGGGGTCCTCTGTCTCCAGGGCCAATGACGAATAATGCAGGTAAAGAGAGAAAGGACAAACAATGTAGCACTCTTGACAGTACTTAAATAAGGTGGTTTTTTTTTGTTTTTTGTTTTTTGTTTTTTTTTGCCAGAGGAAAGAAAAATAATAAAAGGCAGAGGAAGGAATGGACATAACTGGCAAATTGAGAGTGAGAAAATATGGAATGGGAAAGCAAAGCTCTTAGGAATAAAATACCTTGAGGTGATGAAAGAAGAAATAAACAAGGGGAAAAGGGCTCTTAAAATGCACACTGCTGAAATTTGGATGAGAGAGAAACTAGATTTCTCTGGAATAGCAGGGACGTATTGAGTGTGTGATGTGTAGACAGAGACAGCCAAACCCAAGTGATTTAGCGTAAGGCTGGCTTAAAAAGCCTGCATCTAACATGGTAAGCTTGTTTTTTGAATTTTCACTCAAGGACATCTTTGTGCAGAAGAACAGTGTGGTTTGGTTTTGTGCCCAGGTGACTGGAAGGAGTGGGAGGCAAGTGGCCAAAGGGGAGACTGTGAGGTTGTGTTGAGGTGTCAGTAAACAGGCAGGGGAAGTGCTGGCCCTCAACAACAGACCCTTTTTGGGGTCCAGATGACTGGTGAGTCTACTGTTAATTAAATCCACATAAATGGATGGGAACCCTTCTGCCCCCTGCTTCATGGGATGGTTGCCAGCATGGAGTGAGTTAGGGACATGGTGGCTTCTCCAGTCTCATGACAGGAGGTAGTGAGGGATCGTGATTAGGAAGGGTGGAGAGAAGCACTCTGGTTCCTTTCTGTCCCACTTCCGTCAGTGTCAGTAAAGCATCCCAAGGCTGAACGGGGAAAAAGGAGGCTCTGGCAATGCAGGATAGAGAGGTGTTAGTTCTCAGTTCTGAGATGAAGTGGGGAGTAAGGCACCTTTTCTGAATCTCTGAATGTAATGAGATCACTTAGTATCAGTTCTGAGAACTCGTAGCCTCAGATCAAGATGGGGACTTAGAAATCCTGTAGAATCAAATCCCATCCTTTTGCAATTTGCAGGCAAGAACTGAGACCAGGGCAGTCAAGCTACTTGCTTAGGGACACACAATAACTTAACTGATCTAGGAGTAGAATCCAGGTCTTCCTAGTCCCAACATAGGGCTTAAAACATTTGGAAGCTTATTCTACTGTCTTCTGTGTTAAACTTTGGAGGTAAATGTACTTGCACTTTAATTTCTGGATTGTTGACTTTTGTGAGCTAAGGCAGAGATGCTTAATGATAAGTGTTTTAACAGCTGGTAATTCTGACTCTGACTTTCCATTTTACTGAAAGGGGTAAACTTTACATTTTGCCCAGATTTTAACTTTTGGCTTGCCTCATTTTTTATTAGCCTGGAAATTCCAGTGAACTCAGCGCACTTTACTGTTGTGGATATTTGTTGGTGTCTTGAAAAGAGCATGGATGGGCTTTGGAGTCACACAGTCCTGGCTCAAAGACTGCCTCTGCCACCTTCTTGCTGTTAGTCTGGGCAAGTTCATTGATTGCTCTGAGCCACAGTGTTGTTTATAATAGTGTCTTCATCAGGGTTCTCCAGAGAAACAGAACCTACAGGATACACATTATGGAGACTTATTGTGAGGGACGGGCTCACGTGATCATGGAGGCTGAGAAGTCCCATGACCTGCTATCTGCAAGCTGACGACCTAGGAAAGCCAGTGGTGTAATTCAGTCCAGTCCCAGTTCAAAGACCTGAGAACCAGGGGAGCTCTTGGTGTGAATCCCAGTCTGAAGACTGGAGAAGATGAGATACATCCCAGTTTAACCAGTGAGGCAGGAAAAAAGTCCTCCTTCCCCTCCTTATGTTCTAGTCAGCCCCGCTGTGGGTTGGATGATGCCCACCCACACTGTGGAGGGCCATCTACTTGACTGCCACCAATTCACATGCTAATTTCATCCAGAAACATTGTCACAGACACACCCCGAAATAACTAATCTGAGCACCCTATGGGTAGTCAAGCTAACACATAAAACTGTGATGGACCCTTTCAAGTCGGGACCCAACAAGGGTCCTCCTGCCTGGTGTCATTCGAGCCAATAGACGGAGACCGAGTTTGGTTCAGAAGCAAAGGAAAGCTTTATTCTTGGTCAGAGAACAGGGAGGCTCGGGCTTGTGCTCTAGAGCACACCCTCTCCGGACCGGTCGTGGGCGGGGCTGCTTTGCAGGGGGGCGAGGGTGGAGTTCTGGTGGGGGAGGGGTGGGGGCGGGCGCAGCTGCGCAGCTCGGACTCCAGCCCGCAGTGCCCTGCGCCGCCGCCCTCTCTGCACACCGCCTGCCGCCGCCATCTTGAGTTGAGAATCGTTCGAGACGCTTCTGGACACAGTCCCGGAGCTGCGGTGTCGCAGCCGTTTTCAGCAGGAACTCTGGTCTGTGAGAGTTCCCCTATGAGCCCCCTGTGAGCAATGGAAACTAGACGAAACACAAGGGGAAAAAAAGGTTAGATTTCATTTTATTACTCAGCTTCTATTTTTATTTCCCAGGAATTGTTAATGGGCTTTGCTGGTGACAATATTAACAAATAGGTTCCAACTACCTTACGGGGTAGTTTGATAATTATTAGAAATAATGTTTTAAAGTGCTTAGAAAAGAATCTGGAACATAATAGGAGCTCAATATATGTGAGCTGTCACCATCAACAAACCCTCACTGAGCTCTGAACTGAATGCTGTGTGGTGGATGATTGGGAGCTCAGCCTCACAATTAGATATAAAATATTTGCCAGGTGTCTTCACTGGTCTGACAGAGTGTTTACATTACCGGTTGCAAAACCAATACTTTAATAGCCTATCATCGGCCCCAACCAAAAATAGCATGAATCTCTGCAGGTAATTAGAAAAAAATACTCAAAGAAAAATATCCTAGCTTTAGCCATCCTTCTCTCCTATAGTTCATGGCTCCCACACTAGCTTGGGCACCTGCTATCCTATCAGGAAGTTTGCCCAGAGTACTTGAGCTGCAACTTTTCTAGGGAGAAAGTGGGCAGGCATTTGCTGTTTTCCTGGATCATTTGCTGTTCCGTTGCCTTTCTGAGAGACATTTCCCTTGCATCTTAAACTTCAGTTTCTTGTTTCCATGGGAAGTTTCCTGTTTGGTCCTGACGTAGGTAGGCTGGCAGTATATTCTAGAAGATATGTTAAAGCTACAGGAGCTGCCTTTACAAAGAAAAAGGGCAGAGGTGGCCTGTTCACCTTCTTTTATGCTTTTGGGTTTTTTTTTTTTTTTGAGAAAGGACAATTCACTTTTACTGTTTTGCATAAAGTGAGTAATTTGGGCTTCATCCATGTTGATAAGTGGTAAAGGGGCTATTCATGTGGGACAACTGGGAAATGACTTTTTGTGACCTAAATAAGAAGAGACATGCTAATGTGATGTCCAGCGGAGTGTGGATTTCCGTTTCATCCTGTGATTGGTCTCTCTGTCCAAGGATGCACTAAATGCAGCTCTAGAGTACTGACGAACAGTGCATTAGTATTCAGTGAAACATCCTGATCTGTTGGTCTTGGAATAATAGTGTGAAGAGGGATATAGAATAAATAATTAGAATGTAATCTAATAGCAGCAGCTATGGACTGGCTTCCTGTGAGGTGGATTTAGGGATGCTTCGATTCTTAATACCATCAACACACAGTTGAAATATACACACACATCAGACGCTGGGTCACAGCTGGAATGCCATTGGATATTTTCAGGAAAGGAAATAAAGGATTTACAGGGGGCAGAAATAGGTAAGCCACATTTCCCCTTGTTTGTGTCGTGCCAGACTGAGAGACTGTATATTTGTAAAATAATCCATTTCACTGTATATTTCTTAATGTCTTAATGTACACAGAGGAAATGCCATCCATTCCCTTTCAAATTTTTCACCATTGCTTTCCCAACTTAGGGTGAAATGCCCTTCACCCCGCTGAGGCTGGAAAATGCCTGACTAACTCTGGGGGGGTTAACGTATCAAGACAGGTTCTCATCTGCTGATCGGAAGGCCAATAGAGGCAGCTTGGGGTTATCTTGCCTATCATCAAAAGCTTGATTTGACAGAGAATTGAGAAATAGATGTTTACATTTCAGAAGCAATTCCATTTAATATCCTACATGACATTTAGGGCTTAAGGGAATATGTGGAATTTCTTATGGGAGGCATGAAGCAAAAAAAATAATGAGATCTGATTTTCTCCACACTCTGTGGCCATGGGAGTGGATCTCAGGGTTTTGTTTTATCTGCAAAACAGTGTGAGGCACTCAGCACGCTTGGGCAAACAGACTGAGTTGTGACTAGTATCCAGGGGGACTGATTTATGTTTAAATGGAGCCATAAAAACCGTGGTAACCATGAGGCAATTCGGTAAGCGTCAGGAACCAAGTTAGCTCTCGGAAAACATTATCTGGTCTGCAGTGGTTTTCTGTCTGGGCTATTGTATTGATTGTACCAGTCTGATGGATTTCTGGAAAACTTGCTGATCTGTTACTCAAGCAGGTTCCTGCTGGCCTTGATTAATTTGTTCTCTGGCAGCCACATTCCACTGTCGCTTGCTTATGGAGTTTTTGGAAAGCCTGCTTGGTGGGTGGTGAATAATCAAAATGCCAAGTCATCAATCTTTTACTTTTAGAAGGCAGAAGATACCCTCAGATTATCTTCTCTTCAACCGCCAGATTTAGGGAGATAAGCCTGAGGATATCTCTTACTGGTGTCACTTGGAGCTGATTGTGGCTCCCTTGAGGAGTTGAGGGTAGGGGTGGAAGGTACACGGTGTACTTGAGTGGAGTTTGTTTCTTGGGCGCTGCTTTGGAAGAAGCCCTTGGAACACAGAACATCATTTATTGGTCTGTAGCTTAGCAATCCCTCATGTCCAAAGGGAGGGAGAGTGTTTCTTTTCCTGACAATAAATAATGGTTTTTGTAGTGGCAGAACAAATAAAAATGCCCCCCCGTGAAAAAGCTAATGTCCCCCTGCCCTTTTCTCCTTTGAGCAGGGATAGCAGTTTAGGCTAAGCAAAGAGGAGGTTCTTGTATAGTGGGTAAGCAGAGTGTCCTTTGGGGTACAAGTGGGTCTTTTGGCATAGACAGACTATAGGGAACCCTGGAAGGGAGGAAGGATGCTAAAATAGAGAAGACAGAGCTGAAGAGTTGGGGTGGCTGTGGCAATTTCTTAAAATAAGACGACAATGAACTTTGCTGCATCAGTTGACTGTTTCTTTCACTAATGCTTTCTCTATAGCATTGCAATGCTGTTTGATAGCATTTTACCCACAGTAGAATTTCTTTCAAAATTGGAAGCCATCCTCTCAAACCCTGTTGCTACTCTCTCATCAACTAAGTCTGTGTAATATTCTAAATCCTTTGTTGTCATTTTAGCAATCTTCATAGCATCTTCACCAGGAGTAGATTCCATCTCAAGAAACCACTGTCTTTGCTCATCCCTATGGAGCAACTCCTCATTGTTCAAGTTTTATCATGAATTTGTAGCAATTCAGGCACATCTTCAGACTCCACTTCTAATTCTCTTGCTATTTCTACCACACCTGCATTTACTTCCTCCACTGAAGTCTTGAACCCCTCAAATTATCCATGAGGCTTGGAAACACCTTCTAAACTCCTATTAATGTTGGTATTTTGGCTTTTTCCCATGAATCACAGATATTCTTAATGGCATCTAGAATGGTGAATCCTTTCCAGAAGGTTTTCAACTTACTTTGCTCAGATCCATCAGCGGAATCACTATTTATGGCAAATAAACCCTTACAAAACCTATTTCTTAAATAATAAGGCTTGAAAATCTTGGCTTGATCCATGGGCTGCAGAACGGATGCTGTGTTATCAGGCATGAATACATTAATCTTGTCCATCTCCATCAGACTCTCGGAGGACCAGGTGCACTGTCAATGAGCAGTAGTATTTTAAAAGGAATCTTTTTTTCTGAGCAGTGGGTTTCCACAGTGGGCTTAAAATATTCAGTAAACCATGTTGTAAACAGATGTTATATCTTTGTTGTTCCCTTTATAGAGCACAGGCAGAGTAGATTTAGCATAATTCTTAAGGGTCATAAGATTTTCAGAATGGTAAATGAGCACTGGATTCAAGTTAAAGTCACCAGCTGCCTTAGCCCCTGACAAGACAGTCAGCCTATCCTTTGAAGCTTTGAAGCCAGGCATTGACTTCTCCTCTCTAGCTATGAAAGTCCTAGATAGCATCTTCTTCCCATAGGAGACTGTTTCATCTACAGGGAAACTTTTGTTTAGTGTATCCACCATCATTAATGACATCAGCTAGATCTTCTGGATAGCTTGTTGCAGCTTCTACATCAGCACTTGCTGCTTCACCTTGCACTTTATGTTATGGAGGTGGCTTCTTTTCCCAAACCTTATGAATCAAGCTCTGCTGGCTTCACACTTTTCTTCTGCAGCTTCCTTACTTCTCTCAGACTTTCTAGAATTGAAGAGAGTTAGTTAGGTCTTGCTCTGGATTCAGCTTTGGCTTAAGAGGGAATGTTGTGCCTGGTTTGGTCTTCTATCCAGAACACGAGTACTTTCTCTGTACCAGAAATGAGGCTGTTTCACTTTCTTATCATTCGTGTGTTCACCGCAGTAGCACTTTTCGTTTTCTTTAAGAACTTTTCCTTTGCATTCACACCTTGGCATCTGGAGCAAGAGGCCTAGATTTCAGCCTGTCAGCTTTTCACCATATTAATGGATTAAGTTTGCTGTCTTTTATGGGTCAATTTGTGGCACCCCAAAACAATTACAATAGTAACATAAAAGATGACTGATCACAGATCATCATAACAAATATAAGAATAATTTAAAATGTTGAAATATTACAAGAATTACCAAAATGTGACATAAAGACATGAAGTGAACAAATGCTGTTGGAAAAATGGCACTAATAGAACTTGCTCAATGCAGGGTTGCCACAAACCTACAATTTGTTAAACAAACAAAAAAAGGGCAATATCTGTGAAGCACAATAAAGAAAAGCACACACAAAAAAGGAGATATGCCCTTGGTCTGACCGGCTGCATTTTGCTTCCTCAGAGAGGTGGCTTAAAATGTGTTCTCTGCATAATAAATGACAAGAACTTAATGAATTCACACTGAGGTTACAAACTTGTCATCTGAGTTTGCAAATGGAATCCTGGGAGGCAGTTGTCATTGCGTTTTAGTGGCTATCGTCCAAGAAACTTACCGTCCCAGCAGCTCATTATGCTCATAGCGTCTTGATGAGTAAGTAGGTAGCACATAGGAATGTCCTTGTCTTGCAGATGAAATGAAGGCAGAGAAAGGAGTTCTCAGGTCTAGGCAACCTGCATTTGTGCCAATTTCTCACGAATCACAGACTTCCGGAAAGCTCACTTTCCCAACAGGGCTTCTTTGCTCCAAAATACCAAGTATTGCCATTGGTAACATGGATAACTAATGGTGCTCATATTATTCACATGAGGGTTAATTGAGAGAAGATCTCAGGTTTCCGAACAGAAAGTTGGCTCCTAAATGGCAGGAACTAATTATATTCAATGTGGAGGGGCAAAGAGTGGAAGCATTTCTACTTTGGCACTAAAATAGTACAAGAAATACAGTCGGTTCAGTTGGTCATTTTCCACACAGAAGGCAACAGACTAAACAGTCCTAAATCAGGCAATTATTTTAGCAATGATAATTTTAGTTTTCCTTGAGTGATTTGAAAATGTGCAGTGAAACAGAATGATTTCTTCCTAACCAGTTTCTTCCATGCAACTGTAAGGGTGATCATGACATTACTAACCTCTGAGATAGCGGTGAGCAGAGGGGAGGCCCCGATGAGCATCTCTGGTTGACGTGAGGGGCAGGCAGGGAACTCCTCAGAGAAGGAACTTCACAGCCCGCATCTGGCTCTCTTCTGGGTTAGCTCGTCTTGCTCTGATTCAACTGGGTTTTGCCAAACAGGTTGACCACATTCAGATCTCCTTGGATCTTGGGTAGCCACAATGGCTCAGAAGGCAGGTACAGAAGCTAATTTTATTTGCTGCAACAAGCAAGAAGACTGGGGTTTACAGAGTGATAATCAGGCTCTGTTAAACTTGCTTTAGCATTGCCCAAGGCCAGCAAAATAAACATGATAAGGATAAAGAGAGAGCAATCTTCTGCTTTGCTCTGTTGGAGGCTGACAAAATTGTCATTGACAAAATTGCAGCTGAATGAGAGATCATGAACTATTGGGACTTTTTTTTCCTCCCTGTAAAATATTATCCTGAATGGTAGCTTGATTTTATTGTGAAGAATAAATTCTGAACATGCCAGGGAGAGAAACAGTGGGGAAGCCACTGCAGGGGTTTGTAACCTTCTCTCCTACTGCTCCAAAGATGCTATTGTTAGATTTATATTCAATGCAAAGGCTCAGTGAATACTTATGGGGTCATCACTTCCTTATTTTTATTTTATAGATTATAATCATTTATGTTTGCATGATCTTTTATAAAAAACTCATTATGTGATAACATGAACTTCTGTAAACTCTTACCCATGCCAGAACTAGAACATAACCAACAACTTACATCAACTACTCTTCCTTATTCAGTCTTTCCCCCCTGCTTTTGGAGGCACTTCTTAACTTACTTGATTTTTTTTCTTGGTTTATGACAAAGTATTACTTAGTTTTAGTGATAAAGGGCATCATACTATATGAATTCTTTTGGAATTTACTTTCCTCATTCAACATTATGATACTAAAATTTTTCTGTGTTGTTGAATATAGCTGTAGTTTATGTTCTCTGCTGTATAATATTTCATTATGTTGATATATTACCATTTACTTCCTTATCCTACTGTTGATTTGGTTATTTCCAGTTTTGTAGTACTATACTGTTCAATACTATGAACGTTCTCTCCTGGTATATATATGTGTTTCTCTTGGGTACGTATACAGGAATGGAATGCTGAGCTCCGGGGTATAAAAATGGTCAGCTTTAAAAGACAATGCCAGTTGGTCTTCTGGGAATTTTTATTTTTTATTTAAGAGCAAATATAGTTTATCCTTCACGTAGCATGCAAGAGATCTGTTCTTTCTGAGATCTCATGAGAATTGTGAATAATCCTGAGAGTGAGTACTCAGTGGGATACGGTGGTGGGCAAAATGGAAAATTTGGCAACGTTTCCAAAGAGGCCTTGTCAGACAGATATTTTGAGAGTTTCAATGAGTCAGAGAATTGTTTATCTTTGGAGCCAAGCCAATGTCTTTTGGAGCTAGCGAGGGCTGATTTGGATGGAGAGGAATCAGTAAAGCATCTATCACGGAAGTTCTGACAAATGAGGGTTGGAATTGTGAAATGGGTGGAGTCAGGGGCAAGGGATTCTGCAAACTGCATCATGACAGTTGACTACTCACAGGACCACTCACAGATTTATCAACTGCTCTTGCCAAAACTTCAGAGATTCTCAGTGCTGCTGTGTTCACAGCTTGCCAGGGACAAAAGAACACGGGGGAAATGGCAGATTTGTCTTCCTTTCTGCTTGTGGAATGGTTAGAAAATGTTTGTAAGGGGAATGCATAGATCTGTCAGGACCTCTTTTTTCATAGGTGGGGCTATGTTTCTCTTCTTGATAGTTACCTTCCATCTCCTGGAACCCCCATGGGAAACACCAATGTTTTATCACTTACTCTCTCTCTTTCTCTGTCTTTTTTTTCCCTCAAATTTCCAAGGGCCCCAGGCCAATGATCTGTATATTTTCTGTCAAACCAAAGGGGCCAGCTTTCTTACTTTTCTCTGTGGTTTCTTCCCATACAGTAGACATCTTTCAGTGGCCCATGGAAATTTGAAATAAAGGCATGCCATTGCATATTTAAGTTGAGACTTGGAGCTGCTGGGTTGGAGTGAAGTTTGAATTAGTAGGGGAAATGGGATTACTGGCTTTGACTCTTTCCAGGTATCCTTAAGTTCTGAGACAGACCACGCATTGGTTTTAAAGGGTTCACATTAGCTATATTTCTGCTAATGTGGCTACTGATTTTTCCAGCTGTAAGATTTGAGTCTCTGCATGGTCTGTTCTGAGGACCTCCTTGAGCCAGGTCAGAGAACTGCTTTTATGTCTCCCCTTCCCAGGCCTTCCTCCCTTACCTCCCTCCTTGCTTTCATTTCTGCTGTCAGCTGGTAGAGAAGCTAGAGGAAATAGAATAACCAGCCTGAAAATTGTAATAAGATGGGCCTTCTAACCATATTTTGTTAGCTTTAATAGTGGAGAGAGGGAGTAAAATTAGAAGCTGTGTGACTTGGCAAATGGAATAAGGTAGATGACTGATTTTCTCTGTGCTTAAGGCCAATAGTATCACCCAAGAAACAGCCAGCACCATGCCGGGCTCCCTTTCTTCATTCTAGTCACTCCATCTTCCAGGCACAATCTAATTCAATGCTCATAGAAGTTTTACAAGGAAAATGCTATTAATGTGGCCAATTTACAGATGAGGAAACCAAGGGAAGTACCTTGCCCTAAGTTACATATCTGGGTAGGGAAGAAGCTGGTATTTTAACCTTAACTGCAAGCCTGGCTTGCAGAGGTCCCTCTGGATGGTTTGCTGTTGTTAGAAGGAAGGGGATCCTGGTACTAACTGACAGGGAGAATCCTTCATGTTTACCTTTGAGCTACCGAGGCTGGGCACATGAGCTACGTGACAGCTGGGGCCGACCCTGATCCAAGACTGGTACTCAAGCCACCAATGACTCGCTTCATTATGTTTCTTAATTCAGATCAGGAATACTTCATCTCCCTTCATATAAGAAGCCCATTAAATTATGAGTGTAGTTGTTCCATCCAAAAAAATCTGAACTAATACCTCTCATATTAAAGCACATGTTGTGTCTTGAGGAAAACAAATTGGCTTCTTATAAGCTAAATATATGAAGGGGCTGTAGTATTTTAATGAAAACCTTGGTAAACACGTAACTATTCAGAATAGTTTATTCCAAGCTCCGACCGAGTATGACCCACACTCATTTGGGTTTTATTCATTCTTCCAGCCAAGTGCTGTGAATCAAGCAGTGCTCCTGGCAAGGTCTAGGCTCAGTTACAGGCAACCCTAGAAAACACAGTCCAAGCAAAAGGCAGAAGTGTTGGTGATAGAGAGCAGACCTGGCAGCAGTGGCAGGGCACTTTCAGAATCCTGGCTGACCCCAAGAGTCCCACGAGGGGAGCCCGGAACTGAAAGAAGGGGCCTCACTTGATTGGTCCACTGTGTGTCTTCTGGGGGAAAGGTCATCGCATGTTTTATGAAGGAGGCCCTTACCTGTGGTACTAGTTACTGTTTTTTTATTAAAAGTTACTGTTTAACAGAATAGCCTTCTGGTGCTGAATTAACCAACAAAAATAAATTTAATGAGATCTTAAACTCTTTTAAGAGTCAAGTGTAGAAGAGGAGGTAGAAATTCTTACGCCCAACTGTGACTGACTACCTGTAGGAGCAAGGAGGCCAAGAAGCTTTGTATTTTAATTGCAAAAAAACCCACCCATCTTGCAGTTTTCTTCCAAAGCATCTGTTACTCTATTCCTAACACTTCTTGTATTCTACACTTTAATTGTTCTTTTACTTTTGCATCACAGAAGCAATATCCTATTTACAAATGTGTTTGTTCTAAAAGATTTTTGTAAGCATTTCCCATAAAGTGTTATAATAGCAATTAGGGTTTCAATTGACTATTTAAAAAAATTATTGCAGTACAGTCAGTTACAGTGTGTCAATTTCTGGTGTATAGCACAGTATCCCAGGCATGCATATACATATACATATTCATTTTCATAAAAGGTTATTGCAAGATATTGAATATAGTTCCCTGTGCTATACAGAAGAATTAAAAAAAATCTATTTCTATATATAGTGGCTGACATTTGCAAATCTCAAACTCCCAAATTTATCCCTTCCTACCCAATTTCCCTGGTAACCATGAGATTGTTTACTATGTCTGCAAGTCTGTTTTCTGTTTTGTAGATGAGTTCATTAGTGTCCTCTTTTTTATTTCTCTTTTTTTTAGATTCCACATATGACTATTAATACAGTAAAAACTAATCCTAATAAATGATACATAATTTTTTTAACAGGAAAATGAGTTCTTCATTCTAATTTTAAATTAATTAATCTCTACCTAATTAATCAACTTCTCTGGGCTCTTTGTCATGTCACCCAGAAACAAGAGAACAATTGAAAGTGAAAAATATCAAGTGTTTGTGTGGAAGGCAAGATACACTCACTGAGATGTCACAAAGAGTGGCACAAACATGACGTGAGGCCACGGTTCACAGGGGAGGTGCAGCTTCAGCTAGATTTCAGAGAATGGTTAGGATTTGAATTGGTGAAAGGAAAAGGGGAGAGCATTTCAGGCAAAATGAGCAAAACCATGGAAATAG
Organism: Camelus ferus; assembly: GCF_009834535.1. Classification (NCBI taxonomy): domain Eukaryota; kingdom Metazoa; phylum Chordata; class Mammalia; order Artiodactyla; family Camelidae; genus Camelus; species Camelus ferus. Next base: position 58,021,800 of record NC_045701.1, read on the forward strand.
AAATCATCATGGATGGGAAATGGGGTATGTTAATGGGGAAGGACTGGCGAAATCAAGAATTGTATTGGAGAGTATATTGAATATCGTGCTTGGGGTGGCTCAGCATTTGGACTATTTCGAATAGGAATTTGGAATTTAAAAATGAAAGGTGTTTAGGGGGTGGGTGTAGCTCAGTATGGTAGAGTGCATACTTAGCATGCACAAGGTCCTGGGTTCAATCCCCAGTAACTCCATTAAAATAAATGAATGAATAAAAAGAATGAAAGGTGTTCAATAAATACTCGTTGAATGAATGTCTTACTTACATTTTGGTCCTTATCTCTTTTTTCCTCCGGTTTATTTAATCTCACCTTCTCCTGTTTCTTTTTTCTCAGGCCTCTCAAGCCTTCTGGTTGCTTCCACCTCTTCCCAGCTTATGCAAGACTTTCCCCATCTTCCTACACAAGGCAATGGGAGAATTTTAATTATCTTTAATCAGATCCAGTTGTTTTGTGGAAATCTTGCTAATGAGGCTGTAATGCAGCACATCTCTATTTTCTGGCCCTTCATTCCTGTTACGAGCCTCCCTTCTCTCCATCGTGGATCTGGGCCCTGGAAGAGAACACATATTGACATCTTTGTGGTTTCTGAGCGCACTGCTCAGCAGAGGGCCCCCCCGCAGGTCCCCGGCAATTCAGAGCTCTGTAGCTTTGCCCACATGGAAGATTTTAGCAAAGCTCAGACTAGAAATTGGAGGGATGTGAATCCATATCTTGTGATTCTGGCCGTGATGTTGGCAGTGGAGAATGTGCAGGAACTCTAGGAAATCTTCCCCAGGCATCACCATTCCCCTCTCTCCTCCTGTCTCTCTGTCTCTTCAGTCTTTCTTGCTCAGACGCCAGGCACTTTGCTTTTATTAATGCCCCCAAATGTTTCCTGCGGCTCCTAGCTTCCCCCAGCCATAGACTCTATTAATTTGAAGTTCTTAAACTGTCTCATACGGTCATCTGGAAGAATTAATCTGTATTAATTTTCAAATTATACTACCCATTCATGATTGAGTTCTCATTTAAAAAAAAAAAGTCAATCATTTTAAAATTCCACTGTTTTTGGTTTTGTTTTTTTGCTTTTTGTGGTCTTGATCATAGTAAAAAATATTTTTGGGACTTTAGGTAAATCGAGGCCACTTTATGTGCATGGTAAACATGCTTTCCACACCCAAGATTGGGGCCTGTGGCTTTTAACATGTGAATGCTTATGGGGATGATGGAGTAAGGTATTTGGAGTTGCGATGATTGAGCTATATCTCAGACGTGTATGTGCTATATCTATGTTCTTATTGGAACAGTCCCCAGGAGCCCTGTAATTGGATCTGAGTTGCCATTCTTAGAAAGTCATTTCTTTCCTTTAGGGCAGAGTCCACTTACAATGCAGGAACCTATGTATTTAAGCCTTATTGCTCATTCAATCCTGAATGCAGATTTACTTTCAGGTCCTTTGAGCTGTTAGACTCTTGAGAAAAGGCTCCAAGGAGTATGAGGAGTTACCACAAAAGTTCTTTGGCTGTCAGCTGTTGAATCAACCTGGGGAGATTTCTGGTCAGATTTCTTTTCCTGTATATATATATATATATATATATATATATATATATATATATATATTTACTGAAGTATAGTTAGGTTACAATGCTGTGTCAGTTTTCTGGTGTACAGCATAATTCTTCAGTCACACGTGAACATATATATATATATATATATATATATATATATATATATATATTCATTTTCATATTCTTTTTCACCATAAGTTACTACAAGATATTGCACATAGTTCCCTGTGCTATACAGTATGAACTTGTTGTTTATCAATTTTATGTATATTAGTTTGTATCTGCAAATCTTGAACTCTCAATTTATCCCTTCCCACCCCCTATCCCCCTTGGTAACCATAAGTTAGATTTTTTTTTTTAAATAAGGACTCTTTTTTTCCCCCAGGTTTATTGCTATATAATTATCATATAACATTGTGCAAGTTTAAAGTGTACAGTGTGACAATTTGATACATGTATGTATTGTGAAATAATTGAGGACTCTTTTTTAACGTAGCTGCAATATCATTATCACAACTAAATGGGGAGCTTTGATAAACAGAAATTCTTGGTCCTCACTCTTGGAAATTCTGGTTTGATAAGTCAAGGGTATGGCCTTGCATCTGCATTATGAACTCCCCAAGTGATTCTGACAGCTGGTTGAAGTGACGTAGCCACTGGTAGCGTAGTGTTTTTCCCTTGGCAGACGATCATTGTACTGACTGCTTGAAAGGGGGCCCTAAGCCTGAACGGGTGGACAGGACTGGGCAGGATTCTGCATCAGGATTCTGCTTGTTTTGAAATGGGGCTCTGTATTAAAATAGGAGCCGTCTTTATAGAGGGTTTCTGGCCAGTTTGGGCTCCTCACTCGGGGGATAATTTCTTCTACCACTAGAGAAGGGGGGAGATTTTTTTTATCACTTCAGAGGCCTCCTTTGGATGTGCCAAACTGAGTGATATTTAGGCTTTTTGCTGTGCAGAGCAGCTGGGGAGAGGTGGGGCTGGCAGCTAGCAGCTGGCCCCGAAATTAGCACCATAGCGTAAATACACTGGTACCTGCATGCCAGCAGCTACGGCGCCTTTTGTGACACCTCCTCCCTGAGACGTTTCCACCCAGTGACTTGTGCTTGCTGTTTGTACATTGGTCCTTTCATCGGGGCCTTCTCTGAGGTTAGTGAGCCCCAGATTTCTCCAGTATAGAAATGAATCTCCCCGGCATAGAAAAACTTGGTGTGGGAAGGGAATCTTGACCAAAATTTTTCAGGAATCTCTCTAGGAGTGGCCTTTTGCACAACATTCTCTTCTCACTCCCCCCACAATACCCATATAGCAAAAATAAAAACAAACTCAGCCCTCTTTCTGGATCATTATAATTTGAAAGATTTGCCCAGGATGGGTGTAGATGGAGGAAAGGAATCATGATTTAGAGCAGATGTGCTATTCTTATGTAACCTGAGCTTAACGTACCAAAGGAAAACTTCTGAATCACTCAGGCCCTAAAACGGCACCACTAAGGGTTTGTTTTTTTGACAACCATCTTCCTTCCTCCGCCGACCTCATCCCCACCCCAGGCCTCAGGAGAGAAGGCAATTTTGTAAATGCTTGCCAGAAGAGAAGTAAAAGGGAAAGATCATGAGAGCTGGGTGTGCTTCTGCCTTCTGCCCCAGCTATAGCATGAGGGGTGTTAATATGGCCACAGAGTGGCCCCCAGGGATGTCATTCATACCATCACCATTCTCCTGTCTTTATTCAAAGAACTGGTGTCCGTTCACTTGTGCTCTTTTAAAATCACCTTCCACTGAGGATCCAGGAGAGAGATTCCCAACCTTTGGAGGGGACTGTAGCATGTTTGTCGTTGTATCCCAGCATCCACCATGGGTCTTGGCACATAGTGGGTGTTTTAAAATGTTCGTTGAATAAATGGTAATGACCATTCCACATTCTGGTTCTGGCCGAATTAAGGCTGATTGTCTTTTTATTCGTAGCTCCCAAGCTTTCCTACCTTATCTCAGCAATGACCTCCATGCCCTGCTCACTCCTCTCAAAGACCAAATTTGGGCTGTTGGAGATGGAACGTCATTATTTTTCATATAACCTTCATGAAGGATTGCAGCCTGTCACTGTGGAGACACGTGGGTACAAGTCTGACTTCTCACTTTACCTGTTTTTTTCTTAGCAGCCTTCACCCATTACTGACAAGCTGAGACTTGTAAAATGCTCCTTAAAGAAGCCAAAGCACAGTGTCACCAACACAAGCAGCATCAGTTCTGCTCCAAGCCTCCAGACAAGCTTCTTGGATCTAGGCCAGGTGCAACACACATTCTTTATCTGTAGAATGGGGCTAAAAATAGCTCTTTGTTTATGGTGAGATGATAAATATATTTAACAGTTTGAATAGCATCTGAATAGCATCCTGGCTGAGTGTGGGATCGGGATCCAGCTGCCTGGGTGTGGATGCGAGCTCCATCACTTCCCAGCTGTGTGGCCTTGAGCAACTGACTTAATCTCTCAGCGCCTCAGTTTCCACTACCATAAAGTCAGGTCATAATAGTATCCACCATGTGGGGTTGTTGTGAGAAGCAAAACGGAACTATGTATACAGTGTGAGGGCAGTGCCTGGCACGTGGTGAGGCCCAGGAATTGAATTAGGAGCAGACACTCGTTGAATGATAGCATTCAGTGATCACTGTAATTTGGCCACATTAGAATTTTATCTGTGATTTTCCCTCCCTCCTGTCCAAGCAACAGTCTGAACTATGACTACTCTTTTGACTTCGGCATTTAGAATCTGCTCAAAGTCTGCTGTCAAAGACAAGGGGAATGGAGCATTGCATTACCTTTTCCCTTTTAGTAAAGAAAAGTGGAGTTTCTGTTTTTAAATTGAAATGGTGCAGAGGAGCTGTCAAAAGACTGGAGGCTTATTGGATAGGTTTTTGATCTGGGTTAGGAAGAATATGTATATTTTCTCTGTAAAGGGATAGCAGATAATAATAATAATTTGTGGCCACCAAACCATCTTCCTGTTTCATTATTTTCTTTTCCTTTTTTTGGGGTGGGGGAGTAATATATCATATACACAGAAGACAGTATAACACATATAAACAGTTTAAAGCAGGGGCTGGCAAACTACAGTCTGTGGGCTGAATTTTGCCTATGGCTTCTTTTGATAGGGCCCATGAGCTAAGAATGATTTTTATATTTTTAAAGGGTTGTGGAAAAAACAAAAGAAGATATAAGAAAGATCGTACGTGGCCTTAAAATATTTTCTATCTTGCCCTTTACAGAAAAAGTTTGCCAACCTCTGGTTTAAAGACTAATAATAAATCACCCCTCCTCCTGACTCCATCTAGTTTATGCAAAAGAATGTCACTAATATCTTTGAGACTTATGGGTACCCCTCCCTGACCACATCCAAAGTCCTCCCCCAGACTTAACCACTATTTTGACTTTTATGTTATTCACTCCTTTGCTTAAAAATATTAAAATCATATACGTATGTAAAAGTATACAGGGATATTGTTTATGCATTTTTTTCTTGACCTCTGTGTACATAGAATAATGCTCTATTTTCTTCCATCACATGGCTTGTTCTCTCAATACTGTCTTTTTCTTTTTTTTAATCAATATTGAGATTTGAGAGTCATCCAGGTGGATGTATGAAGCTGCAGGTACTTGATTTTCTCTGGTGTAGCATCTTTGTGTATTGCAAAGCCCCTGCATGCTTACCTGTTCTGCTCTTGATGGACATTTGAGTTGTTTCCATTTTTTCCCCTAATATGAACACTTGCTATCATTCTTATTCCTGTTTCATGATGTACATGTGTAAGATATTCTGTAGAAGTGGAATCATTGGATCATTGGTATATGTTTCTTTAACTTTACAAAGTGATGCCAAACGTTTTTTCAGAGTGTTTCTATAAATTTCATTCAGTTGCAGTTATTGCATGTTGCATAACAAGCTACTCCAAGGTGAGCGGCTTAAAGCAACAATGTTATTTTGCTCATGATTTTGTAGGTCAGGAATTTGGGAAGAGCTTGGCTGAGCCATTTGTCTCTAATCCACGCAGTTTTAGCTGAGGCTGCTGGGGCTGGAGGATCCACTCCTACGATGGCTTCTTTATTCACATATCTACATCCTGGTACTCTTTGGTCTCTTCCTCCACATGGCATTTCATCCTCCTGGGCCTTTCCACATGGGTTGGGTTCTCAAAGAATGGTGGCTTTAGGATAGTCTGCCTTCTTAAATGGTAGCTCAGGTTTCCAAAAACAAATGTTCCAAGAATTTGGCAGTGGCAGCAGCCAGTCTCTTAAAGCCTGGACCTAGAAACTTGCGTAACATCATTTCTGCCCCATGCCTTTGTAAAAGTAGTCACAGAACCTGACCAGAATCAAAGGGAGAGGAACACAGATCCTCCATATCTTTGAAGGGTAGGTATATTAGATAGCTGTAATTGGTGCGGACCCCGCCCCCACCCCCCTTTTTAATTTGCCACATGTTCCCTCCAGTGTGATATGGGAGATCCTGTTGCTATACATCCTTCTTAACTCTTGGTATTGTCAAACTTTAAAATTTTTGCCCATCTGGTGACTATGAAAAGATAGGCAGAATGTTTTTAAATCCCGTTTATTGAATGTTGACTGTGTGCCAGGCGTTGTGCTAAATGCTTTGCATTTTCCTCCTCATTTTAATCGTAACCACCAGGTAAAGTAGATACTATTACTTTCAGAGAGGTTAATTAACTTGCCGTTGGTCATACAGCTAATAAGTGGCAGAGTGTAGGTTTGAACAGAGATTTACCTGACTTCCAAGCCCATGCATTTAATTTTTCCTTTCTATCCCAAGATAGTGTATTATTGAGCTAGGATGATGATTGAGGCAGAGGTTGAGCTATGAAGAAAATGTAAAACATTAAGACATGATGCTTAAACAACACATGAAGTAATTGAAAGAAAATATGACTTAAAAACCCATTTCTCTAATTTGGGAGCACCATTTCTCCCTTTTTCTTTCAAGCAATGGAAAATATTTAGTTTGGCTCCAAAAGTGAAAAGCAAGAAACAAAAACCAAAACTTTTTAGTGCTCAATAGGAACTGGTATTGCAGTTTTTAAAGATGAGCTGGGACTGACTTCATGGTGCACAGAGTGTGGTGGAAGGAGCAGATGTATTTCCTTCATCTAAATCAAGGCAACACTGCAGCTTTTGTGATTTGATCAGCCCAGAAAGGAAAGATGAGAATGCTCTTGCCACAGGAAATTTTGGATCACACTTTCCTTAGAGCCTAAATCAGAATCTCATTGTACAATTTTCTATTCTTTGCTGTTTCTTTTCCCAATGAATAAGAACAAAGCTGGTGTAAACATCAGTACACATCAGAACATCATTTACCAGCCAGACATTTACAATGAAAAATCCACTTTTCCATAGTGTGAGGATTCCCAGGGCAAGACCAAAGCCCCACAAAGTCACCCCACATCTCATGGTGATGGAGCTTTGTGACCTAACACGTTCCTCCATGTCCCGCCTTCATTCATGGTAGGGATTCCCTTGTCCTTAAAGAAAACACATTTCTTGGATATATTTCAGAAACAATTCATAAGTCAAACCAGAAATGATTCCCACGGGCAAATCAATTGCTTATAATGCTTGGGATTCTGGAATTCTAAACAATTTGGAATCATTCTTTGAATATACCATTCTTTCCCCAAACTTTAATCTCTTTCACTGACTGAATCAGTCTTCCCCAACTTTCTTTCCTCCGACCTTTTCTTTTTTAGGCATCCCTTTTGATTCACTTTCCCTGTTCGTAGCACCCTTTGAGAAGTCCCGATATGTTTTCCTCACCTTTATTTCATCTCAGCTTAACCAGCCTCTGTTTCATTAAAAATCAGTACTTCAGGTTTCCTTTTGTATCTATTGGTCTGATTGTTGCCTAAAGTGCTTAAGGTTAGAGTTTTATCTACAATATTTACCCAAGTCTGAAAATCACCCCAAAGAGATGGGATGTGGGTTATGTATGGGGTTATTCATCCTTTGTTTCCTTGCCTTCTCTGTCTTCCAAGAATTTTGGATTAGTGATTCACTAGTCTGGCTTTACTTTCTGCTGCCCTAATACTAGTTGAAAGCTGGACTGAAAAATTTATGATCATATGGAAGATCTCCAGCTGCTAGAACACACACATATACACACACATTATTGACTTAAAATAGCAAAATTAGAAATTCTTTGAGTTTTAGAATCTCATGCAGAATGGTTTTTTAGGATCTATTAATATATTTGTGGTTTAAAAAAATAACAGCACTAAAAGGAAGAAAATTTGAGCTTGAAGATAACATGCCACCCACTTAATTATAGAGGACCCAGTTCTTTCATGGTGATGTTCTTGGCCCTGATAAGCTCTCCTCTCCTATGTGATTTAGTGGCCTTCTTAGTTCCTAGAAATGGATTTTCCATTGTAGTGACCTCTAATGGTGACCATATGACATGGAGTCAGGGGGGAGCTGCAGATGTCTCTTGTGGAGGTGGTGATGCCAACAGTGTGTGAAAATGTGTCTACCTTTTCCGTAAATCAAAGCTAATTGTTCACTTGAAAAGATCCATCAAATACTAAGAGCTTTAAACTTAATTTTATTTTAACATCAATAGGAACAGGAGTTTTGGTTCTACTTAGCCTGGGGGAAAATGTCTGATAAACTTTTCTAGGAACCTAAAAGAAATATCTCTTATTGCAAACACAAGCAAAATGTGTGAGGGGATATTTTTCTACCTTGAAGAAGTGCTTCCTAGACAATCTCTAGGATTTCTTCTTGCTCATGTTCTATGATTTCTGTGTAGAACTGAGTCTTTAGCGTGACATAGAGAGTCAGAATCTTGAGAAATTATTTTTTTCTCCACCTGGCTTCCCCAGCTTATGACAGTTATTGGATGACCCCTCTTCAGACTTCTGGGAATGTTAGAAACAGAACACAACAAAACGTTCTGTACAGACCACATTTGTCTCTGCAAGTTATTACTTGCCTGATCGGGGAGAAAAGTGATTTAATTCAGAGCCAGCCACTTTCAAGATTGGTGGAACAAGATCTTACTGTAGATTGTGTTCTAAAGTAGGGGGAGGATGCAGACGCTGTGCTGAACTCACACGGATGCTCCAGCAGATGGGCTATTGCTTTTAAGTCTGCCCCTCCAGGCTACTCAGGCTGCCTCTGTCTTTTCTTTTTTCCCCCCTCAAGGACGATGAATGATTTATTTGTCTTTGCTTTCTCAGTAAAGTCCCACTATACTTAACTACTATGTACCATATACTCCTGAATATATGAATAAAAGACAAGGGCCAAATGAAAGTGTTTTGCCAGTTTGAAAATTCTTCATATACTTTTATGAATATAGATGAGCTAGTCAAATTATAAAGTCTTTATTAACTCTGGTGCCCATTTCTATTTAAAATAGCATATCTAAAATAATAAATATAGAAATATTACTTTTTCTGCTCCCAGTGTCTCAAAACAGTTTTGTTCAAACTCTTTATATGTATTTTTTTTGACTTATACTTGAGGACCTAACACAGCTTCCTAGAGCTCAGCATTCTCACTTCTAAATTGTCTGAAAAACAGCACACTCCAGTCCCTTTTTGTGATCATAAGAACCACTGTGCCAACCCACAAGTACTTATGCATTTGGCTAACATTAGGTATTTGGTTTTTCATTGTCATGTAATCATAAAATGTAACCACTTACTATATTGCTTTTGAACGTTATTTTTAAAGGCTTGTTGGTTTATTTTTAACTACATTCAGTAGTTGCAAATATAAATCTTAACCTACAGGAATAAATGACTAAATTTAGGTTAAATTTCTTTTCTTTTTTCTTCTTCTTTTTTTTTTTTTTTGACTGATTCCACACCAACACCTGTAAGTTACAAGCATTGACTGAGGTTGTTTTAAGACTTTGGTGCCCTCCCCCACAGCACTTTACAGTTTAAAATAAAACGACTGAGAAAACACCTTGTTCTTTGCAAGATTTTGTAAGGTGTCTAATGTAAGACAACTCCATTTGTAAAGGACAATCCTGGGGAGGGAAAAGATGTTTGCCTTGTAATAGGGCATTTGTAACATGACGAATTTCTATCCCTAACAAGAGATAGAAGGACTACAAAAATTCTATATTTATTTTAAGTGTCCATTTAATTTGCTGACTATGTGGAAGTACCTGTTAATCTAGTTCCTTCTCTTACTTTCTCCTTACAAGTAAGGTTGATAAACTAGTGGGATGAATCTTGGAGAAGCCCCTCTGCTTATTTTCTGTTGTTTCTCTTATAGATTCATTCAGAAATCCCTTTAGAAAAAGAGATAGGATTATGTTTGCTGAGCAAGCCATTTTGAACCTAGCACTATGGACAGAGAAAGAAATTGGATCATGTTAAAGCAGTTTTAATTGTGGAAAATATGAATAATGAAAGCCCAGTAGATGCACCTGTCGGGCTGCATGAGCCAATTTTCTGTGTGATGTTTTGGAATGACCTCGGGTCATTTCTTGATCCATTTCTCACCATTATTGTCACCATCATTTCCATCATTACTATCCTTCACTGGTCACTTATGGTGCCAAGGACTGTACACGTCAATTGACACAAATCGTCTCCCCTGGTTTGCACAGTTACACTCCAGCTTGCCTGTGGTAGTAAGAGTTGGAGAGGAAAGCAGTTTGTGTGTAGTAACGATCTTGCATGCCTCAGTAGCTTGTTTTCAGGCCCTTGTCAATCTTTGCAATATTACAGCCCACCACTTTCACGGTTGTGAAGGGAACTAGCCTTTATGCAAAAATGACGAAGTAAGATAGGCATTTTTGCCCCTTTCATTCTCTTTTCGCCTTCCCCAGGGCTGCAGACCTAGCTCTGAGACCATCCCTCCCTTAACGTCCCTCCCTGCCCTGCTCTCTCTCACTTTCTTTCGGGGTACTCCTTGGTTAAGGCTAATCTGAGGAAATTGCTTTGTCATGGAAAGGATTTAAATGTGGAATTTTGAAATTTTGACCCTGAAACTTGAGTTTCCCCCTTAGGAACTGTGTTATTTTGAGTAAACTTCTTAATTATCCTAAGCCTGAGTTTTCTTATCTATGTTAAAAGTGGTTTCATGTGAATTAAGAGAGTGTATATAATGTATATTGCTGAAGCTCCATGGATTGTGGTTCCAAGTATCATTTCCATTATAATGTGGCATTTAATCTGAAGGAGTGTCTGATGATGGGAATTTGAGCTACGGAAATCTTATGAGGGAAACAGTGTGTGTGTTCGCGTGGGGCGGGGGGGAGGCTGGGTCCAGGGCCACCAGCACCCCCAGAATGAATTATGTTTGGGAGGTAAGTGTTTGTTGCCTACCTATACCTGCCCTGTCTCCTTAGTTCTCAGATCAGAACCATAGACCCTTAATGCTCAGACTTTAAAGGCTTTCTAGGACCAAATGAATTAAGTGAGGCCTGGAGAAGTGAATGATCTTGCCCAAGATGACATAGTACATGAACTTCAGAGCTGGAGTGAGAGCCAGACGCCATCTCTCCCAGTAGTGGAATTGACAGCTAAAGACCAGGCTTGCAAGCATCCGTGTTTAGTCTGAAGGAGGCTTGTTAAATTCCATTTCCTCCCACGGTTCCTAATGCAAGCTTTTGATATCTAATGCTTGCTTTTTTGTGTGTGAACCCTCTGGGTGAAATGATTTTGCAAGAGCCTTGAAAAGAGAGTCCTCTGGCCCCTACAGTCCTCACCAGAGGCTGGTTAGGACGGCACTAGGATGGAGATGATATCTCTTGGACACCAGAAGCCCTGCCTGCGGTCCTTCCAGAGACTCAAGGAAGTATGATTGAATTCAGTGGGTGTCCACAGTTGTATACTGACTTTCAAATGAAGATTCTTGCCTGAAATTCTTAACATTTTTATGATGAAATGTTTCAAGCCTGCAGTAAGGCGTTAAAAACAGTAACAGACACCGTTAACTCATTGCAACTTCTCAAATCTTCATTTTTTTGCCATATCTGTTTCACATCACTTTTAAAAGAAAGAAAATGAGACAGGTCCTGTAGAACCACCTGGAATGTTCCTTCCTTTTCTTTCTTCCCTTGAGGAAACCACTGCTCTGAATTTGGCATTCATCTATTTTTTTGCGTATTTTATACTTTACATATGTGTCCAAAAGCATATGTAGTTATCCATAAATTGTATAGAATTGTCTCTCTGTATCTGCGAGGGCTTGGCTCTAGATCCCCTGCAGAATCCAAAGATGCTCAAGTATCATATAAAGTGGTGTAGTATTTGCATGTAACCTATGGTACATCCTCTCATTTACTCCCATATAGTTTAAACCATCTCTTAATTATTTCTAATACCTAACACAATGGAAATGTAAATAGTTGCCAGAGTGAGGCAAATTCAAGTTTTGTTTTTGAAACTCTCTGGAAATTTTTTTTTTTTAATATTTTTGATCCGTGGTGGGTTGAATCCATGGATGGGGAACCCCCAGGTACAGAGGGATGACTGTATAGTCAAGATTTGTCTGTTTTTAAACTTTCTATAAATAGCATTAGACCATATGATTTCCATACTCTTTATTTTGTTCAACATTATGTTTGGGGGATTTATCCATGTTGAAACACATAGTCCATAGTATTTTACTGCTATAAGCTATGTTGTTTGGATTTATTTATCCGTCTTTATTATCGACTTATTTATCCATCTTTGGTTGCTCACCCATCTCACCATCTTCACACTGCACCGTCATCTTTTCTAAGTCATTACTTCATTTTGTGACTCTTTAAGATCCACGCAATAAACCACAGCTTACTAGTACAACAGGAGAATGTAGGTCACAACACGGAATCTATAGGGGAGCATGTAGGGTTTTGAATGGTTAGAACGTGGAAGTCTAGTCTGGCTGTTGTGAGGGCCACCTCTAAGCTTTGTGAAAGACAACTTGTTTCTGTAACACTAGGTTTCCTTTTTCCCTAAAGCATATTTAAAGCAGACCCCTGGGTGACTTTAAGGTTGTATTTTTAATGAAGCCTTTTTTTCCCCCTTAAACAAACCATTTCTCCTCCTTGTTCTTGTTTTCTTCTTTCCTCTCGTGAAGGAGCCTCAGTTGGACCTGAATTGTTGTCCAGGAACTTTGGGCTGATTCATCCTCTATTTACCACATATTCTTGAAAAATCAGTAAAAAGGAGGAGGGGGGAGGGTTGTAGAGTTTAGTTTGGTTGTTTCAGGGAGGAATGTCAGGAGAGGCCACGTCCCCTCCCCGTTGCCCCCAACAAAGAACCTTCCCGCTTCCCCTAACCCAGGCACCTCGCTTGGTATGCCTTTCCTGGGCACAGGCTTTTTCAGGATGGCCGTATCTCCGTGAAGTCCTCTTCTGTCCCTCCCTGCTCTCTTTTCCCGGATCCGTGAACCCCACTGAAGTTCTCCCATCTGGTTACAGCACGTCTGAGACCTCCCTTTAACTGTATTTAGCGAGGCTGGGATTGTGTGTCCCAGCACTCTTTGGGGAAAGCTATTTCCAGGAAGGCAGAGGGCCAGTGGGGGGTAAGGCACACAGTGCAGCTGCAGGGGACGGTTGTGAAAAAGATTAAACCCTCCTCACAGCTGAGTGTATTTTACCAATGTAAATGTTGATCCCCCTTTTTAAACCCTCAAGGGACCCCAGGAGAGGCGGAGAGGGATGTGTCTCTGGAAACTTAACTAGGCGAAAAAATGGTATTACAGTTTTTATGCAGCTGACCCAAAGCAAGAAGCTTCAGGAGCTGAGAGAAGGTCACAGAAAGGTCAAGAGGAAGGAAGGCGGGGGATGAGGCGGCTTAGAGGAATATTTCAGGCACTGTAAGCTTTTAAATAAATATTCCCAATCCTGCCCTTGGCTTATCAAGTCTGCCTAACCTTTTGGAGTTTACTAATCTTGCCACCCCCAAGCTTGCTGTGTTCCATTCGATAGAGACTGGCTCTGGTCTGAACTGCCATGTTGTCCCAGAAACAAGGCAAATGAATGCTGGGAGGCTTGTTATCGGGAGAGCAGTATCTATCTGTGGGGCCCTGGGGCCTGCTGACAAAGTCCAAGTAAAGGTAAGTGCCTTCCTGACCCCCTGATTGTATCACTTCCCTCTGTTCTTCTGGCATGGTCCTTAAGGACTGGGATGCACAGGTGGCCCCTGGCTGGGGTCTTATGCCTTCTCCTACAAGTTCTCAGTTTCTCTTTCTGGTGTAAGCTACTGACTTATAAATGTTCCGTCCAGGATGCTCCTCACTTAATTGCAGAACTGTCAAGATCCAGGTGTGATGAGCTGGTAGTGTAGAAATGGTCAAAGGATTGAAAATATTTGAGAATCATTATTTTTGAATGTTTCCTGCTGCCATAGTTTATTTCAGGATATGATGAATGATATTTAAGAAGGGTTAACATTTTCTGAGCATGCACTGTATGACCCACACTTTGCTAAACTCTGTATGTATATTCTCCTTTCATCCTTCCAAAAACCTTATGAATAAGTCCTATTTTACAGATGAGAAGACTGAGGCTTAGAGTGATTCAGTAATTTCTCCAAGGTCACAGAGTTGGTATGTGCAAAACCCAAGGTTTTACCCAGATCTGAAAGGCTCTGGAGCATGTCTTTACTGTTACTCTGCCATGAGATGGACCACGCATCTGTGTGTGGTACACAGCATATGGGATTATATTTCAACTTGGTGGCATGGGGATGCCCAGTTGGTTCTGAAATAGCCTTTCCTATATTAGTGTTCTATATAAAGTCCACAGGGCTTTATTCCTGGTATTAAAATCGGAAGAAGTCTTTAGATGTCCTAGGAATTCCCCAATTTCTTTCATAGTTAAGGTAAACAAATCATTCATCCATTCATTCAGTATTAATTAGGTGTCCAGTATGTGCCAAACACTGCTGAGTGCTGGGGAGATGATGGTAAGCAAGAGTGGACATGTGTGCCTGAGCCCATGGAGCTGAGATCTAGTGTAATCAAATAATTACAAAATTGTGAAGTTTCCTTGGGATAATGCAGGGCAGGAGAAGGGCACAGGATATGAGCATTTATGATATGAGGTTGTGACTAGTCAGAGGTTGGGGGAAGTCTTCCTAGGACCTGATGCAAGAGCAATCTCCTGACGCAGGAGATCCTGTGACCATTTGGGGGTGCTGACTTCCGAAGCTCAGCAGAGGAGCGTCCTTTGGGAAATTCCTTGGATTAGGCCTTTTACTTGGGATCCGTCTCTTTAGTCTGGAGAAGAAGATGCTCAAGTTTTTGAGAAGTCCAGACCCATTCAGAAAGTCAGCCTAACATTTCATACTCTCAAGCACACGTTAACATAGAATGCCCAGGTAACAGGAGGCTCCCACCTGTCTAGCCTAACGATGGACCTGAATATCTCTTGTCTGCAGAAGGTGGTTCTAATCAGGACTCGTACAGTTTATCTTGCTTTTATCATGTACAGGAAGCCAATTCTAGAGTAATCTAATATTTATTTATTTAGGCTTTGTGAAGGTATATCCAGTGAAGTTGCTTCCACTGAAGCAGCGATCATAGAATCCTGGAATGTTAACAGTGGGAGGATGTTAATGCATGTTACTGGAGGAGGATTGTGTGTGAGTCTAGCTCCCTATTTGGCCAGTGAGAGAACTGAAGTCCAGTGGTCATATTTTCACAGCTAGTCTCACTCCGTCACTCACTGTTCTGGTGTTGTGGACACTGGTGATCCAACCAGGCAAAACTCCTGCCCTCACTGAGGTGCATTTTAGTGTGTCCCCCAAATTTCCCAGTCCCTGCTCAGTTCTCTTTTATGACATTCACTTTCCAGACACCAGTAGTCATTGGAAATAAATTCTCCTTGAGGCAAGAAGTAATTATTTTGATCGATGATGTTCCTGAAATTTGGAGCTCAGATTTATGATGACCTTGTCACATGTCTAAGGTGAGAACCTTCTATATAGTAAAATGAGGCTGACATTTTCCTTAATAAATGTAGAGTTGTTCTCTTGAAAAATTGAACATTACTGTACCCCATGCTTTTTTTTTTTTTTTTTTTTGACTCCTGGCTTTGGCTAGTGTGGGCTTTAGCTGCAGATTGTTGGGAAAATGTTGAGTTTTTTTAAACTGCTGTTTTTAGTTTATTGTTCTTAGAGTAAGAGTAATAGATCCTGTTAGAGGTTGAAAAAAATAATCTATTTTATTAAAGTCACCTAGGCCTAGTAGCTGCTTTTCAGGTTTTTTTTTTTTCCATTGTTAAATTTCTGTTTTAAGTGAGAAATTAGGTACTAATAGCTTTTTTTTTCCCCCACCATAATTGTCTGCTCCTGAAAAGTAGCATCTACTTTCTGAGTGATTGTCATCAGTTTTAAATTAATTGACTTTTTTCACTGGATGACTTCCTAGTGAGGCCACATACATTTTTATAGCTCTTTGACCCTTTAGTGTTGGAGCTAGATTCCTGGATATCCCAAGCCATTGTAATGTAAGCCTAATGCAAGTAACAACTTGTACAGATGTAGTGCTGGCTAGGGGTTAGGAACTGTTTCAACTGCTTTAATAGAGCTCATTTTAATTCTCACAATAATCCTTGGAAAAGTGTGTTATTACTTTTTCCGTTACACAAATGAGGAGACTGTGATAGAAGGTTAAGGACCAGCAAGTTAAAACATCCCCTTTAGTTCTACAATAATTCTGTAATTCCTCATTTCATTCCCAAACCTTCACTAAATAGGAGGAACCCATCTCCAAGTCAGTTGTTCGTTGTGCAAACTCACATTGAGTTTTTCAGTCTCTCAAAGTCAGAGCTGATAATGACTTTGGCCACCAACTGGTGTGACTGCCCTCCCCTTTTGACTCTTCACCAAACTTTCCAAGGAAATAAAAAGCATCAGGTGAGAGCCCCAGCACACTTTTCACCCAGCTTCAGTTGCCTTTTATCTAAATCTCTCTAATGACACGCTCCTAATGAACTGATCTTTGCTATTGAAATTCTGGGTTTGTTTTGCTTTATATTGTTGTGTTGACTCGGAGGGAGGTCATTTAACACATCACAATGCCCCTTGCCCCCTTCAGGGCTGCAGACTGTGCCACATTTTATCTGGCCAGGCGGCAAGCTTTTGGTAAGGAGTGATGGATGCATGGGATTCAGAGGTCAAAAGTTCTGCATCCAAATGTGGTCCACAGACCGGCATCACTGGCATCATCTGGAAGCTTGTTACAAATGTAGATTCCCAGGCCCTGCCCCAGACCTAATGTGCCAGAATCTGCATATAACAGGTTTCCCATTCAAGTTTGAGAAGTTCTATTTTGCAGTCCAGAGAATGGGATTGGTTGGGTGAATTTTAGAATGTTACCTTCTTCACTTCTGTTTCTCCCCTGTATCCCCATCCCCAAGTGTCCAGGACAGATGCTAGCTTTGGTAATTTCTCTTACTTATATGCTTGTCTCTAAGTCTTAAAAATGAAAATGAATGGTCCCCTTTAGGTTTTACACCTGTTCTTATTTCGTAAAGTGTAATGTCTCCAGACAGCTTACATTAAAAAAAATTTTTGAGATACTTTGCATGTTTCACAATGTGACACTATTTATTTCAAGTTTTCAAGAAATATTATCCTTGTTTTCCCATGCTTCATATTGGTTGAAAAGAATTGTTTTCTTTTCATAAGCCAACTACGATACAGCTGCTTTTGATGTGAGATTAGAACCAATATCGCTGAGCCAAATTATTTTGCTTTGAAGTCCTGTAACTGCAGTTTGATTTTGATGAGATTTATTTCTTATCTAAACAAACCAACAGTTAATACTTCATTGGGAGCATTCTGCTGTTGTGATATGTTTGGGGTAGCACTTTACTTATCAGACTACTTACTTATTTTTCGAGTGGGAAAAAGATACTACATCTTTAACCATAATTTAAAGTTCCCAGGATTTAACTGAGAGCTCTCAGGTTTTGGTTTTAAATTTAGTTTTACACTTATAAAGAAAATTATGGTACTTAAGTGAAGTGGACCAGGCAAAGGCATATAGCAAATGGGGGGGTGGGTGGCGGCAGGGGGAGGTACTGAAAGAATTTAGGAGTTAGAAAAAAACTTAGCTGCAGGTAGGATATTTGAAGGAAAGGAGAACATGCAAAACACCTTTTGGAATGTTGCTATGACTGTCAACGCAGGCATTTATTAGCCACCTATAGCATACACAGTCCCAGGCTGTTACAGCTCTGGAGAGCGTATGTCCTAGATTTTCTAGAGCAGTTTAATTTCTTTTTTTTTTTTTAATGGCCAGACCATGTGTCTCAATTTTTGATCCAGCAAATATGTTCACAGCAGGGGAGCAGAGAGCAGAAGGAAAAAGAGCTGACTTTCGGTGAGGAGTCATGACGTCGGTGTTTCCTTCTCAGATGAGCCCTCGTTCCACCTGGGAAGCATAGGAAATGGTTCAGAAAGCACACCAGGCTTGGAAAATTTTATGCACATGGACATATTTTTTGGCACTCTGCAATGCCCTACCCCCGCCCCTTTATCCCACCCCACCCCGAAGAATTTAGTTATCTGCAAAGCTCAATCATAGGCCAAATTAAACGTCCACTTGCATTGGACCTTAGAGATTTTTGCAAACAAATTGTGCAGTTAGTGAATCAGGCAACAGGTAATAAAGTACATACAATAAAATAATTTTGTTAATTTGTGTATAAGATTGACAGTTCAGATTTATCTGATTTTATAGCCAATTTAGAACAGAGTTTAACGATTGTGTGGTTAATCTAAATTTAAAGAAAATTACAAACGTCTTTTTAAACAATGTCCTTTCAACTTTCTTCTACATCAGTACCCTCCGAATACTCCTCACTTCTTTAAAAACAAAAACAAAACTATTATTGGTTACAAACAGCAATAATACCTGCTTTAAATTTATTTTTATATTTATTTATTCTCTGTAGCCTTTGATGGAGATGCTGGCGTGTGGGACATTGAAGTGATTTACTTGCTGGCTTTAGAGGCAAGAATCTGAGAGCGAGGAGGTTAATTGGGCCTTCTCTCCCCTTTTCCAGATACTTGCGTGTTTAAAGGGCATAGTGCAGAACAGGGACGTGCCCAACCATCTCTCTGCTGGCTTGAAATGTTAAAAACAAAAAGGTTCAGAACAACCAGTTTAGATACAGTGTCCTCACCTGCACTTGAAGTGGTTACAGTCCTTTCCTATAGTTTTGCACAGGAATGCGCAAAGTTATTTGCCATTTATCTTTCCTCCAGAGACTTGGAGGTGCACTGCAGCCTCTGGCTCAGAAGGAAACATAGACACCCTTCAGAGTGCTGTGGAGCAAAAAAAGTGTGCTAAGGAGCCAGACATCTGGGTCTGGATAGGGGTTTCAGTGCTTTCTTGCTCTGTGTGTTTTGGTGAGTCACTTAAACTCTATAAACTCCGGTTTCCTTGTAAAATGTGCACAACAGTATAGACTTTACAGGCTCATTGTATTAAATGAGAGAACATGTATCAATGCATTTAGGCAGCTACAAAGAAAGTCTTCAAAAGTAATTTTTTTCCCCTGGTGAATGCAGATATAGATGTTGTGCACTTGGTACCCCATCCACCACCACACCCCACCCCCCAACTGTAGCATACCCCCGGAGATGCCTCTGCATGGAAAAGCCTGAAAATCATTCATTAATTCCTTGGCTCATTCATTCAGCATATATTATATATTAGGCATTCGGAATAGAAAAACAAATCAGACACAGTCTGCTCCTGAGAGACCCTCACAGCGATTGTCTAAACAACCCTCTTCTACAAAGACTTCTTTTATGGTCTCAAATTTCTGCCCTGCCACTTGAATCGTATGCCTGCTTTCATTTTGAGTCCATTGATTGCCACACTGCAGACCATTAAAAAAAGACTGTTGATTTCTCTTTATTTAAATTGATTTTAATTCATATCATTTATCACTGCTTATCATCTTCAAAGAGAATTATTGCTTATGGGAATTAAAATCCATATATGCCAGGGAAAGAAATAAACGTAACCTCCTCTGTCTAATACTTAGTGATGACTCCTATAGGATTTACAGTTGGCATTGCATTGATTAATATGGCCTGGAACATAGTAGGACCGAATATTAACTTGAGTGAAGCCTAACTCTTAGAGGGTAGATTATACAGCATTCATATTCTGCTGCCCTGTAAATTAAGATTTGAATTTAAAAGCCCAAGAGTAGTAGCATTTGTAGACTCTGGGTGAACAGGATTGTTTTTCTAAATAGGCACCTCCCAGAGTGATTGTTGGGGAGTGTGGAACAGGGCTGAAAAGCAGAAGCTGAACAGGGCTGAAAAGACAAAGTGTATGCTCTCAGCTGGGCCACCCATGCTAGTGAACCACTCATCAACTATTGGTGACTTTGGGCAGGTTTCTTGAGCTTCTGTTTCCTCCTCTGTAAACTGAGCATCCTAACCTGACTTGTGGTGAGGATTAAGTGGGATATTGTGTATAGAAGGCCTGGCCTATGAGAGCAGCCATCGAGGGGTGGTTGTTCTCAGTCAAGTCAGGTGCCGGGACCCAGGAGGTTGGAATTTGGGATGAATGGCTTTGCCTTTGGAGATTAACATTCCCATTATCATCGCATAAATCAAACGGACAGTCTTTGAGGGTTTATGGCCTTTCCATCTTCCTAGGAGGCACGGCTTCCTCCAGATGTCATTCTTAACCCAGAGGCCACCTGGAGGGGTTCCCAAGGCGTCATCTATTAACAGGCTCAGGCTGTGCATACCCAGGAGGGAGGGTGCAGCCATTCCCTGGGGATGGGGGCCACAACTCTGAGGCCTCTGTGGGCCCCTGCCCCCAATCCGCACTTTATTTAACTTTAGTTTAGGGACCAGGGCACTCAGGCCCACAGATAGGAGCTGTTTCATCTTAGCTGGGTCAGAGGTTAATGGAGATAAGTAGTGTCTTCTTACCAGGAGGCCTCAGGAAAGCCCAGTGTGTTTTTGGAGTTGGATCAGGATCTCAGAGATTGAACAGACTGATATTCTCCTACCTGGAGGAGAGGGAGTGAGGCCCTGTGAGAGAAAGCTGTAGCGGGCCAGGCTGGAGGGCGGGGTATTTGGAGGTCCATGTCAGTCATTGAATTATCACCCCAGTTATCCTGGGGTGAAACAGGATAATTGCTCACCAAACAACCTGAAGTCTGGGGTTAGTGCTCATCATTGTACTAGTTCGGAGCTGTTGCACACCCCAACTTTGACATACCACAGCCCCTGCTTCTGCCTCCCAACCCCTGGGACAGAGCGGGGTTCTGCGCACAGACTACCACTGCGGGAGCTCAGGGCCCACTGCCCCTGTGACCCCTGGGTCTGATCCAGTCTTCCTGGTCAGGGTCTGTTCTGACAAGGGCAGCACATCTGGGAAGTGCATGGGGTTTAGACCTGGGACTTCTTTCCTGAGATGAAGCAATCTTAATAAGTCAATCCAGGTTACTAAAGAGGGAGAAAACATTTATATAATTTGAGATGTTGCTAAACACCCAGCAGACCTCTTCTCTTCTGAAAGGCCTTCCCTGGTCACATAAAAATGCTCTTCCTCTGTACTCCCAGAGCACTTGGTGTCAGTTCCTCTCTATGGCTGGAATCATTGCTACCCTGTGTGCTTGCTCTCATCTCTGTCCTGAAAGGGCCTGAAGCCGCCTTCCCCTCTCCCTCTTGCCTTCCTTCCGTCACGTAAGGGCATCGTTATGCCAGACACTTCCTAGGTGCTGGGGACAACTGAGAACAGAACAGGCATAGCCCTGCCCTTGGAGCTGACGTTCTGGGGGCATGCTCACTCAGCTGTCCACTGGGCCATACGCTCCCGGGAGCAGGAGCCGTCATACTTCTTGTATCGCTTGTAGCATCTTGTGCCTTGTCAGCCAAGGGGGCTAAAGTGCCTGTTGATGAATCTATGCCTCTTGGTATTTATGCACAGGTTGCCAATTCAAAAGATCCTGGGACCAGTAAATGAGTGGGCTGCGTGCCTAGGAAACGCTAGGGAGTGGTGGTGACTTTGGCAAACTGGAGAATGTGGGCAGTGGCCGACAGCACGACTGTCACTTCAGCTTCATGTGGCCATCTGGGAACATGAGCCCTGTCTTACTGATTCTTCTGTTTTCTTTAAGAGAAGCTGGAAGTTGGAACTTAAATGTGAAATTTCATTTTTAAAGGTCGACATTTAATTCAGTTAAAAAGACCCAGGGAAATATGTCTGTGGGCCAGATGAAGAACCCAGCTGTCAGAGTGTCCTTGTTGGTAGGGATTTACTGCTTTGTGGTGTTTGTGAAGAGATGGGAAACCGTATCTCGGCCCCCCACACTGGAAATCTGTGCTCACTCACAGATCCCTCCTTCTGTCCATCCCTCCAGTCCAGCAGTCACCTCTTGGCCTCTGTCTGTTGCAGAGACATGCTTATCACCTGCCTGTCCTTTCAGCCCCTCCCACATCCTCCAGCGAAGACTCCTGTAGCAGAGGGGGAACGGGAATCTCTAGGAGGAAGTAAACATGACAGTGACAAGTCTCGGGAATGGCAGCGTTGCTCTGGGGTGACTGCCTTTGTTTAGGAGAGAGACAGACCTGTGGGTGAATCTTGGCACCACCAGCTACTGGATGTATTACTTCACTTCTCTGGGCCTCAGGTTCTTTATCTGTAAAATGATACCTGCCTTACAGGGTGGTGGCAAGGATTAAATTATATATTAAAACTATAAATTATATGTTTAATGATTAAAACTTGTAATCTCCTTATTTGGTGTTCATGGAAGAGCTGGAGAGCTACTTAGCCTCTCAAGAGTCGTGACCTAGATGGGGCTGGTCTGGATTTGTCTTGGGGTCTGAGTGAGAGGCATGGAGCTGTGGTGACTAAGGACACAGTGAGGGGCTTTGGGGAGAGTGACACTGGGGGATAAATTGCAGCTCACTCACCATTTGGGCTACCTTCATGCTGGTGATGGCCTTGAGTGTTATCGGTATTTTTATTTTTAATCTGTGATCAGAACACTTGCTGAAATCATGGAGGTAAAAAATGATGTTCTTTCGCTGTCTTTCATTGGTTGTTGCCGGCTTTCTCTGCTTCAGACGGACTGCATATTTCATGCAGGATGACAAAGACGCTGCTGGTGTTTGAGAGTGGTATGTGGTAGGGAGGTCAGAGGGGCTCTGTCATGTGTTCCTTGAGGACACATTAGAAAGCCAGGAGAATGTTAAAAATGTTGTCTAGGCTACAGAGCTAGGATTCAGCACATGGGAGACACCGCAGGTGGATAACACATCACTACATCTGGAGTTGTTGTCCTGGCGTGTGTGTGTGTACATACACATACATTGAAGACGCTGGTGGACCCAGACACATCTGAGAAAACAAGTACACCAGGTTGAGTAAGGGAAGAGGCCCTTGGTTTCACAAGTATTTCTCTAAGGCCTGCCACATGATTGCCACTGGCTCTTTAATCTGGGCCTGAGAGAGAGACCTCAGAGAGCTTGTGATAGTGAGGCTTTACTCTGCTGGCTTTTAGTATGGACACCAAATAAACAGGGTAGGTGAAAAATGGTGTCTCCCAGCCCAATGGTGGGCAGTCTCTCTGTCAGCACTGTGGACTCACAGTTAGACAGAGAGCTTTCTAAGTGTGATTCTCCATGACGACCACTCAAGCTGCCTGGGCGTCAGCGTCTCCAACAGTAAGCTGGAGCTGATACGACCTATTCCACAGGCTGTGACAAGCGCTGCACGGGCCCGGATGCGTGATCACCGTTCTTGGGAAGATGTGGATACTCTGCATACGTCTGTATGACTTCAGAGTCAAGGCTGATCCCAGTAAGGCACAGAAAAGTGTAAGAGTATTATTTTAATAAACTGAAGAAAAACATTCTATTTTCATCCCAAGCCCCACCCCTATACGCTTCCTTGAAAAAGCCTAGAAATAACATCTCTGGAGCCAGGGACTGAGAGGGATGGAAAATGTGCGTGCCAAGCAGTATCTAAACTCAGGCAGCGGCGGAGAAATGACCAGCTGGGCAGCTTTCTGGGGCTTTTGTTGCAGGGCATCTCCCTGAAGGCTAAAGCTCCAAGCACCATTCGGTTTACTGATTGCCACCCCCCCAGAGTCCCCACTGCTGCCCTGAACTGGGGCATGGAGATGAAGACATTGGGCTGGGAGCCTCCTGGCGCTCCTACTGGTCACTTCCTCCTGTAAATCAGCCACAGACAGCTGCGTCCACTTGCGCCACCCTAGGAGAGAAAAATAGACCCTGTTGCTAGACAGCAACACAGGCTCCACAAACATCGTGGGATCAGAGGGCAGGGGCTCAGCCCAGGCACCAGCCAAACAGACCCGCAGCCCCACCATCCATTTGTTTATTTTCACAGTGGCATTGCCTGTCTGACGCAGGAAGGAGGAAGACCCCCGGACCCCTCTGCTCTGCATGTGTAGACCACTTACTGCTCTCCACCTAAAAGGCCACGACCGCAGTGAGGCCCACCGACCTGCTGGCTAAATTATTTATTTTAGTTGCACATAGACTGCCTGCTGAGTCTTAAGTTTCCAAGCTGGTGGGGAAGTGCACAGTGTCATACGGAATATTCAACAACTGGATGCTATTTGGTCTGCCCAGTATCTCACTGAGCAAGAAAGGGAAACCCTGTGCTGACATAGTCACACCCTCTCACCCCGCATGTACCCTGCCACCCCCTACCCACATGCTTCCATCCAGGGTCTTCACGTTACCGTCAGCACTGGATCCATCCAATACAATAAATAGTCTGTGGCAGCTGTGACGTTGAGTTCTCCTTCCTTTGACTTGAATTCATCTCTCCTAAAATAAAAACACTTCCAACATTTTATTATGAAAATTTCAAAATGCATGTTAAAATAGAAAGATTTTACGGTGAATATTGGTAAATCCATACCTATGTTCTACCCTTAACATATAACTATACTTTACATCTATCCAACCATCAGTCCATCAATCCATCTTATTTTTGATACATTTCAAAATAAATTGCAGATGTCTGTACACTTCTCCCTAATTCATTATGTATGTATATCAGTAACTAGATTCAATGTTCATTTGTAGTTTTTTCTCTTAATATAAAACTTAAAATGAAATGCACGTAGCTTTAGTGTATGCTTGTTGAGTTGACAAATGCATACATTTGTGTAACCCAAGCCCCTATCAAAACATTGTCATCACCCAGAAAGTTCCCTCATGTCCCTGCCTAGTCAATATTCACCTCTACTCAGAAGCAACTACTGTTCTGATTATTTCTCACCTTATATTAGGTTTGCCTGTTCTAGAACTAGGTATAAATAGACTCATGCACTATGCTCCTTTAATCTAAGTTCTCTTTCATCAGCATAAGGCTTTGAAGTTCTTCCGTGCTGTCCTCTGTGTTAGCAGTTTGATCCTTCTTATTGCTGAGTAGGTTCACATCGTATGATATTTCACAGTGTGTTCATCCCTTCTCCAGTTTTTGGGCCTGGGCTGTTTTCAGTTGTTGGGTAGTATTTTTAAAAGCTGCTATGAATATTCTTGTTCAAGTCATATTGTGGACATATGTTTTCATGTCTCTTGTGTAAGTATCTAGAATTGTATAGATTTGATTTTATAAGAAACTGCCACACATTTTTTCCAAAGAGATTTTAACATTTTACACTCCACCAACAATGTATGAAAGTTCTAGTTGCTCCACATCCTTGCCAACATCTGGTGTTGTCATTTTTCTTGATTTGGGCCATTTTGGTGGATGTATGATAGTATCTCGTTATGAGACTTGATTGACCAGTATCCCTAGCTTGGCTTTCAACTTTAATTTTCATTTTCTAGAAGTAGGTTGGAGTACATAGGTACTTGACTTACACAATCCTGAGGCTGAGTTAAATATAAATCTTTTCAAATTGTTACTGTCACTCTCCATTGCTGCTCATTTGGTATGAGAATTTCCATTACAACACTTTTTTTTTTTTTTTGAGGGAGTTGTATCTGAGGAAGTGAGTAGGGATGCATTTTTAGGAATAGGCTTTGTTATAGAATCTTGGGGATGTAGGCTTTGAATGAATGAAGTCAGTGAGCATAGCAGTGTTTAGGAATGTTTGCACCACATGTTTTATGGCAGCACTTGGAGTGTCATTTACTTGGCTCTTGTAGCTTTTCCTTCGGTCTTGGTCTGAACTATTCAGAATGGGACTGAATCCTCCTTGCTTTTGGCTTTTTCTAGCAGCCTGCCCTGGTTTCTGTCCTGTTTTTCTTGCTGCTGTTGCTCAGTTGCACCTTAGACAGGCTCTTTTCTTTGTATTCTCTATGCTTCAATTCCCAGGCTCTTGGCTTCAACTCTTAGATAGAGGCATACCTTATGTTACCATGCTTCACAGATGCTGCATTTTTTACAAATTGAAGGTTGGTGGCAGCTCTGTGTTGGGCAAGTCTATTGGCACCATTTTTCTAACAGCTTTTGCTCACTTCATGTGTCTGTGTCACATTTTGGTTATTGCAATATTTCAAAATATTTCTCATTACTATTATATTTTATGGTGATCTGTGATTAGTAATCTTTGGTGTTACTACTGTGACTCACTGAAGGCTCAGATGATGGTGAGCATATTTTAGCAATGAAATATTTTAAAATTAAGGTATGTATATTGTTTTGTAGAACATAATGCGATTGCACACTCAATAGACTACAGTATAGTGGAAACATAACTTTTATATGCACTGGGAAACCAAAAAATTCATGTGACTTGCTTTATTGTGCTATTCACTTCATTGCAGTGGTCAGGAGCCAAACCTGCAATGTCTCTGAGGCATGCATATATACGTAAATTCATCTCTCCTGCTTTAACCTTTCTCTTGAAAGGAGACACCTTATTAGAGGTAATTTCTAAAAGCACAGCTCTGTCTATGATTATTAATAATTCCTTGTCCCCTGCAAGAGAAAGCCATCAAAACTAACAGGGTATTTTGAATGCCCACTCAGCCCAGTTCTGTACTAAGTACTTTATATGCACTTCCTCATTTAATTTCCACAGCAGTATCCACGAGGGAGGTGATAGTTTTACATTCCCTCTTAGATGAGGAAACTGAGAGGTTAGGTAATTCACCTACGGTCACACAGCTGGTACGCTGTGGAATTGATATTCAAACCCAGGCAGTCTGACACCAGAATCCACGCTTTTCATTCCCATATTGTCCCTTAGTAATACGACGTTTACCCGTTTTCTGAGCGTCACATCTGACACTTCCTATCTCCCCTCTTGCCACACTGTGGGCTTCAGCCACACTGACAGATTTCCTGTAACTTGAAGCAAGCCAGGTCCTTTCATACCTTTTTGACTCAACAGATGTGACTGCATCTGCCTTCAGCAGCTGCTCTGCTCACTGCCTTTTCCGTCACTTGAACACATCCATCCAGAACGAGTCCAAGCGTCACTGCCCTTGTGGAGCTTGTAAACAAGTGCTGTCACTTGCTCCAGTGTCCATTTTTCTGTAGCACGTGTGTTTGGGGGTTTTCATGTTTCAGCCTGTGAGTTACTTGAGACAGGACAGGACCTTGTTTTACTAATCTTTTAAAAAAAATATCTATTTATTTATTTAAGTACAGTCAGTTACAATGTGTCGATTTTGGGTGTACAACACAATATCCCAGGCATGCATATGCATACATATATTCGTGTTTTACTAATCTTGTTCTCCGAAAGTTAGCCTAGGATCTCATAGGTGGGGTTCCCTGGGAAACGGCACCTGGAGGGGAGGGAGCAAGGGAAGCAGACTGGTTAGAGAACTGAGCTTGGCACAATTACTTCAGGAGCCTCAGCTTGTCCATGAGGAGTCTGGAGTGGGGTTTGTCCTTTGGATTTGTTCCTCACTGAGGAACGGGGCCAGGCCATGGTCTTCTGGTGTCTACCAGTCATTAGATGGGGGCTGCCCCAGGAAGGGGCATGACCTTAGGTGGCGCCCAGAGCAATTGTGGGAGAGGGATTTCGCTGTGAGCCTGCGACACCCAAAACACGTTGTGCAGCTCGGGAAACAAGCCCCTTGATTCTGAGGGGACCTGGGTAGCACACCACCACATGTACTACACTTAGCAAACATGTGGAAAGAATGAACATGTGAAGGGAGTCTATTTAAGCAACTAGATTAAATACATCGTGTAGCCTCTTGATGCATATGACAGTTTTTGAGAAACAGGAAAATTTTTAGAAAAGTTGGATTAGTAGAGCATTAACTGATTGAATCTGTGTTAAGAAAATGGCTATTTGTATGATTTTACCAGGATAGAAGCGTTCCTCATATGCTGAACATTGCTTAACCAATACATTTGACATTCCTGGAGGAGGCAAGGTGTGTGTCTCTAAAATAAACAAGGCTTTCATTTTGCTTTGTAATCTGCTAAATATGCTAAGTGGTATGAACCGTATGGGAGGCATGGTTGTTACTCAGTACTAGATTCTGTGACCATGAATGTGGCTTTAGTGCATCCTTAATCTTTTCTTACTATAGTCACTAAGGAGTAAATGGGCCTGTTCTAGCTTTTTCTGGAGACTTCTTTTCTCAACTAGAACCAGTGCCTGGAGGTCCCAGTTTGTGCTTTGAGTGTTAGATGTAGCTTTATTCCATAGAGTTTATGAGTCAGTAATCCCCCTCCCCTTTCCCATTCCTGTAGTTTTGTTGATTTAATCCTAGGATGTGGTTTGGTTGGTTTACAGCCCCTTTAAGATAATGTCATCAACCAGAGTTATTATCCTGGTCCTCACTCCCAGAAGGAGGCAGAAGTAGCCTTTTGGGTTAAGACTCTGGCCCCGGAAGCCACAGAACCTTTGACCTCAAGCTGCCCTGTGGAATCTGAGCCACCTCTGGAGAGACTCAGAATGACTGAGCCTGTTAATGGACTCCATCCTTTTGTGGAGTATCGCGAATTGTGGTCATTGAGAGCATTATTATGGAATTGTTTATTGACCTGTGTAAATACATACACCATGTATCACTATAAATGTAACAGGTGCTTCCCAGGCTGCCAGCTGGAGGTACTTTACGGTCTCGAAAATAGTAGCAAAGCAGTATTTTTCAGGCTCAACTCTCCTCACAAAGAACTGTAGAAACCTCAGCCTCCTTTAAATTCTTCCCTTTGGGTTCAA
The DNA here is from genome assembly GCF_009834535.1 of Camelus ferus. Lineage (NCBI taxonomy): Eukaryota > Metazoa > Chordata > Mammalia > Artiodactyla > Camelidae > Camelus > Camelus ferus. The sequence goes on from NC_045701.1 coordinate 58,050,515, forward strand.
AGCAGGGGAGGATAGGGAGGGGGACCCTGGCATCTTGAAAATGGCTGTCTCTCTCTGCATTCTGCATAGTCACCTGACTTTCCATGGAAAATGCCAATAGTGGAGCATCCACTCATAACAGCATAGTGCTCTTATTTGTCTTTTTCATCTCTGCAGAGGGAAGTATTTCATACCAATGGCCCCATTCATTCATTCATTCATTCATTCAACAGACACTTAAATTGAATGTCTGTTAGGTACTAAGCATTGCTTTAGGTGGTAGGGTTTACCTATAAACAAAACAGATCCAGTCCCTCCTCTCATGGTGCTTATAATCCTGTGGGGGAAAGAGATGCTCCATGAACAAGCCAGGTGGTGATATGTGCTACAAAGGAGAGTAAAGTAAGAAAAGAGAATGTAGAGCAATGGTGGGGGTGAGTGCTACTTAATATAGAAAAGGTGATGTTGGAGCAGAGATTTGGAAGAAGTGAGGGGGTGAGCTGTTTGAATACCTGAAGAAAGGGCCTTTCAGGCAAAGAGACAGCAAGTTTAAAGGAGTACAATCAGGCTTGACATATTTAAGCAACAGCAAGAATAGATGGAATGGAATGACTGAGGGGGAGGAGAGAAGGAGGCAGTGGGGACCGGTCACAGGGCACTTTATAGACCATGGAACAACTTTGGGCCTTTCTCTGCTTGAGACAGGAAGTATTGAAGGGTTCCTAGCAGGTAAGTGGGATGATATGCTTTCTAGTTTAACAAAAGTGCTCTGACTGCTGTATGGAGAATAGACTGCAGATGGTGAGGGGCAAGGGTAAAAGAAGGGAGACCAGTTAGGAGGCCACTGCAGTTGTCAAGGGGAAGGATGATGATGGCTTGTAATAGGACAATAATGGTGGACGTGCTAAGAAGTGGTCAAATTCTGAATATATTTAGGAGGAAGGGTTAACAAAATTTTGGTGATGGATTAAATGTGAGTGTGAGAGGAAGAGTGGATGGATTCAAAGATTTTGACTTAGCAGTTGGTTAAAAAGGAAAAATCATTTACTGAGATGAGAACAACTGAAAGGTTTGAGTGGAAAAACATCTTATTTTTATTTGACATATAAAGTGTCGAGCAGGGGCTTAGAAATATGAGCTTGGCATTAAGGGAAGATGTTGGGGTTGCAGATATAAATTTGGAAGCCACAACATGTAGAGAATATTTCAAGCCAGGGTACCAAATGAAATCATCAGGAGGGTGAGTATAGATAGAGAAGATGTGGGATCTAATGATGAGGTATGAAGCCCACCAATGTTCAGAGGTCAGAAGAGACTGAGAAAGAGTGACTATGAAAGCCTGCCTAAAAATCAAGTTGAGGAAAGTATGTCAAGAGGAAAAGATCAATTAAGTCAAATATTCCTGATGGATTTGGTTAGATGAAGACTTAACAATGAGCTTCGGTTTTGGCATTAAAAGGTCACTGGAAACCTTGTCATAAGCAGTCTTGGTGGATTGGGATGAATTTAAGCCATATTGGTGTGAATTCAAGAAAGAATTGCAGGAGAAGTGGAAATAACAAGTATGTACAACTCTGTTGTAGTTCTGCTGTAAAAGAGGAACAGAGAGATGTAGCTAGAGGGAGGATGTGGGGTCTGGGAAACCTTTTAAAAAAGTATGGGTACACAGAGTGTTAGTATGATAGTGGGGTGATCCCGTAGAGCAGAAAAAGTTGGTGAAGTAGAAGGGAGATGCTGTAACTATAGGAGCCACGTCCTTGAGCAGATGAGAGGGGGTGGGATTCTGTGCATAACTGGAAGGTTGGCCATTGCTAGGGCATGGATGACTTACTCATTATACAAGAGAGAAGGCAGTATATGGGCGTAGATGCAAGAAGGATGGTTGACTCATGGTGAGAGCATGTGGAAGTCCTCTTTTGACTGCTTCCATTTTCTTGGTAAACTGAAGGCAAGATCAGGGGCTAAGAATGAGGATGAGGAATGCTGGAGATCTGAAGAGAGATGAGGAGGAATGAAATAGTTGTCTAGCAGAGTTGCAGAATAAATCAACAAAGAAAACATAGTAAATTTGCTGCTGAGCCAAGGTCTCACTTGAGAATTTGAAGAAAGATCTGTCAGTGTGGGTGTGTATTTTTTTTCCAGCCATGGTCAGTTACTTAGGTAGAAATGTGGAGTAGGAGAAACATTAGGAGTTTTGTCAGATGATGGCAAAGGGAGACAGTGACTGATGACCCATGGACTTTAAACGGAAAATGAATGGGAAAGATACATCTCACTACAAGTAGTTGTCTACATTAAGCCACAGTCCACACACCCTTGAAGGCACACCCCTTTGAGACATTGGGTATCATACCACTCCTGTCACAGCCACGTGACCCAACCTTCTCTCCCAACTGGGCACAGATGATATGAGTCCAGAGACGGTGTGGTTATGGTTGTCCTTATTCCCCAGTGGCTGAAGAGGCTTAGTCCAGGGGCTATCTTACCACCCTCCCCACCCTCCCCTTAGCATCCAGTCATTTTCTTTTTCCAGTCCAGCCAAGACTTTGGTTCCTTAAGTAGCAGGAGTCCTTCAGTTGTGTCTAGAACGTTCCTCAGCTCCATATACACAGGAGAGTGAATACTGAGACCTCTGTCATCAAATTAACAACATTACTTTGTTTTCCTAGTGTGTGGATCCTATAGTTTCCAGGAAACTTGAAGAATAAATAAAGTGGATATTTATTTATATTGTAAGAGATCCACTTGCATTTATTTAGGGGTAGACTTAGAAATGGCAACAATGTCTTCCTTTCTTCTGAAGTATTTTTGAAAATGTTTGTCCCAAATAAGATTTGTGTTTTAAGCAGCAATGATATCCCTGTTCTGTGAACTGAGATGCAGGGGTGCATCCCTTGAAAATAACCATTTTGTCATTCTGAAGCTTAATACATATTTTCTGCCCAGATTAACGGGAACTATCCATTAAACAGTGTGGTCCTGCAAAAATCTTCTTTCTCACTTACAAAATCTTGATACACAGTGTCCAACAAGAAGTAATGCAAAGCTGGAATCACAGAAATAGCCCTCTGTTATTGTCTTGGGGTTAAAAATCTACAATTGTAAAAGTGTGGCTCTGATTTTTCCAATTGTTCTTGAATTTTTTTCTTACTATGTGCCCAAGGCACCTAAACTCCTGTGTGCATGTTTTCTTGTATGGCTTGGAGTTACATATTTTCTTACCGTATCAGATGTTTCTTGTGTTTGTGCTGTTTAAACTTTCTTTCCAGAAGTCTAGCCCTCTTCCAAATTGTGTACGTTCCAAATGTTAGAAATAGGATTGAGGTATTCCACGATGGAAAACAGTATGGTAGTTCCTCAAGGAATTAAAAATATAACTACCCAATGGTTCAGCAATCCCACTTATAGGTATAGATCCAAAGGAAATGAAATCATTATCTCAAAGAGAGATCTGCACTCCCATGTTCATAGCAAAATTATTCACAATTGCCAAGATATGGAAACAACCTAAGTGTCCATTGATGGATGAGTGTATAAAGACAATGTGAGATATATCTATCTCACATTTATATATCTATATAAAATGTTATTCAGCCTTAAAAAAAAAAAAATCTTGTCAATTGCGACAGCATGGATGAATCTAGAGGACATTATACTAAGTGAAGTAAGTCAGAGAGAGAAAGACAAATACTTCATGGTATCATATGTAAAATCGTAATAAGAAAAAGAAAAGAGTCAAACTCATAGAAAGTAGTGGCTAAGGGCTAGGGGGTGGCGGGAATAAGAAGTTGATAAAAGTACAAACTCAATTATAAGATGAATAAGATCTGCAGACTTAAGGTATAACATGGTAGTCACCATGGTAGTTGATAACACTATTCTATCATTAAAATTTGCTAAGAAAGTAGAACTTAAATAGTCTCACACACATGCAAAAGGGGTTTATATGTAGGTGATGAATGTGTTAATTAACTTAATGGTGGGAATCCATTCTCAGTGTTTATGGATATCAAATCACTACATTGTACACTTTAAATACTTTACAATTTTATTTGTCAATTATATCTCAGTAAAGCTGGAGGGGAAAAAAGAAAAAGAAATGGGCCTGAGCTGGGAGCACTGCTCTGTGGATCGCTGCAGCTTGACTCACTTAGGTCAGACCTGGGTCTTCAGTCTCCCTCTGCTAATCCTCCGCAGTGAGCCCCCTTGGGATGACCTTGATCTCTGTGACTTGATTTTGTTGAGGGCTTGAGATAGAGACTGCCTGTCTGAGTCACCACTGGAGAATTCAGAGGAGCAGGAGGGAAGGGAAGAGAGGGGTAATGGATGATCTCATAGCACTGAGTCTTGGAGGTGGTGATGAAAGACATTCCCCAGAGGTGTTGCCGTTAGTGTCAGGAGCCTGGGCCTCTCTGCTGTTGTACGGCAGGCAGATCTGCTCCCCCTTCAAGCTGTAGAACTAGGAAAACAATGTCTGTGGAGCCAGAGAAAAAGTCCTCTCCAGAACAAAGGATGCTCCTGAGTTCTTTGAGCCACACTTACCCTGGCATTATTCACAAAAAATTCACCTGCTGAACAGTCAGCGTTGTGAGGGGGAATGGTGAAAAGACAACAGTCCATTTAACAAGGCAGATGCTTTCAGCTCCTGTTTTCACCTCTTTCACATCTGTCATCACTCCTGCAAGTGCAGAGTTTTCACAGATTGGAAAGGAATTGTCTGAAAGAAAGGGCATGGGAGGGGGTGGACTGAGCACATGAATACAGGTGAGTGAGGGATGGGGCCCGGAAGGCGTGTGAGGGACAGTCCCAGCTCCTACACAAATCTGTTCAAAGGCTTTTTGTTGAGCTTAATGTACAATCTAGCCATAGCTTGTTCCTAGACCTGCCCTGTTCCTTCCTGCTCAGGCCTTCACGAAAATGCGTTCTAGAAACAGAACCCTCCCATGGTTTCCATAGCACCTGTAATAGTGGCTAACGTCTATCAAGTGCTGGCTGTGTCTCAGACTGTGTGCAAAATGCCATATATGATTATTTCATTTAATTTGCACAGCAGTGAAGTAGGACTTATTGTTCCCTGTTTACAGATGAAGAAACAAATGCACAGAGAGGTTAAGAAATCTGTCAATGTTTCACAGCTATGAGCAGCTCAATCAGGATTTGATTCTAGGTCTGTCCGATTTCGCAACCTGTACTCTGTTTTGTTTTTGTCATTTATTTAAAAAAAGAAAACTTTCAATCATTTTTCTTCCACTAGATCGAAGTCTCACGAGCTTAGAGGCTGTGTTTTATTCAATACTCTTCCCCTAGAACCTAGCGTGGTCCTGACACAGAGTAAATATTTACTAAAATAGTAAATAAAAAGTGACTCAAAGCATAGTTGCAGCCTTGGGATGCTTCACTGTGGATGTGCTGACATTTCATTACGGTTCCTATTCTCAGGAAAGCAAGGATCCTCAGACCCTGGAAGGCCCCGCTACCATCTAGTTTGAGCAATAATTTGGAAGATAGATTTGGGGCAACAGCCCCTTCCTCTGAGACCTAAAACCATATATCCAACTGCCAACTTGACACAACCACCCAAACATTAAATTTGTGAAACCTATCTATATAGATTTCGCAAATTTGGTATTTCTTAACTGGCCCTTCCTCCTTCTTAGTCAATGGCTTAGTCAGTGGCTGTGCCACCCACCCACTTGCCAAGCTGCAGACACCTGAGAGACATTCTTGATGTCCTCTCGGTGTTATTCCTCACATCCAATCCAATTGCAAATCCTGTGGACCAACCTCCCTATGTTTCTTTAGACTGTCCATGTCTCCCACCACTGTCCTAGTCCAAGGCGTCTTTGCAGCAGCCTCCTTACCTAGGGGATCCCTGGTTTTGACTATGGTTTCTGGATTTTTGTGGATTCTCACTGACTCATGTATTCTTATGAGAGGAAGAAGGTGGTGTATCTTGTCAGGAAAGCGTTACCAGTTACGGAAGCACACAGTATGGGTGATTGGATTGGTTCACTTAGCGTGATACTGGTCAGTATAGGCTGGAGAAGGTCAGAGGCAGGACTTGGTGATTGGAGCTACGGCCAAGCCCTGGGATGGCTGTGGCTGCTACTCCTCTCCCATCCCACCAACTCTGTGCATCTTCTTTCAGCTGGGGTCTCTTCGGAGACCCTGAGGTCCTGATGCTAACGGCATAGTCTTTCCTATTTCCTTCCGCTCTTTCTTCCTGCCCTTAGCTAGCCCTCTTGCATCTTTACCAAGGCACACATACCAAAAATTCTTACCACCAGGAACAACATACCAGGAATGTTGGTCCTGGTCGACAATTCACACGTACCAGGAATTCTAGTCTCAAGAAGAGCTCTTAACAGAGTTGCAAGGCACCTGGGAATCTCTTCATCAACTTTTCTTATTTACGCAGATATTGTGAAGCCAGATTCACAACTAGAAAATCTCCTTAGAGCACCTTGGGAACTCAGAGGCTCCAGGTAGATATGTGGATTGGTCGAGAGGTCTGAACTGACCTGTTTATTCTCCTTGTTTCCTGGCACGCTGAATATAACTCTAGCCTCAGGTAGAGTGAAGAACTTTCAGGAAAAGAGCTCAATGGTATACCCATCCCTCAACAAACACTCCATTCCTCACATATGCAGACACTCCATCTCCCCCAGCTCCCCTTCAAAACACCCTGGAACCAGACACTTCTGGAACCTTGGTAAAGCCTGAACAATAGAGGAATAAGAATCATTGTCTTCCATACAAGGTAGGGAGTAGAGACCAAAGCCACAAGATGGTAGCCAAAGAAAAAGAATTCAAAAGCAGATAAGAGAATAAGATTCAGAGATGCTTTCAGGAGAGCAAGCATGCAGCAAACCTTGTATGTTTAGCAATTTGTTTAAATGGTTGTATAGGAAGAGAGGCTAATTTCTTTTACACTGGAGTGCAAGTTTCTTGAAGAGAAGGGTCATGTTTTGTTATTTTGTGTCCTCCTCATCACTCCAGTGCTTTGTGTAAGCTTATCAGATAGTTGTTGCATTTATCCAGAGCCTCAAAAAAATTGATACAGATTCCATGTGAAATATTCTAGGCACATCTTCCTGCTAGCCCACCATGTGAGCCTCTGGAGGGAAGGAAAGTAATTTCTAAGTCAGGGTGCCTCCAGAATTATGCAGAACTGGCATGGAGAGGATTATCAGAGTGAGAAATTTTGCAGCCAGGCTCTCTGGGGCTTTTTTGAAGAAGGTGTTTATAACACATTTTGCTGACTGCTTTCATAAATCCCAAGAGTGCTGTTAATTTTGCATCAAGAAATAAGAAGTAAAAATGAAGCAATTTAGCTGTGAGAACATCTTTGAATTTCTACTGGATGCTTCTGACTGTAATTTGGCTATGAATAAATTTTTCCCGTTTGCACTATAGTAAGAAGAAACATACACCCTGATGCTTTAGAACATAACAATGTCTAAAAACATCCCCAAGTTCAGAGGGCAAGGAGAATTCTCTGAAACAAGCTTGGCTAGCTCTCTTGAGAACACAGGGAGGAAACTTTTCATTCCCTGAGAACCATTGACCTCAGCCCTCTTTAGTCTCTGTAGTGCAAATATTGGATTTGTGGAGGCATTTGGAGGGTCATTAATTAGAAGCTGGTGCTACTTATGTGTGGGGAGACCATGTTCAGATTAAAGGTCCTGAGGTTTTGGATGAGGCCAGCTCTCACACATTGTATTTTTTCTATTGTTCTTTATTAATTAAAAAAAAAAAAGAACTTTGAAATCATAAGATCAGTAAGCGCAGAGAACTGAAATAATAATAATAGCTAACACTTACTGAGTGCTTACTAGTGCCAAGAATTATTTTATGTGTATTAAGTCATGTAATCCTCACAACATGACTATGTTTAGAGATGAGGAAGCCTAGAAACAGAGAAGTGAAGTAAGCCGGCCATGGCCAAGGCCACAGGACACAGCCAGAACTGAATCCCACGTTTAGCCCGGTGCAAACGCTGAGCTACAGCCCGAGCCATACCACTTTTTGTTAGTGCCAGACTAATTGAAAAGGTCAGGGAACTAGGACCACAGGCTCGACGTTTTGTGCTGAGTTCTGGGGCCTAGACCCCAGTTAGAAAAATTAAAAATTATAAAAAAAAAAAAAAGATTGAAACAGAAGGGTCCACGATGGGTCTTCCACTCATCCAAGGCCAGGCTGACAAAGCCAGTTTGGGGCAGTTTAAGATTTTCCCTTTCTGTGGCCAGATCTGTTTTAGATCGAATCTTCCAGCTGGTTCTGATTTGCAAGATGGTGCTTGGTTTTCTAAACAAGCTGTGCACTGGCATCTCAGAATTCCATTCCAGCTAATGCTAGTTCAGTTGTGCCACAGTCCCCTGGTTGGGATATGTATTTCTACCCACCCCCCACCCTGCCTTTTTTTTAAGTGAAACATAGCAGTTCATTCTTAACGTTGCATGTTGTAGTATTTTTACATGCAATTTTCTCCTTCGGTTTATTGCTCCCTACAAAGGAGGTTGTGGGTATGATTATTGTATTATGTTTATAATTGAAAACAGCTGACTTCATGGATTTTTACATTTTACCCAGTTTTCGAGCTGGGTCTGACTTTGGCTTGTCGTGTGAGGCATAAGGGGAGGTGGTTTCAGGGAGGGAGTGAGGGAGGGTGTCAAATCATTGCTTTTGTAGCCAACAATAGTAAACTGGGTCCGGAGAGGAAAGGACAGGATTCTCCCAGTGCAGCTCTTTCAGAGCCGTTGAAAGGTTTCTGGTGAGCAACTTTCCGATATAAAAAGGGAGAGAGAAAAGTGAAGTGAACATGTAGGTCATGATGCCAGAGCCACCACTTTATCGAGTGCTTATTACAGGCCCTGTGCTGAGTACTTTATACATTTTTTCACTCAATCTTCACAACTCCATTTTGTAGATGAGACAACTGAGGTAGAGGGGCCGATAACCAAGGGAGCATTCAAACCTAAGATTTTCTGAGGCCAGAGACCAAGATTTTAAGCCCTCATCCTACTCTCCCTTTCACTGGATTTTCCTGCATATGTAAGTTCTAGCTGGAGAACCAATCAGAGGTCCATTCAGAAAGGACACCTCAGTCTTACTCCACCTCCATAGGAGGGTAAGTGCCACCTGTGATGGAGACCTCTCCTTTAGTCTGATAATTCTCTTATTGTCAACCCATCTTCTCCCCTTGCCCCTTCACTTTTAGTATGACCCTTTCCCTGTATGCCTCCCTCAAAGTTTTGGGGAATTGAAAAGGACAAGGTGTCCCATTTGTAGGTTTTCCTACATGAGAAGTATTTACGGATGCTGAAGGTGTGAGCCATAGATGGCCTCTTCTGTGCATTGTTCTGTTTGCCAGAGATTCTTAGCACAGTGAGTCATTGGGGGTCATCTCTTGGTTTAGCTACTCACTCATACAGTGAATTCCCTGTGAATTATTCAGGATTACAGTAGTTGCTATATTCTGAATGTTTGTGTCCCACCCACATTCACATGCTGGAATCCTGATGTCCGATATGATGGTGTTAGAAGGCAGAACATTTGGGAGTCTTCGTAAATAGGATTTGTGACCTTATGACTTTTATAAAAGAGATTCTACAGAGGGTAGGGGTCCTTAGCCCTTTCTGCCATGTGAGGATACAACAAGAAACCTGGAAGAGGGTCTTCACCTGACCATGCTGCCACCCTGATCTTGGACTCCCAGCCTCCGGAACTGTGAGCAGTTCACTTCTGCTGCTTGTAAGCTGCCCAGTCTGTAGTGTTTTGTCATAGCAGCCCAAATGGACTAAGACAGTAGTGGAGATCTCTAACTTGATGGTGCGTCTTTTCTCAGACAAATGTCTTGCTGTCATTGAGTAGACAAAGGCAGTTATGCCAGGTTTTTATGTTGGCTCGGCCTTAAAAAGGGGCCGTTTTCCTTATCAGTTGGTCCTGTGTGGTTCCTGGAGGAGGCTCGGCACTTGTGGCCGGCTGTTCTCATCTGCGTCTCCACTCCCTTAGCTGTTGAGCTCGTGCTTGGCAAGCAGTGTTAGGGTATCTTATATAAATTAGAAGAAGGGCTGAAAACTTGAAAAAAAGTATGTACAATTTATGAGTTTTCCTTTAGTCTTTTTTCTTTTTACTCTGTGCTGTGGCAGTGACATTGAAAACGGATGAGATTATTCTTGGCTAGAGTCTGTCTTATAATTTCATGTAATTATTCCACATTCTGTGCAACAGAACTGAATTTTAAGGGAAGTGTATAGGACTCAATAGCTTGCAGTCTAGATTTCGTATAGAAAGAGATCTGAATGATTTTGATATTCCTTTTGGCTCTTTCATCATAGATTTGGCCACAGACTTCCCATATTTTCTTGATTTAGTGAGATGCTTTCTGTCCATTCAAAAAATGTTTATGTCTGCTTCTTTCTTTCTAGGAAGGAGAAGAAAGCATCTTGATTTTTTTCCTTAGTGGACAAACTATTCTTTAAAATGTAAATAAACATCGAGTGTGATGCTATCCATCTGTGTGGTTTTTCCATTGGTGAGACTTTCACTCTGTCTTCGGTGTCGGGGTTCTTTCTCTAAGGATGATAATTCATTTCCTCCTGGGCATAGTATGTTTGTATGCAAGTGGCTTTGTGTTGTTTAGGCTACAGATTCAAGGTCCAAAGGGCAAGGCTTTCCCCTAAGGCGAGGGTACCTGAGTATAGAGCATGTTTCTCATCAAAGTGAAAGGAAGAATTTTTATTCATCAGAAATTGGCCATGAAATTTATTAATGAAAAAAATCAGAAGAATTCCCAGAAGGCCACATGCTTCCTTTTCAGAGGATTGAGGAAGGATCAGGTGATGTGAGGTTATACAGTGAGTTCTCCAGCCAGATAGCCAGGAGTGGGTCAGTCCTGGTGGTCACACCTGGCTAGGAAGCCAAGGAAAGTGCCCACAGTCAAGTGGAGGAAGCAAGCAGAGAGCAGAATTGTGGTCAGGAAACTTCGAAAATGAGAGAGAACAGGAAAAAGTTTAGCAGCTGTACTGGGCATGGAATTTGGGGGATATGGATTAAGGTCTAAATATGATTTTGGAAAACTTTCTGGTTGGTACCCTGTGTACAACTCTTGGATGACCAATTAAAAAAATCTACAGCAAATATCTACATATTGTCCAAAGTTCATGAAATCTGATTTGTGTTTCCTTTGAATGTAACTCCCAGCTAAGACTGAGCCACATGGGGCCTTGGGTATCATTTAGGTTAAATTACATATTACAAAATATAACATATTCTTTAGTAAAATAGCAATGCCAGCTAATCACAGTGCTTTAGCGTTTAAAGATAGTTTTGAGCAAGGTCAAAGTAAATAAGCATAACTAGGCATAACCAGGAATTTTTTCTTTTATCAATTTCTGCCTATATCAGTTATTTGGCATACTCAAATGAAATTTTAAAGACAGTTTAGTAAAGGGACAGTTTACAGAGCTCTGGGCAGGAGTAAGGAGACCAAGAAGGAATGCTGAAATAACCAGGGACAAACAACAATGAGAAACTGTTTCCTGGGACTGAAGAGGGGAAGGAAGGAACAGTATTTCTGGGATCAATGGAGAGCTCAGGCTATGGGAGAGGAACTGCCTGACAAGAGCCAGAGTCACGGTGGGACCGAGCCACTGCCAGAACCAGGGAGCTGAGTAAGAGCAAGCAGGGGAGAAATACTCTTACTGCTCTCTTTTCCCACCTTCTGGTAGCCCCTTAGCCTTCCATTAGCTGAACCCTGCAGGGCACCAGAGTCCAAGGAGTCCAGATAATACTCTCAGGAGGTGTCAGTTTCCTGGGGACCCAGGCAGCCAGAGGACAGAGAGCGGGCCTGGGCTGGTGCACAAATGGAGAAGAACCAGCACCCTGCAGATCCCTCTAGTTAACTCTGACCCTTCTTTAAGAAAAGCCACCCACTCTTGGAACCTTTCTTGGCATATCCTGGCTCTGTGTATATTTCTAAGACCTTTATAACTCTTGGCCACAGTAGTCTTTATATTCTCTAGAGCTTTTTCCTGCCAAAGCAGTATTTTTCGAACCCTTTTCTGTCTCAACACATACAAACGACAGAACACAGTAGCAGGACACATCAGCACATAAGAGTTATGCTGGTGTGCAGTGAAGGTGTGATTCTCACTGGGAGAAGGGAGCATGATGCCTTGAGGAAGGTATGAGAGAACTCTGGGATGTTGATGCACCATATGAAACAGCCCCTCCAAATGATTCTGAGAAGCCTCTGCACTCCTCTGAGGATCACTGTGCTTTAACCAGGAGTCTCTTGATGACATCACCTTTTTCATTATGATAGGCAAGGTTTTTTTTTGTTTGTTTGTTTTGTTTTGTTTTTCTAGTTTTCCACCAGTGGCAGTGGTAGAAATGCTTGAGAATCTGAATTCAAGGACTTGGATTTGTATCTGATTCTAAGCATTTGATCTTGGACTAGTTGGTTAATGTCTCTGAGACTCAGTATCTGAATCTGTAAAGTGGGTTTTTGAGAAGAATAAGCTAAAAAGCAACTGAAGTGCTTTGTGAATGGGAAAAATGTTAGGTAATTATTATTTATGTTATCATTATTATCATAATAATACAGGAATAAAACAGGAAAAGCTGGCTTTTTGTTCCATGCAGCTGCCCTAAAACTGAAAAAAAAAAAGATATTTTAATCATTTATTGAATCACCCCAGTTTGAATCTTTTGCATCAATTCTTTTCTTGTCAGAAGGCGGCATAGTCTTTAGGCCATTATTATACACTTTGCTCTATTTTCGGAGGTTCTAAACTTAAATGAAGATGAATTTTGGATTAACGTACCTCTTTTCTTGGCTACAAAGACTTCTAGCTTCCTTTGAGTTTTATAGTCACATTTCAGCCACATAGGAGGGCGGGTATAGCTCAGTGGTAGAGTGTGTACTTAGCATGCAGAAGGTCCTGGATTCAATCCCCAGTACCTCCATTAAAAATAAGTAAATAAACCTAATTACCTAACACTTCAGATATTTTTTCCCATAGAAAGTGTTATTTTTTTACTTCAAACTTCAAAGTCTATTTATGTTACTAAAAGTAAAATGGTTATATTCCCAAGTTTTGACATTACAGGTGAATACACACTTATTGTTCCAATTTGCCTTAATATTGTTGAATTGCTTCTATAATTAACAAGGCAAACATTCTTTTTAATCATAGTAAGTTTTTTTTGTAGTTTATTCCCTTTCGTAAAAGCAATATAGATACACCTCTTGTAGCAAACTTGAAAAATTAAGAAACATTGTACCTGTAGATTTATTCTTCAAAAAGAACAGTTGATCTTTTAAGACTATTTGCATTTCATTTCCACCCCCTCTCTATGTGTATATTTTAACAGTTGTGAAAATTTTCATCTCATTTTTGTCTTACCTTAGAACATGAGTATTTCACATTGTCATTACAGATTTTTCATGAACAATTTTAATGACTGGATAACATCCCATCAGATGAATATAACATTAACATTACACATTTATGATTTGTTCCTACAGGATCTTAATATGTGTTAAATTGAATTAAATAAGGACAAGAAGAATTTAAGAAGGAAAGAGGAACTTCTCTCCAACTTTTCTCAACTTCCTCTGTTTTACCTGGATTTTTTCCATGTCTCATTAAAATTTAACTAATTTGTTTTAGAGCAGCTCTTGGAAACTCTGGCAGTGTGACAGACACATCCCTTTTGCTCCTGGTCACACAGACAAAGCTGTAGTACCACTCTGGCAGAGGCAGTGAGCCAGAGGTATGTGTTATTTTTGGAACTTCCCTAGAGAAAATCTGAACTTTCAAAAGTCTGGGCTTAACAGCTGTTTCTGTTACACACATATACAAAAACACTCACAAATGTTGAATATTGGGATCTTGGATGGCTTGTTTTCATTATTCAAAGAAAATTTTCTCTTTCCCAAGATGTCTAAAATAGTGCTGTAAATTCCAAGAATCATGGAAAGTTAGGACATTTAGAAATTATCTGTATAGCATTTTTAATATATGACATGTCTGCTGTGTTTTTTCCATCCTAAACACATGGCAGACATTACTAATCAATCACTCTTTCCTGAGGCAGCTTCAGACTCCTCCCCAGGATAGCACTACCACAGCAGTCCCTCGTACATGGTTCAAGAGAACAAAACTACTTACCATCAAGAGCTCATTGAACCCCTCCTTATTTTACAGGTAAGGAAACTGCAACATTGTAGATTCTCTGCAGCAAAAAATAAGCATCTACTTGGCTTGTTAAGCATGCACAGAAGTTTACATTTTAAAAGGATTCTTAGATGATTTGAGAGCATATTAAATTTTGAGAAGCAGTGATCTAGAGCATTGGATCAAAGATGCCACAGGTAAAAACAGATACAGAGAGAAGCTGTCTGGCAGCTATGGGCAGGACCCCATGGGAATCAGTACCTTGGAGAGGGCATCATATATAAAGAACTGGTCCTCAACTTCACAGGTCCAGAAACTTAATTTGCCAATTACACAGAGATGACCAGCCCATGGGAAACGAACTCTTGCTAATGAAACTCAGAGGCATTGGCATGCAGACCAGAATCCCTATATATTAAATTATAATATGAACATTTGTCAGAATACTTCTTTGTAGTTATGAATGGTTTTAGAAGTCTTAGTGAGTACCTCTCTCTTAGAGAGTACTCTCCTGGTGAGTACCTCCATGCAAATTAGAGGCCTAAACGTCACAGATGATAGCAATGAGACTGGGCATTTCTGAGTGATGGTTTACTCAAATTAGGGTTGTTTTCCCTTCAACAGAGCTTGATAAACATGAAGACATTCTTACCATTACATTGACTTTAAAATTTTTGCACCAAAGCCATCCTTGCCCCGTGCTGGATAAATTTCAGTGAGTTTTCCTTTCTATCAATTACATTTCAGCTATCTTTCTGAGGATAGTTGCTGATTTCCTCAGTTTCAGGAACAATATAGTTATAAGCTATTTCATAGGGGTGTCTGCTTCTACAGCTGTCTAAACCCCAAGTGCATTTATTCTCAGTGGCTTCACTCTCTAAGGAGGCCTTTTCCAACTTTATAAATTCTAGGAGCTCCTTATTGTGGCTCCCAACAGTGACTGTTTTAGTCAAATCTTGGCTCTCCCGCTGATTTGGGGCAAACCGCTTAGGCTATAAGTATTTAAGTTACCTTTTTGGAAAGCAGTGATGAGAAAGTTGGAAGGATTTACAGAAAGGGTCGAAGACTTAACTGTAAATGTACTTGGAGAGAACAGCGTCAAGATGTTCTTTAAATCCTAGGCATTATTCTCTGCCAGATGGGAAAAGGTACAGTATTATGGTCATGAAGGGCTCTGTTGGGTCTACATGGTTCTGTTTTATCTGTTATTTAAAGCTAGACTTCTTGGTTTGCCAGAAGTAGCTGCTATAGACCAAAATGCTAAAGAGCAACTGGGGATACTATAAATTTGCTCGACATGCATCACTTTCAGACATTTCCTAGCCCTTGTAGAGGGGGAACATTTTACTTCTGCAACAAGTGGGAATGGAAGGACATAATCTTGGAGAGCTGCATCTATTACAGTACATCTATTTCCATAATCAAAAGGCAGCATTTACTATTTTATATTATTAGACAATAAATAGCCCTTAATGCTTTGCAGTTCTTCCCCTCTGGATGCTTCTGGAACACAGTTATATGCTTACTACTCATTACATGAGGGAATTCATGATGTGAGACCTCTTATTGAGCTTTCAAATGGTTTCAAATCAGATCCAAAAGTTAAGAAAGAAACCAATCAGTTGATCAGTGATTATATAACATTAGTCAGATGTCTGCTAAATCAAGGCAGAGTTTACATTTCCTAGGAGGTCAATGCCATTAGCAGTTCTTTCTTACTCAGCGAGGCAGAGATGTGCATTATGTAGCCAGTGTTTTAAGACTGTGAACACTGAACTGCAGACACAGCCCAGGGCCAGAAGGGGAGCTTGCTTTACACCCAGTCACTGGCTGCAGTCACATGTAAGACTCAAGTGAGAGCATACAGTAAGGACTTTGCAAAGGTAAAAGTACTAAATAAATGCAAGGGGATTTGCAGCGAAAGTAAAATGTTTTATACCTTCAGTTTCCACTAAGCTGCCCAGGAACCAGTGAATTCCTTTTCTCAAGCTCCTTTAGGAAAGAAATATATTGCCTGAAGACATTGCTCCTGGTCACTGTATTCACAGTAGAGGTGTTTTCCCTCACAGTACTCAACATATTTGCTTTTTCATCTTTGAGGGAACAATTTTAGTATCTGAAGTTGGACCTGTACCTTCACCATCTTTTTCAGTGTAATGATGCTCAGCCTCTCCCCTGTAACCTCATCTCTTTGTATGAAATTCCTACCCATTTTGGGGTTTGTTTTTTGTTTTTAGTGTCCACATATAAGTGACATCAAGTGATATTTATCTTTCTCTGTCTGACTTACTTCACTTAGAATGATGATCTTCAGGTCCATCTATGTTGTTCCAGGTGGCATTATTTCATTCTTTTTTATGGCTGAGTAATATTCCTGTGTGTGTGTGTGTGTGTGTGTGTGTGTGTGTGTGTGTGTGTGTATGTGTGTATCTCACATCTTCTTTGTCCATTTATCTGTCGATGGACATTTAGGTTTCTTCTATGTCTTGGCTGCTGCAAACATTGGGGTGCATGTGTCTCTGAATTGGAGTTTTATCTGTATATATGCCCAGAAGCAGATCATATGGTAAGTCTATTTTTAGTTTTTTAAGGAAACTCCATGCTATCCTCCATTGTGGCTGCACCAATTTACATTCCTACCAATATCCTACCCATTTTAAAGTTTGAACTCAAGTCCAAGTTTCTCCATAAAGTCCAATTTCTCTTTAAAGTTCTTCTAAATTCTTATAACTCTTTCAGCACTTACTGTCTAGTTTAAGAAGTTGAGCCTAGTTATGTGCTGTTTTATCCTGCTTTTTAATGGCTTCATGTGCATAAGGCTCTTCAACAAAGTTGTACATTAGTTAAAAGCAAGAGTTTCTGATCCCTCTTCAGTGTTGTCTTATTGTTTCAACTATGCTTTTATTATGGCTATAAAAACCATATTTCATGAATAAGATAATGAGACATGTACTGAACTGAAGATCTGTCAATGGGTCAGAATATTTGAAATCTGGCTTATCCTGGGAAATCTAGGATATATCATTTCTGTATTTGTATTACCATTTATACTCCTGTTCTAGTCTGTACATACTCCTGTACATCTGTCTGCCTTGCTAGACTTTGAGCAAACTGAAGTCAATAAAATAATATTTATCTTTGTATTGCCATTGCCCACCACCATTGCCAACATCACCACCCATTGTTAGTGTTTATTTGGCACTTTGGTGCCAGACACAGAACATCCCTCACAAACCTAATCTTCATAAGATAATGATGTTCACTTATTATCTCCATTTTGAGAATGAAGCCTCAGAAATGCATAAACAGTAGGCACACAAATACTTTTGAAATAATGAATAAGTTGAAGCTGAAATGATTGATGACCAAGACGTCCACATGGGAATATTCTTCTTGCACTATTAGAAAGAAAGCCTTAGAGACTCAGATCATTTCTTTTTTTGAGGTGGATTAGGGAATGTGAAGATATGAGTGCTCATTGTCATTCTTTAATTACTTACACAGTGTGCTGCTTTCTTTGTGGCATTTTCTTTTGAAATTGCTACTGGTTTGTTAATGTCCAGGGATACCTCAGTGTTAGAAATTATCAACTTTCCCATATTAAATTGAGAGGTTTGTGAAAGAATTGTTGTGTGGGAGCAAATGGAAGAGAAGAGAGGGACCAGGAAGAATCAAGTGGTTGTGGAAATATTTATGTTATTATGTATATGGAAACATATCTTTTGTCTGTGGGGTTCTGGATTCATTTAGTGAAATATAAATACCACAACGAAATGAAATTAAATCTTGGGATTAAAAATTGAAATTCAATTTAAAAGGAAGGAAGGAAAAAGTTTAGAAAAAGTTGATTATTTCATGTCTTTTGTGAGTAAGAAATTATTTGATAAGCTTGAGTATTTCAGGGAAATAGAGTGTGCAAATAGTTTAGTTTTATGCATATGATTGCCAATTGGTAATTTATTTTGCTGGGGAAAAACAGAAGACATATTCCAAAATTACAGAAGACTCAGGCTGTATAATTCTTTTTAATATAGCCCCTGAAATTACTAAATGGGGGGAAAAAAGCAAATTTTGCAGCAGTGCAAAACTCTACTACTTGTAGTGTGCTTTAAAGTCTACACAAAGATTGGAAAATTTGTATGAACTTGTGACAGCTGATCAGATTGAAATCTCCCAAATGTCATGGTACAAACTGTCATGTCACAATACATTGCTGACTGTGAATGAATCTCCACTGGAGAAAAGTAATATAACAAAGAAGAAGATGTTGTTTCCTGCCCAGTGGAAAGGGACTAGTCCTCAGGCATTGGAACACTTAATAAACTACTGCAAAAGACAGGATAGAGAATTCAGTGGTTTTCTTGAGATGTGATCTTTCTGAGGTCAGCTTGGTTTTGCCTGCTTACTTTCAGTCTGGGGGTATGGATTAATCATCTCAGTCTGGACTTTATGGGGAGAAGCCAGGTTTACCCTTGTTCATCTTCCTCCAGGCTTCAAATTCCTTGCTGGGTTGGGCTCATCTGGGCCTTCCTTTAGAGTTCTGGTGATTGAGCTAGGAACCCATGACTTGGGTTGTAGATGATGAAAACAGACCTTCCCAGGATTCAGGCAGCACTGAACTGGCTTTGGACATATCATAAGCTGTCCAGCTGCTTAATAGATGTCCAGAAAATGCCAGCCACTTCTACTCAGCTGGCATTGAAGTTGACTGTGTCATATAAGTCATTCACTGAGTGTTGTCCTTCTGAGGAGAACATGTGATATAAGAAAGTAAAGATTGTTAATACTGATCTGGAGAAGGTATGGAGAATGAAAACTGAGGTTAAGTGTGGAGTTTAGTTGCTAAGAGAATAGATGGCTGTTTTAAGAACTCAGTTTAAAAGATGACTTATACTCAGTGGTGTAACTGACTGAGATTATGGGATAACTGAGAATAACTTTTTCTTTGGAAATTTGTGGAATTAAATTCTGGGAAAGGGCAAGAAAGAGTAACAGTGTGCCTGGAGGAAAATGCTAATTTTACTTTCAGAATATTCTAGTATGTTAGTATTTCTAGAATTGTATCATTTAATATCTTTGTTCAGAGTGAGGTCTCAGGAAACAAACTGGGGTTGATCCTGGCTCTGCCACTTAATAGCCTGCCAAATGTGGGTAAATTATTCTGCCTCTCTGGGCTGAAGTTTTCTCATCTTTAGGTTGGAGTTATTGTAGTTATGGAAACTAAATGTGATAGTGGATTAGTGGATGCAAATGCTTTTTTTTTTTTTTTTTTTTTTTTTAGCAGTGGCCAGCACGCAGTGAGGGCTCAATAAGGTATTTTCCATTCTGCTCCTACAACCAGTTCATCGGTAGGTTCTGTCGATTTTGTCTGCAGAATTTTGAATTCGTCCACTTCTCTCCATCTCCATTGACATCTCCCTGTAGCAGTCATTCCCAAAGAGACTTCCTCTTCCAACCCTGCTTCCTGATGATCCCTTCCTGATCCACAGGTGGAGCTGCTGCGTAAATCCTTTAGGACTTCTTTCCATTTTATACAGAAGAAAATGCAAGTTCCTTCCACGGCCATCAAGACCCTAGGTCATCTGGCTCCTGCCTGCGTCCCTGACCTCATTTCACACCACTGTGTGCCAGCTGCACTGACCTCTTTCCTGTTCTAGAACAAGCCAAACTGGTTCCCATCTCAGGGCTTCTGGATTTGCTGCTCCCTCTGTGGAAATGCTTCACCCCTGTCTCTTTGCATTGCTGGCTCCGGGTCTCAGCTCAGTCACCACCACAGAAAGGCTTTCTCAGACTACCCCAGCCTGGGGAGGGTCTCGCTCCCCCACGTGGTGTCACTATCACATCTTTCTCTGTAATTACTTCATAGGATATATTACAATCTAACCTGCCACCTTCATTTATTTACTCAACTGTTTTACTGTTTCCCCCACATTAGAGTGTAAAGGCCAGATCTTCTTCGCTGCTATATCCCCGTTGCCTAGAATAGAGCCTGGCATGTAGGAGGCATTCCATAAATGTTTGCTGAATGAATGATAATTGTTAGTTGCTGCCATTGTTATAATGATCACATCATGCTTTGCTTCGTGTCTGAATCATTCTACTGCTGGCAGTACGATTTAGGAGCGAAGCATTTGACAGATTTTAAATGTGCTCCTCTAGAATCAATCTTTACTTGAGTAGGGAGAAGAGACAAAGGGAAAACAAACCTCAGGGCAATATTTAAATGACATGGCTGCCTTGGAAACTCTGTGAAGTGCAGGATACAGGATGCAGGCCCATCACATTTCCTGAGGGACTGTGGTAAAGCACATCAACTTAGATTTTATTTTATTTTATTTTTTTTTCAACTTAGATTTTAGAATGTGTGGAAAGCAAAAAGCAGCCTTTATGTAGCAGGCTGTTGGCCACTGTGCATACTGCTTTGCAACTGTATTACTGTGTAGGTGTGTAGTTGGTTTGCTGAACAAATCATCACAGCTGGGAAGGTGTCTTCTACTCTTTCTCTAAGGATGCAGTTAGAGCGAGTACTCAGTGGTTTACGTGAGCTGGTGGCCCCTCACGATGACACAGTTTGTATTTGTTTCTTTGATTTCTTTCCTGTAGAGCTACAGTCCCCAAGAGCCTATGTCTTTCAGCAGTTTTTCTTCATACTCCTCTCTCCTATGTCTGTGAGGTACAACAGTCTGTAGATTTTCAGACTGCTTTAATTTTACTTCCAAATGTACTCTATTAAAATCTTGCTGTTGAGTGGCCTTGGTGACAATGGCTCTGATTTTCTTGTCTGTTCAGAAGCTGGGCCTCTCAACACAACCCCCTCCACATGTTGGACCATGTGAGTTCCACCATCCACGTTCCTGGAATTTGGAGGACTTGCTGCTTTAGGATTACGAGGAAGGCTGGTGCATCTTGGCTTTCTCTGTTTCTTCTTTCTGTAGCTTGTTTGAGGGAGAACTTTCAGATTTTCTTTCATATTACTTAATTTTTTTCAGGCTCAAGTTCTTACTCTTTTAAGTTTCTCTTTGCACTCTTTTGCCCATATTCAATATTTCTACCAGAAGTCTTAGAAACTTTGACTTCTTTTGTCAGTTTTTTGAGTCAATACATCAATTCGGAAAGGGCTCTGTTCTTATTTAATTATATTCAAGGAATGGTTAACACACGTTACTGCCTTGAGAAAGTAATTGAAATCACAATAGACACCGGGAAAATAAGGACTGGGCCACAATGACAGCGGGGAAAGAGTCCCTGGGGTTCAGCTAAGTGGCAAGAAATATTAACAACAGATGTTTAGAAGGAGAGTAAATCTATCCTAGAGTGGCCATTTCAACTGCTCTCAGTATTCTTCAGGGCGCCACAGTTTTATGGCCATTGCTTCTAAATTGTACGTGTTCTCAGGGGTGCTGCTCAAATGACTGAACAACTGGTATAGCTCAGGTACAAATGGGTCGAGATGGATCAGAGCGGATGCCAGCTTTAATGCTGGAGCAGAGTCCTGGACTAGGTTTACTCCTTTAGTTACTGGATCAAAGATCCAGGGAGAGAGTCCAGGGAAGCTGGGTGTTGGGGACATGGGAGTACAGTGGGAAGCGTGGGGCGGCAGCTACTTACCAAGAAATACACAAGTATTTCAATATTTTGACAACCAGTATGACTGACCTCGTTTGTATCAGCTGACTTCAGTCCTGCAAGTTCTGCCGTCGTCTGTGAAACTACGTCTGTTGTGTTGCAGTTGGCCTTCCAGCTAGGATTGGCACTGGAGGTCGTATTTTGTTTATCTCATCACAATACTCTTTGTCCTATTAAGATTGACACAAAGTTTTAGGAACACTTGAACCAAATAGAAATACTTACTGTTGCAGAAGGTGGGGCTACTGGGGGAGAAACACGGGTCAAGGGGGAAGGCTTCGGCTGTCCATCGCTCACCCCAGCAGAGATTTCAGCAGAAGTTTAGGGCGTCAGTCTCTTTAGTGATTACAGAGTTTGTAGGCACAACTCAGACTAAATCAGGGTGTAGATGGAGGCCAGCTGCTTTTGATAAATGACTCGACATGGCTGAGTGTTCTACAGAAAGAAACCTTCAGAACTGTGAGCATGCACAGATGATGTCATGAGCCCTTCAAATGGATGAAGGCTAATGGATCAAAAGCGAGCCTAATGCCAAAAAAAAAAAAAAAAAAAATAGCTTCACTGAGCGAGAACTCAGGAATGGAGTTACTCCTTCACACAACAGATCCAGCAGACTTTCTCTTCCTCGAGGCTTTAGTTCAATGCACTACTCCGGTTTGTTTAGCTTTAAATAGGAAACGCTTAATGTTCTTAGACTTTTCTTGCCTAATGGATTTGATACACTTAAGTATTTTCTTAATCTAAATTTTCCAAGGTGGGTAATTGCTCTGGGGATTGTTAGTATTATAAGCAGAGATTAAGGAGACTGGCTGGTAAATACCAAACACTGGCAACCCTTGGCAAAATTCTGGTGATCCTTATGTCAGAAAATCTCTCATGTATGATTGGACCTTGGTGGAAGATTTGACCTGGGTGGATGGGTCTCAGTATTTATCCTTTCACATGAGTGGCAGAATTTGCAGTGGATTTGTTCCACAAGGTAGCTAATGAATGGTCTGTATGATCGCCAGAGTGGACTCAACCCTGGAAAGAGTTGGTGAACACAGTTTCTGCTGTTAGAAAAGTTGATGCTTCTAGACATCCGAATGGCTTCTAGTTCTTAGGTGTTAATTTTATTGTAGGAGAAAAGATTTAGAGAATGATTTAAGAGTTGTGGTCACCTACCCATTTTAAGAGATAGATCATACTAACTCTTACCTGGCGTAGTTTGTCTGGAGTTAGGGCAAGTTGAAATACTTAATTAACAGTAATAGGCAAATTAGCCAAGCAACTAAGTGTAGGTGAAAGAATGATGACACCATGTCTTAATACAAATTGCCTGAATAGTTTTGTAAATTGTGAGCTGGATAAGATTTGTTTAAAACAAACCAAGTTAAACAGGTCACTGAAATGCTCTCCTCAACCTATATCCAGAAACAGCAATTTAGCTTTTGGGAGACATAGTAAAATAGTAGCTTGGACTAGTGCCCAGGCCTCTCCAAGATAAAGTAAAAGGAGAGTGTGTGTCTTGGACTACAGCCATTTCCCTAGAATGTACAAACCCAAGGCAGAGAGTCTTAGAAAAATCCTTTCTTATTATAATGGAATCCCCCTTCATATATACCTTAGCAGCCCTTGGTCTCCAGGCAGAAAGTGGATTCTAAGCTCTTCACCCTGAGTAAAGTTTAGTCAGGCTGTGCTAGGGCGGGAGCCTTGTGTGGCTTCTTAGGTTTCCATGCCTGCTGCTTTCCTTCTCTCTTGATTGGTACCCCACCTTCACCTGGTCGCTCCTTCATTTTTGAGCTTGAGTGAGATGCTGCAGATGTGAGATCTGGAATCTTAAGGGATTCCTGAAGTGCTGGATTATGCAACCAAGAAGTGAGTGAGTGTCAGCTCCCCCTGGGGTGAGCCTTGATCAAGGGGAAATGGGAGATGAAAGGGGGCCGGGCAGATAAATTCTGCCTCCGTTCCCTCTTCCATGGACTGCTCTGGGGGTACAGTTCCTCCTCACAGCCCCTCTGGAGAAGTCCCACGTACCGTGTGAACATGCCTGCCGAGAGACCTGCTGGGTCTCTTCCTGGGTCATGGTGGTGGGGGGAGGGGAGGTAGCAAACTACATCATGTTGCAGTGCATTGTTCTTCGACACTCATTCTTCTTTCCTTTACTGTCCTGGGCTTACATCTCCCAAGTAAAGTGTTAGCACCTTAAATGAGTTAGAAGGCTCTGCTTTCTAGGGTTCTGGGCTTTGGAAACTAGACTAATCATTAAGCATTTTGCCAGCTCATTAACAGAGTGTCCTAATCAATATATGACTTTATTCTTCCTCAGGTTAGACTGAAAACCGATTTAAGTCTTTTTGAAATTCGTAATTTAAATGTGTACAATAATAGTCAATACCAGCCCTTCTCAACCACGGTTTGACAGAATTAAGCCCTAATGTCCTAAGACACCTATAGTATGTAATGAATTAACTTCTCTTCTGTGCATCTAGAAGGTATCATCCTTGGAAGAAAGTGGTTAGTTACTCAAATCATTTCCTGTAGAGCTTAATTCTCTTGAGGAATCCTGGCTGTGAAGGGCTGGTCTAGATATTTTCCTGAGATTGTTTTTATCCACCTTGTTACTAGACAAGAAAAAGTGTCTTCAACTTATGTATGCTTTTCAATTTTTGTCCTGTTTGGCAACTAACTAACAAAGGAGGTGAATTAACTGATTTGTGTTATGAATATTTAAATACCTTCTAAGAGCTGGGTCCTAGGAAAACAAAGAAGACCGAATCTTGCTCTCTGTTCTCCCAGAGCTGAGTTTAATGGGAACATAATGTAGATAAATATCACACTATGTGTGCATAACAGAGGTGTGTAGAAAGTGACATGAGAACAAAGGAGCTGAGATAATATTCTCTTTTCACGTTGTATTTTTGTGCCACACATAGCATTTATAACTTGCTGGGTCCTAGAGGACATAACTGTAAGAAAACTATGAGGAATTTTCTTGACCACGCATATTACAACAATTTTTTCTGGATTCTCTAAAAAAAAAAATAGCTGAGTTCTACCTGGTATAAAAAGGAAAAGAGGTTGAAACTTGCTATCCTGTCCAGTCTGGAGTCTACCAGCTAGGTTACTCATAACTAAGCTTTTCGAGCAGAATGTTTTGTTTTTTTTATGACACTTCTCATGAAACAAAGGTAGACTATCAACAGTTCTATGCATTGTTTTTTCAAAGCCTGACTTTCAAAATAATGTGACTGTCCCAATTCACAGACACTGGGAGACCAGAAGTTTATTGCCAGAATTGAAAGGGTGTCTGTCATTTGTATCTTTGGCCAAAGACATGGGTCTTGAGAATTTTTTACTGAGGGTCCATTTAAACTCTACTCACATATTTGTATCCATAAAAATTATTGTGCTAGTTCTAAGGTAGAAGTTTATCACTGAAATTTGCCATTTCAGAAAATACTTGAAAGCATTTAAAATTATATAAATAGGTCTGGCCCAATATCTTGAGGAGACATGGTCGCGGAGCATTTGCTTTGAGCTGTGTTAACTTACATGCCTCTAAGGAAGGATGGAGTTAATTGCAAAAACTGTGCTGTTCAAGAAAAACAAAATAAAGACTCATTTCTGGTATATAATTTTTCAGATAACAGGATTACAAGTCCCTGACTTTTATAAATTAAAGTTGTTTTGCAAAGGTAGGGATGATGAATGCTCTTGTTTCAAGTATGATGAAAATCAAGAGAAGAAAATAGAGACAGGCTTTCTCACACTGAAATACAGTTTCACTTTTGGATCTTAAAACAAAAGAATTAAGATTCTCTCACGGGACAATCAAGTGTGGAACTGACTGTAGGTAATAAAGCGTACCTGTCCCCTGGGGGGGGGGGGGGGGGTGGGGATTCTGTCAAAAGTCTTTTTTGAAATCTGGCCAAAGCCTATTTTTTTCTCCAATGTCCTAGAAGAGAGGATAGAAATTACAACTCATTAGTCATGATGAAATAGACCTGGTCCCTAAACATCGTTGGAACTTCTCTCATTTTTCATCATGCCCATTGTTCATTTTCATCTCTGTCAATGAATGCAAATATTCCACATTCTGGACTTAACTGGGGCCACAGTTGGAAGGACCACCAGTCCTAATCAAATCCTTATTAAAGACACAAATCTTCTTAACAGTCACTCTTTCCTCTTGTGCAAGTATAGGAGAGGATCCATTTTTTCATTTCTCGAAACAATTCCATAAGAAATATAAGGAACAGAAAATCACTTCAATGATAAGTCTCTGTGATTTCAGAATTACCCCAAATTGTGCTGATTTAATTCGCTCTGACCTATTGGAGAAAAATGAGTCCTGCATTCTCCTTCCATCAATGAGATCTTCTTGTCTATTAATCCCTCATCAAATTTTGGACACAGGAACACAAGAAGTACATACAGGCAGTTTTTGTTTGACTATTCTCTTCTCAGTAGCAACTAATTCTCTAGCCAGCAATCTAGGAGAAAGTCATCTGGAGTTATCTGGGTGAAAAAGTCAGAACTTTTTCTGTGAGGAATCAAAGCTTCTGTTCTTTGGGCCGCATGATTAGCCTCTCTAGCCAGCCTCACCCTTAAATCAATGAAAAGAGTTCACAGAATGAAATGTTTAGCGCTCTCATGAGCCAGGGATGGCCGTGCCTGCAAGCAAAACAACTCTCAGGAAGAATTTGTAAACAAGGATCAACTGACTAGTGTCTGGTACAAAATGATGCCTGACATCTGTACTCCTGGTGGAAATGTGTGCAAAGGAGCAAAACGATTTTGTTCTTGTTAACACCCTTTTCCATTAGAGGGCTATTGAGCTCCCTGGAGGGGTATCATTAATTTGGAATTTAGGTCTGAGATGGTATTAGGCTGCCCTTGCCAAGTGATTTTTTCCCCCTTGTGTAGTTTTATCCTCCTTTGTTTGTTCCTGTTCAAGACTATTAAGAAACTGTTTTTTGTTTGTTGTTCAGGAAAAAATATGATACCACCTAGAGCTACTAATGGTTTTGCTTAAAGTGGGGCTTGTTATCCTCGTGAAGCCTTGCAACACCTCTAGGTCCCCATGGGAAGCTGAGAACAAACTGCAGGCACAGGAGACACAGGTACTCAGGAAGCAAACTTTGGGCTAAGAAATACTGATTCATCTATGTAATACTATCAGTTGCCTTTTAATGAGTGTATACCACGTGATAGGTATAAGCACTGTCATAATTGCCTTAAAAAAAAAACTTAAACTATATCAAGCCCTTAGTGTGCCAAGTACTGCTGTAGTACCACAGCTGGGTAGCTTGAAACAACAGAAATTTATTCTCTCATGGTTTTGGAGCCTAGTAGTCTACAGTCAAGTTGTCAGCAGGCCCACATTCCTTCTGAAGACTCTAGGGGGAATCTATTCCATGCCTTTCTCTTAGCTCCTAGAGTTTCCAGCAGTCCTTGGTGTTCCTTGGCTTGCAGCTGCCTACCTCCAGTCTCTGCTTCCACTGCTCCTCTCCGTGTGTCTGTGTCTTCACATGGCATTCTCCCCTCTGTGCATGTCTCTGCCCCTCTTTTTATAAGAACACCAGTCACACAGGATTAAGGGGCCATCCTACTCCAGTGTGACTTCATCTTAACTAAGTACATCTGCAACAACCCTGTCTCCAAATAAGGGCACATTCTGAGGCCAGGAAGGACATGAATTTGGGAGGAACACTGGTAAACTCAGTACGCCAGCATCATCCCCCTGACAAATCTCTTGTATGTCTAATCCTCTCTTGGCATCTGTTACATGGAGAATCTGGACTAACACAAAATTAGATCTAAAAATTGGTAGAGCCTGGTTTGAACTTATGTAATGGACTCTGCATCGTGCCTCCTAAATCCCTCTTCAGGTCTGCTGCTGGGAGTGCTGCTGGCACACAGTTCCCAGTTGTCAGCTCTCTTTGGAATTGCCTTGGCTGAAAAGAGTCGCATCATCCAAGGTCACACCTCCTTCCCAGAGCAGCACTTATGCTAAACTGATCTATGCAGGGATGGAAAGATCTGGCCTCCACCTCAACTTGGAATAACTCTAAATAATCTTCCCAGATTCAGAATTCTCTATGATGCCATCCAGCTCCTCTCCTGTGGTATATAGGAGAGATCTCTTCTGACAAGCTGACAGAGAAGGAAAAAATATCTAAGCTTGG
The DNA here is from genome assembly GCF_009834535.1 of Camelus ferus. Lineage (NCBI taxonomy): Eukaryota > Metazoa > Chordata > Mammalia > Artiodactyla > Camelidae > Camelus > Camelus ferus. Next base: position 58,078,476 of record NC_045701.1, read on the forward strand.
TTTACAGATAGGTTGACTCAGAAAGAGAGTACAAGGGAAAAGTGGACCTCAGCTGTATTACAGTGCACACATGGGTGGCTTTGAAAGGCAGTGGTGAAGGAAAACACTCCAGTGGGAGGGGCTTGCCTGTGAATAAAGCAGTCGTGATGGTAGAGATGGAGGCTCAGTAGTGAAGACTCCCACTCAGCACAGCAGATCTAGCTGCTGCCTCAGCATATGCCCAACTGCCAGAAACAGGGACTGTCACTTGAGGAGGCCAACCAGCCTCTGGGTAGCAAGTTGACTACACTGGACCCTTTTCACCTTGGAGAGGCAGGATTTATTTAAACAGATACCCGTATTTATTCCAGGTATGAATTTGCCTTATGCGTCTTCAGGGCTCCAGCTAGCATGTTTTCTTGAGATTTCTTTGAGGTATTTGAAGCAGCCTATGGCCAAGCAGGAGTAGGGACCATGCAGAATGTCTGCTTCTTGACTTGCACATATGCCCCCAGGATTTGTTCTCCCAAGGGGATACAGTTATTTCTTTTGTATTTTTATCATGGCTTGAGATGTTTAGAAGGAAATGTCATGGGCTGTTAGATTTAAATTAGCAACCAAACCCTGGGGTTAGGAAGGATGGTGTGACGTGAGATGCATGCATAGTACATTGACTGTAGGAACTCCTAATTAATCTACTCATTACCTTCAGCCTTGGTCAACTCTTGATTTTATGTCCCTGTATTAAAAAGATTATTGAGATCCAGACTAGGACAACAGAAATTATTAAAAATAGAAAAATAAGATCAAAAAAGAAAAGTTAAAGTCATAGCTATTTTAGCATGCCCACCTTTACATGTAGAAGCTAACTGTAGATGGCATGAAAGAGGAGGAGCTTTAAATGACTTAAGAATTATAGCTAAGTGTGTGCTGGATGAGGGTGACCACAGATACTGGTGGTCATGGTTGTAACTAATTAAAGTTGAAAACAAAGAAGGACGGGAAGAAAGAGATCTTCCAAGAGAAAGAGATCTTTCAAAATTTCAAGTCTTCTCCATGGCATGGCTGCAGGAGGGGACAGGGAAATGTGAGAGAGGCAGATTGCAGTGGGAAATTTAGGACTGGAGAACAGAGGAAAAAGCAGAGTCTGAGCTATGAAGCCAATCTTTTGGGGCTCTTCAGCTCATATTTAGTTTTCTGAATAAGGATCCTGATATTTGAATTCAAGAGTCTGGACATGAAATAACAAAGGACCATGAAATAAAAAGACATGAACGTGTGGTCGGGGAGAAGGCGGTGTATGAAATGTGTGTTTTCTAGGGAGAGCTTCAACTTGTTGAAGCTTTCTTTGACTTAAAAATAGATGAAAAGCTACTAGCCTTTACAAAAACGATCAGAATTACCCTCGGCATGCAAGATCCGTCATGACTTGTTTTTAATTTGGCTTTCCAGCATTTGCCCATTCCTCCATGCCGCTGTTTTCTGATGATAATGACCTATGCATCATTTGTCCACTGTTTCCCCCTCACCATGCATAGCCATTCCTGCTGACAAGAATACCTTTCTCTCTCCTTCCCTTTTGGATAGTGTCTCCTCATTTTTCAGAGAACAAGATGAGCTGTTTTCCTCCATGTGATGCTCTATTTCTTTAGCACCCAGATGGAGGTGTCTTGCTCTCCTTTCTACCTACCTCTGTTGTATCCCTGATAAAGTGGCATCAACCTGATTTATTACATTTGTTTCCTTCACTAAATTGTGAATTCGTGAGGCTAGGGCCTGCCTTATTTTCATTCTGGGCCCAGTGCTTTGTATGTGGCAAGTGGCACAATAAATGCTTCTTGAAAGTGTAAATTTAGAAATGAGTAACTCCAGAGGAGGCTGATCAGGTGTCCTCCAACTTAGGTCACCAAGTAAGGGAAACACTTTTAGAAGCATAGTGGAGGCAAGAGTTTGCACAGAGAAGGTGTTTATTAAGTATGTGTAAAATAAATGTTCCATAACAGTATAGAAGATATCTTATAGGGACTCTAAGACCGCAGAAGAAACCCATTTGTCTCTGCTGACAGAAGCCTGGTCTGGCGTTCCGTTTCATTTCTGTGATTTTGTGATTTAGTATCTAAATTCCACAAGGTGAGCAGCTAATAAACTAACAAATATCAGAATATAGATAATGAGAAAAAACATTTTCTTTATTTTGCCTTCTCTCCATGTATTACGCAGTCCACTATTTCCATGATGAAGTGGTCACATTCAAGGAAAAAGGACAAGAATAGGTGTTTGTAAAAGGGTTACATGTTTTGATGGGGGAAGCATTCTTTTTTTTTAAAATTCCGTATATTTGGTTAAGCCATAATATTTGTGTTCATAAGCTTATTTACCTCAGTATTTTCATAGAATAAAATTTCACTAATCTAAACTACTAAATTAAACTACTATAAAAGTGAAATACTGTAGAGTAACAATTCAGTTAGCACTTTTCTGTTTTGAAGTACAGTGAGTTACAATGTGTTAATTTCTGGTGTACAGCACAGTGTCCCAGTCATGCATATACATACATATATTCATTTTCATATTCTTGTTCATTAAAGGTTATTACAAGATACTGAATATAGTTCCCTGTGCTATACAGTATAAATTTGTTTTTTAATCTATTTTTATATACAGTATCTATCAGTTAGCACTTCTTAATGCATCATTAAAGGAAACAGAATACAACAAAGCATTGATGAGAAATCCAGTTAGTGTGCTTTAATAAATATATGACTTCTTTTTAAAAATCCTAAACCCTTTTATGTGCAAACAACCACCATACGAGTATTTCAAAATTTAGTTCTTATAAGTAGGATTAATGTGGTTTCCTATAGTCTTATTAATTATTAACTTGCATATACTACGTATGTAGTGTAGCTTCTTTTGTCCTGGATGTTAAAGATGTAAACTTCCTCTCAGTTCTTGTCAAATTAAGAACAGCAACAAAAAAGAATGGTTATTTGCATAAATTTTCAGTAGGCCCTGTGTTTATTCTAACTCAGCCATTTGCAGTGCCTTCACTATTGACTTGCATAAAGAAAATCGTGTGTCTAGAAATATTTTGAATGCTCAGGGAAGAATTTGACCAGCAGGGTATCATATAGTCTAAACAGCATGAAGGTCTGCTTGCTTCATGGTGTGGGTATCTGCCTTCTCAGCAGGTTCTGAAGGTGGAGAACAGAAGGAGCTGAAGGACTCTTGTCCTGCAGTGTAAGCAGATAATGGCATTTCAGCTGCTTCTCTGCACAGGCAGGAGGTTAGACTTAGCAATTTTGTTAGAGACTTCTCATTTTTTAATATCTATATCATTAGTTGACAGATGGATTTCTTTCTGAAATCTTCTTTCAAGAAAGCTGCCTCCTGCTAGATAATCGCCTTAAACTGTAATTTACAAGTGGAAGGAGTTTCAATTCCCTATGTTCTGGGTGAATATACTAAAAGTTACCCTCTCCTGCAATTTGTGGAGCACATTGTTTCAATAAATATTTATTGAGCATTTACTTTGTGCCAAACATTCTGCTCAGAACTGGGATGTAACGGAAATGAGAAAGATACTGTCCTTATTATTCAGTGACTGTCAACACACCAGGATTTGGGTACAGATACTCCCAAGGATTTTTTGAGGAGATTGCAATTACAGTTCTGTCTGTGTTGTTCTTCACCTTTTTAGGTGAAAAAAGGGAGATTTTTCTAAGTTGTAAGAACTTTGTTTTTTTTCTCTATAAATAGACAACCTCTCCAGCTAGCTTTTTCAGATCACAGCTTCTCCACTTGGGAATAGTCACAACTGAAGATCAAAGAGAAATTCCTTGGAGTTTTGAGGGCCAGTTATTACAAATGTGTCCAATAAACCACAGCGGGCTTCTCAGCCCAGCCCTTGGGCCTTTACTGCTGACAATGGGGGAATCTCTTTATGTTATTCTTTTGCCACTTGCCAACGGTATTGGGATAGGAAATACTGCCTAAAAATTTGATCTGGCTCAAGGGAGATGAGTTCAGCATGGGTACAGCGTCCCAGCAGGTGTTCTGGGGCTCCTTGGGGAACTATGTATAGATTAGGTCTGTGCCAAAATCCTTTCTCCTCTCCCCTCTGGGAAGCCAGATGGGGCCTGGGGCAGCCTTCTGCCATCAACTGCCCAGTCCATGTATCCTGTGATATCGTGTGAGCTTATCATATCATGAGTTTATTATGTGCCACGATCAAAGTTGGCAAGGACTGTCTTAGGGTATGACTCAGGGGAAAGGAATTCTGCTGTTAGGAGAGGCTTTCTGACATGTTCCAATTCCTAGGCCTAGTCAGGCTCCAAGGAGTCCTTGGGACTCAGGAAATGATGAAAAGGGGAACTAAAATCACTGTAGACAAGGACACAAAATACTGTTTTTGTGGTGGGCAGGGAAAAGCCTGGCACATTTTTTGTTTGTTTGGAGAAAATGCTTTTTTTTTTTCCCATATAGATTTGGGCTGCCTTGCTTCAGAGAAGTATTTTTGTTCTTGGGCTATGTATGTCTGCATAATGTATGCATGTTTTATCCAGAAGTTATCCATACACCTTAGAAGAAAAAAGAAAGAATTGGAGGTACATTACCTTCAGATCACACTGTGTAGAGAGAGCTCTACGGGTGACTGTATGTGAAATATCAAATCCCAACCTGGGTTAGTGACCAAAGCACATTCTTGATGAAGAACCCTAGGATTGGAAAGGTATTGCTGGGGACAGATTTCCTTGGAAGGGTATCAGATTGGTTCTAGAGAGAGAACAGAAATTGATCTGGGGAAGGATTAAAGAGGTAGCTCTCCCTCCAAGGGGTAAGGGAAAAATGGACTTTAATACAGGAGACTGAGATCTGGAATTGGGCTCTATCCTAAGGGGAGTCCCTAAGAAAGGCTTTATCCTAAGGGGAGTCCCTAAGAAAGGTTTATCTTGGTAAATTTCTTTAGACATAGAACAGTGGTGCTTCATGTTTGGTATTACTTTTATTCTTGTGTTGCAGTATCCGTTCCCAAACCCTGTACTCCCAGCAGTCTGTGGCATCCACACCACCTAGTGTGTCAGATGAGGAACTAAGGAAAGGAGAGCTGACGTATTTTTCTCCTGGTCCACTCTGCCCAGGCCAGCCTGGTGGAGGTAGCCTCCTGTCAAGGCAGAACTATGTTCTGAGCCCTCAGGGGGTTCCCAGGAGCAACACAAGGCGAGGCCCAAGATAGCCTGGAAACCAATAAAAGGATCAGATGATGGGTGAATAGGGATGTGAGTCAAAGCTCCTTCTCCCCTAGAGGAAGGTTAGTCTGGAAAGGAGGGATAAAGGGAGGCAGACATCAGCCTGCTCACTCAAGTCTATGCACATACATCTTTCCAGGGTCCATTCTAAAGGACACCAGCTGTCCTCATGTCCTGGAGGATGTTGTGTGTGTGTGTGTGTGTGTGAGGTAGGAGGTGTCAGCCTTCCTCAGCCAGTTAAGTGGAATGCTGAAAACCCTTAAAATATAAATATTCTATCTTCCCTTATTGTATTTTGGTAAAAAGTAACATGATGGTTAATTTTATGTGTCACCTTGGCTAGGCTGTGGTTCCGCTTGCTGCTGTGAGGGTATTTTTAGATATGAGGAAAGTTTTCAATCAGTTGACTTTGGGTAAAACAGAATTCTCTCCATAATGTGGGTAGGTCTCATCTAATCAGTCAATTTTGCTTTAAGATTGCAACATAGAAAAGACTGCCCAAATTTCCTGCCTCCTGGCCTGCTTTGCAGGCCTCAGACTCAAGCTTGAAACATTAACACTTAGCTGAATTTCTGGCCTTCTGTCCTGCCCAACAGGTTTGAGACTTGCCAGCCCCCACAATTTCCTGAGTCAATTCCTAAAACTCAATCAATCTCTTTATGTATAAATTTGTATGTGTGTGTGTGTGTATACTCTCTCTATCCATCATCTATCTCTCTATCCATCTCTGTATCTGTATCTATATCGGTAGCTATAGCTCTGCTCTGTTCTGTTCTGATCAGTTCTGTTCTATTTTATTCATTCTGTTTCTTTGGAGAATGCTGACTAAAACAGGGAATCTGAAAGGGAATGAATACCCATCTTGTTGTAGTGGAAATACTCAACAACCTAATAGATGCAGCATATTTTACTGAATTCCCCCTAGGATTCACAAGAGCATACTGCCAAAACCTTTGTCTTGTTACAAAAGCATGTAGAACTCCGCCCTCGGTCCAGGGCTTCTGAATATCTTCTGAAAACATTGTCTACTTGTCTCCGTCTCCTACATTCCTAGCCATGGACGAGAAAAAGGCAGTGTTCAGACCCTTATGTCATCCCGTGTTGTCTTTGTCCCATTAGCAGCCGCGTGTGGCTGTCTGTGGTGAGTAATTGGACTCTTGCTCAGGGAAGCGCACGCACTAATGGTGCATGGCAGCTTTATAAACACTGTCTGTTTGAGTTAGACCTGAATTGTCCTCTGATTTAAAGATTCTTCTGTGACAATCAGAGCCTTGGGGATGATGCTGGCCAGAAAGAATGTGCATGGCCATTATTGAGCCAATTTTATAATTCATCTTTTAATAATCTGTAACTGAAGAGCTGAGTGAAATTCATCAAACTCTGCCTTGTTTCTCACTTGGGAGCTTTCTGTGTTTTGTTACTGAGCCAAAGCTGAATGCAGCTGTTGGAGCTGTCACCGGTATTCTGGCTCACCCAAATATTGATAATAATTACTCTGGCTTCACATGGAAAGCATTTATTTCAATATCTGTAATGGAAAGATTGTTATTATCGATATTACAGCTTTACAGTGACTACATCAGATGTGGACATGACATTCGTAAACTATATTTGGAAAGAGCTGCATCTTTCTCCTGCATAGTACAGAGGACCCTGGGCTGTACTGTTGATCATCTGTTCTTCATAGAAACAGGGAGAAGTTATTACCAAGGAGTAATTAAACTTTACCACAGAAATGTCCAAATGCTTGCAGCCTACAGCCATCTTCAACGCTCCACAACAGCCTGTTAGGATCAGCAAAATCAAACAGACGGGGGCTTTGAGTCTGAGGCAGGTAAGCAGCATAATGAATTTTCCTTACCCTGTCACTACTCCTCTCCTGGCTTTCCTGGACTACAGTCACAAGCAGGTCACATTCCATGTATGCACCTTCATGTAAAGTGCTTTCAAGTGGAGCCCGGGCCTGTTCCAACTGGGAATGACCACCTTATCATCACGGGAATGAGAAGCTGCTTTGACCCTTGTCAGCCACGTCACCGGGAAGCCGTGTGCTAGCACCAACCCACGGCTTTATGCTTCCTACTTACATGTTCCCTTTCCTCTTCTTGCCTTTCCTCATTTGCCTGCCTTGGGTGGTCTTCTGTCTCCTGAAACAAACTCTCTTTGTTCTTTATAATGTGGGCCATGTTAGTTGCTCTGATCAAGAAGATTTTATTTTGAAGATAGTGTCTGATCACTTCCAAGGGACAGTTTCCAGCCTTGACGAGGTGGGCTTTGAGTAGCGAGGAGCTCAGTGGGGACTTAGCTGCACCCACAACGGGTGATGTAACCTGATGACCATCTGTTTGCAGGGAGCTAAGGAGATCTTGTGAAAAACAGCCCTTGGGGTGGGTAGGATTTTCTATTAGAGCTTACTCATCAGAGAGAAGGAGGAAGACTGAGTCCTGCCCTGGAGCTGTTAGGAGTCTTGAATTGCAGCCTAGCTCCTGGAGCATTTCGGGGCTCTGAGGAGAGACAGCTGTAAGTGAAAACCATGCCCTGACAGTCATTGACACATTGGACTCAATGATTTGCAGTTTAGGGATCCATCTCACAGAGCCTAACACAAAAGAAGGCAGCCTCTTCTCCTTGACAGGAGGGCTGCAGGACCTGGGACAACAATCGGCCTGATCAGATGGGCCAGGAGGCCACCAGCAGAGGCCTGCTGTGCCCCCTGGAGCAGCAGCACCTAGCCTTGCAGCGTGTGAGTCACCCTCGGGGAGCTCCTGGAATTACCTGGATGGGGAGCATCCTCGGGCATCTGGAGGTTTCTTACTAGCACCTAGGACTAGAGTCAGCAAAACTGGGCGATGTCTGCTAATGTACTGGACCATGTTTGTCTAGCAGGATAATGATCTCTGTGGGGGAGTCTGAGTTCATTAGACTATTCCTGGATGAATGGACAACACACCTTTGCCCTTCTCTTACACTTGTGTTAGGTGGTCCATCTTGGGTGGTCAGATCCTTATACCATGTATTCTAAGTCTTTTGCCAGAAAGGCTGAACTAAATTCCTTAAGAAAGGCTTCTGGATTTCCCAAGTGAACCCTGCATCTTGATCTTAGCTGAAGGCAGGAATAACAATAGTTTCTGTCTTAAAATAGAGCTGAAGTCTAAAATTTGACCAGATTTCCAGTTGCCTGTTGGCTAATGAAAAGGTTTGTTTTTAAGAAGGAGCTTTTGCGACTTAAGTGGATTCACTGAAAAGAAAAATTGGAGAAATAGTTTAGGAGATATAATATCTTTAAGACAGGAAAACACTGGGTAAAAAAGAAAGTGATGAAAAGAATGTTGTGCTTGGCCAAGTTAGCCATTTAATGACAAAACTCCTCTTGTTTAAATTGAGCACTGTCTGTTTTGGCCGATTAATGTGGTCTTAAAGAATATTCTTAATTTCTGAAGGCTTTGTTATAAGAAAGCCAAAATAATCAGAGTTTGCTGGTACATTTCAGAGCACTTCTGTTTTAGGAAGGACTGGCTTGAGGTTCAGAGAGATGCATCGTGTAATTTCATAGGAATCCCTTATAATACAGTATGAAATTATGCTCACATGCTCTGAAGTGTTTCTAAATAGCTCTGGCCACATCTTGGATATTCATTGTCTGAGAATGTATAATTTAAGAAATTGTAACGAGACGGTAGAATTTTGTTCTAAAGGATTCTCAGGGAGTTGATCTCTACTGTAGTGTCAGCTCTTTTGTAAGACAACTCCTGCTACCTTCACCTCCCCCATGCCCAAACTACAATTTTCAGAGCTTTCAGGACGGGAGTTCTTCCACCTTGGGAGGTGGTCTGTAATATTGTAGAGATGTTGTTGATCCAGGAGACACTTTCCTCTTATTTGATGCCATAAGCTTAGGGCTTGCCTTCTGTTCTATTTTTGTTCTCAGCTGGCTGTCAGTTCCTTGCTAAGTTTCTAAATGATAATTAAGGCCTTAGCTTATGGCAGCGGGGGAATGACCTACCCCTCAAAAAAAAAGTTAAGTGAAATTTGATGTATCTCTGGTAGGTGAGTCTGGTTGGTGTACCTCTGGCAAAATTTAGGGGAAATTTTAAATCATAGTCTTGAAGAGTTTTGTCACATAAAACAGCTTAAAAACTAAGGACAGGCAATTGTGTTTGTTGATATGTCTTGGGAACTCTAGGCTAAACTAATAGTGAAATGAATGGTGATGAGATTAATATTTGGGGGCCTGGGAACATTGAACAACACCCTTGAAATTCCACTATTTCGCAAGGCTGGATTTGCCTGTGGGTTTTGTACGGTGAAAAACAACCAAAGAACTCATTTGCTTGAAGAACTTGTTATTCATGTATCAGCTCCACATTAAAATGAGGAGATTGATTGATTTTTATTGAAGTATAGTCAGTTTACAATGTTGTGTCAATTTCTGGTGTACAGTGATCTTTTATAGTGTGATCTGCTCTGAACCAGAACCTTTATCTTGAAAGTCATTCAAAGTGTCTGATTTCCTGCCCTCTCCTATACTGCTACTGCTTCTAGAAACAATCATTCTTTTCTACTCAGATTTTTTTTAACGTTTTTTATTGATTTATAATCATTTTACAATGTTGTGTCAAATTCCAGTGTAGAGCACAATTTTTCAGTTACACATGAACTATATATATTCATTGTCACATTTTTTTCTCTGTGAGCTACCATAAGATCTTGTATATATTTCCCTGTGCTATACAAAAATGCTGTTACATTGTTTTATTAGTGCTGTGCGTACATTCTGTGATGGGAAACTTTTTTTTTTTTTTTTGCAGGGCGGAGGTATTAGGTTTATTTGGTTTTTCAGTGGAGGTACTGAGGATTGACTGAGGATTGAACCCGGGACCTCGTGCATGCTAAGCATGTGCTCTACCACTTGAGCTATACCCTCCCCCCTCAGATGTTGATTAAAGATAGTAGAGCAGTGTGACTGTAGATTTGATCTATAAGGAATATATAGCCTGCTCAAAAAAAAAGAAACTCTTGGAGAATTAGAGTTACTAGATTTAATTTTTTGTGGGGGAATATGGGCATAAAAATGCCCATAATTCTCAGGGAAAAAGATAGGTTCCTAGTGGCAATGTAATTTTAATATTTGCATGGAAGGCATGAAAATTTGGAAACAAAAGTATAATACTCAATACTTTCCTAATTTTTAAAGTTGATTTTTTGAAAATACACACATATTTGCACATCTGGATTATATTTGCATACGTAAATTTTTACATCTTCTTGTTCCACTTTTCTTTTGTTGCTGTTGTTTATGCCCCACAGAGTGTTTAAAGGCACCCACCTTCAGGTGGGCCTGACTGAGGCAACGGTGCGGTCAGCATCCTGAGCAGGCGGCAGAGTGAAAAGCCTAGGACCTGGGATGCACAGCCCATCCTGTGGCTGGGAGGTTGGGGGGGGAGGATGGAAGGAGCCCCACAGAAAGCACAGCAGGGGGTGGGACTCACTGTGGCAAGAAAATGGAGAAAGGCTGAGCAGAGCTAAAGTAAAGAAAATAAGTAGGAGCAAAGAGATGAGCGAGAACTGGGAAGTATGAAGGAAGGAAGGGAGGAAGGAAGGGAGGAAGGAGCTGGCGTTGACAGGGAGGGGATGGGATGGGAAGTCAGAAAGAGCTCCCACTCACTGCCATGGTCACTTTTGTTTCATCATCAGAAAAGGTGGGTGAGATGTGGTGGAGCAGAGAAACAGGCTCAGGGTAAGAGTGGGACAAGGAGACACAGCAAAAGAGAGTGAGTGCAGGATGTATAAAGTACATGAGGGTAAAAGTAAGTCTGAAGAGAGGGGCTGGCCTCTGTGGCATTAAGAATAAGAAGTGGTCAATAGAAAACCAGGAACAGAGGGTTGGCTTCAGAGGGTGAGGATGTAGTTTTCTCGTATTCTGCTTCTGCTTTCTTTTTCTCTCTGTCCCTGCCACAGAGAACAGGGAGGAGGGGGCCACGAGGAGACCCTCATCGCCCTTCCCCTGCTCAGGGACAGGTGAGGCTGAGGCAGGACAATCCTGCGCTGGCAGAGACACAGGCCCCCAGAGGGAGCCTGTGGAGTCCTGCAGATGCGTGTTTGCATGCCAGCTCTGCTGTGCCTGCCTCTGTGACCTCAGGCAAGTGATTTAACTTCTCTGAGCCTCAGCCTTTTCATCTGTAAAATAGAGATGAGAATGTCTACTGCTCCAGGTAACTTCTGGAAATGAGATATTGCGCAATGTGCCTGAATTGGATCCTTAAACTTCCCTCAGTCCCTTTTGGTATATTGACTCATGAGTGTCGGAAATTATTGCTCTGTTGGAATGCCCAGGATGGCCCCCGAGGAGCGTATGGTTCCCTGAGGACTGAGTGGCCTTTAGTGCATCACAGGCCCGGGCCCCGTTCCCCCACATTAGTGGTGGTAGAACTTAGAACCTGACTTGTCTCCAGAACAAGCAGCCTGCAGTGCACTGATGCTTCAGTTCACCCTTCGTAGGAAGCACCTTAGAGTGAGCAGTGTGTCACTTACTTATCTCTTTGGACCAACCTGCTTAATTACTCTACAGTCCAGGTGGATGCAAAGGCAAACAGCCCATCAACCTCTAACTTCTAATTTTAACTGTAGTAATCACATACAGTCAGCCCTCTGAATCCACAGGATTCGCATCCACGCACTCAACCAACCATAGATCAAAAATATTTTTAAAAAATTCCAGAAATTTCCCCAAAGCAGAACTTGAACTTGCTGCACGCTGGCAACTATTTACATGGATTTTACATTGTAATACATATTATAAGTAAACTGGAAATGATTTAAAGTATGCGGGAGGGTGTACATAGGTTGTATGCAAATAGTGAGCCATTTTATACAAGGGACTTGAGCCTCCACAAACTTCGGTGTCCGTGGCAGTTGTGGAACCAATTCCCCACCAATACCCAGGGATGATAGTCCTTCCTCTGAGATATTCTCCTTGAGTATTTTAGACCTCTTGCAATGCAGCCAGTGATAAATAACAGTGAAATACCTGGCAATGGGATTGATATTTTGAGGGCCAGGAGCTTTAAGTAATATGCTTTAAATTCTATAAGGCTGGCTTGCCTGTGGGTTTTTGAAAGAAATTCACAAGTTTTTTTCTCTTATATGAATTGGTGGTTTTGGTGTCTTGAAGTTACGTTTCGCCTCCGGGCACACTTACCTTCTTGTCAGGCTTAGAGCTGAGCTGTATTTATTTCCCTCCCTTACTGTGCTCCTCCTGCTCATTCTCATCTTCCTCCTTTTCAACTCTTAGTTATTGGATTTTGGCTACTACGCATCCTATCTGTCTGAGACTCAGCCTTGGGATCTGTAAAATGGAGTTAATATTCTTTCTTTTTCTGAGCTGTTATGAAGATTTAGTGCAACCATGCAGTTGTTAAGGACACAACATATATAGGAGGCCCTGGATAAATAATGGTTGTGAATGAGTGTAGTATAGACAGAGATTCTGCATATGTTTAAATTACTAGTTTACAAATAACAGGATGAGAAATAAAGCAGAAAAGGCAACTCAGCCAAGAATGAGGAGTTTCAAATTCTAGATCCACACAGAACATCCTGTCCTATACCCATTTTCTGGGAATTTTCCTTCCAACCACATTGGTGCAGTCCAAGCAGTCACACTGCAATTTGACCACGTACCTGGGCTCTGGGTAACTGGTCAGGGGATGGGCATCTGATCTAGGCTGTGTCAGTGAGTTTATTCTCAGAAATCTTTGAACTTCATCTGCAGAAGTCAAGGAAGCAGCTTGAGAGAGAGAGAGAAGAGCACAGTGGAGCAGCAGGAGTAGAGGAAAGAGAAATTGAGGCTGCAGACAGGGCTTGGATTCTTGGTTCTGTACTGCCTGTATTTCTGCCCCTGGGCTCCTGGAGGCCCTCCCATATCCCTATTATTAGTTATTCTTTTTGCTTAAACTTGTCAGATGCAGTTCTATTGCTTGCAAGTAAGGGATCTAGTACAATGACTAACTAGATATAATATCTCTGGATCTCAGTTTCTTCATCTGTAAAATGAGCCGTGTAAACGGAATTTCTATAAGGCCCCTTTGATTTCTAGGATTTTAAGTGTGCGTGTGTGTGTGTCTGTAAGAGGTGATGGCAGGGTCTGGGCAATCGTGAGATTCCATCTGCTGCCATATAAATGCTGAATAGACCACAAATGATAAGTGCAACCAGAAACTGCAAATTTTTTGGACAGTAAAGACTTTGAAGAAGTTGCCAACTTCATATGTGACATGGTTACATAAGCATTAGAAATACAGCTTTCAATAACTTTCTTCGAGTCACTTCTTCACTCTGAGTGTTGATGAGCACAGGTGTAAATGTAGCAAAGAAAGGTTTTAAATCATCATTCTGGGAAATTAAGGCAACACAATTGGGAACTGGTAGATACGATGCTCCAAAACGAGGTAATTTCAGCACCATTTGATGGTCCCTGACCTCTGATCTGAGGCAGCTCTTTTCAGATCATTTCTAAGAGATGAGTGGTGTCCTGTCTTTGAAGCAGGAAGGACGGGTGCACTGCAGCTGTCCCCTCAGAAGGGAACGTGCCAGGTGCAATATGACATTCTGGCCTCTTGATGATGATTTATGAGCTTTGGGCTTCAATTACCATGTGCTTGATGGAGATATAATTTGTCATTGTTTTAGGGAATGTAGTTTCAAATATTTGAAGAAATAAAACTCAGCCTCACCTTATTAATGGTTTGTTTTTAAGGGATCTTGGTGCTAATCACTTTTGATGAGTGCCTTTTGTTGCCTTATATGTGGGCTGAAAAAATAGTTACTATCTCTGTTTTTTAGCTGGTGTTAACTTTCATCCATTCTAAACTCAAGTTTTTTACTACCATGCACATTAAAAAGCCATTAATTTACCAATAAGCACTACTTGAGTTCACCCCATAAGGTGGCACCAGCTGACTCTGGGGGTAACCGTCTCTTGTCCCACAGGCTGTCTTGGTTAGTGGCTAAGAGCCTAGTCTGCCGCTGGACTGCCTGCTTTCAGATCCAGCTCTGCACTTATTGTTTACGTGACCTTGGAATTGCATAATATCTCTGTACCTCAAATCCCTCATTTATAATATGTGGATAATAACCCTGATTGAATGAGTAACTATATGTCGAGCACTTATAACAGTGCCTGGCACCTGGCAAATGCTGTGTAATGGTTTGCTATGATTATTCTTAATTAGAGACAGTTACTTGTTTCTTCATCAGAAGAACGGTCTTAAAACTCTTCTCCCCTACCCACCTCCCTTCCCCACCCAAACAAGAGATCACCTTAAGCCACACTAAGGTAAAATCTGTTTGATGTCTGATGCTTTCCTAAGAATAGCTCCTGATGGGAAGGGCTGGGAAATCTAATGGTGAAAGGAGATCCCTCAAAAAGAGCCTCAGACCATCCCTGTCCAGCAAGCTTCTACTTCCAAGGAAGGAGCTACAGGGCAGACTGAGAGATTTGCCTCTTCTTCTGAGTGCCTGCCACCCATCCCCTGGGAGCTCTACAAGCTGGGGTTTCCCAAAGGAGACTTCCAGTCAGACCTGTGATGCTGCTTTCCTTCCACAACAACCGTGCAATCATAGAGTGGGCTCCAAATAAGCCTTCTGACCCTTGACAGTGTGTAGGAAGAGAACAGGGTTCAAGTGAAAGAAATTACCTATCGTTTTTCACTACCTAGGGTGTCATTCATCTACTACAAAGAACATGATGGAGGCAGCTGTGAGGATGCAGAGCATCAGACCCCAAACCAGCTGGCGGATCAGAAGGAGTGTTTTCTGGCTCAGCAAAGCTGATGTTAAGTAAATTGTTAGTGCTGGCTCCTGCAGCGATCAGCCTAGCTTTAGGCAATGGGAACTTAGGGTGAGGAAAATGAAGCCTTGATAAATAGGTTTCGCAGTCTTAGAGAGATTTTTCTAAGTGGCATTTTCTTTCCCAACTAGGATGGCTTAAGAAGCTTTTCCAACCATTGTCTTGCTGCATCGTTGGGCAACAACTCTCCATGGGTCTCACATTTCTATATATCTTGTGAACAGTCACACTGGTTGTCCTTTGTTCTAGACAATCTTCCCAAGAATGTTTGTGATCAACCTGGAAGATAGCATCTCCCTCTTGAGCAAGGTGCAGGCATGCTTATTGTCCAGTATAATAAAGATTGTGCCTGCCTTGGAGAAAAGGGCAGGCATGCTTCCACTACCCGTCGTATGATCTGGGCTCCCTCAGCTCAGGATTCCTCTACTACGTGTGTGCAGGTATTTTCTTTCCCTCTTCACGTGGTCTCAGAATTGGGAACTGGAGCTTGAGGAACAGGCAGAAATGAATGTCAGTACTCTGGCTACCACTACTGCTGTAAGTAATTCACTATCCTTCATCTCTGACCCAGGAGTCTTGTGTCTTCCACCAGCATCCATGAAACTATAGTTGGTCGATGTGTTAGCTTGCAAGTAGAGTAAAATCTCTGATCCTTTATAATTTTTGATATGCATCCTTTCTAGGCTAGTGGCAGTTATAGTGCTGGTCATAGCATAGCAATGACTATGCAACTGAATGTGATTCTCAATGGCACATATTAGCTGTATGAATCAAAAGTCTCTTTTTTTTCCTGCCAGCTTTCTGGTCTTTGTCACTTTTGGAAGAACTTTTTATTCCTGTTTAAAAATTAAATATCTTTTGCTAGGGTTAAGATTTACTATGACAACTTATACATTATCATGGCTTTCCTGAAAGAAAAAAAATCTACTTCCCCTCCCCATGATCCACCCTGGCTTTACTGTTCTGACCTTTCCAATAAAGAATCCAGCCTCTCCAAGATTCTCTCCCTGGAAGACAGTGCTGTATTTGCTTAGTTTCATAAATAGTAAGTAATTGAATGAGGCCTTGTACATTCTATCCAAGATCTGTCTGAATCCAAATCTCATATGCTTCAGCTATATCACTCTATTTTTCCATAATAAAAAGAATAACTACTAATATTTATTGAAGACTTATTCTGGCCAGGCACTGCTTCACATGTATTCTCTTCCCTAATCTTTATAATAACTCCATGAGGTAGAGTCTTTTATTATTACTTCCGCACAGATGAAAAAAAATAAAGCTTAGAAAGTTAGCTAATGTGTGCAATCTAACAGCTAGTGGATGGTAAAAATGCAGTGGGAACCCAAGTCTGTCTTCTTAACCACCAGAACACACTGCCTCTCAGGGAGGTCCTGCCCAGTCGGTCTCTAAATAATATAGTAAATGAAGGCGGTTTTATTGGGATAAATTATACCGCCCACAAAATACTCATTTTGGGTTTTAAAGGTGACCTGAAGTTAATTGCAATGAAGCGAAGATTACATAGTCTTGATTCTCTATTGTAAAGAATCAAGAAGAAGAAGCAGTTATGCTCTTTGTTACATTTTTTTTGGATTTGTTATTTTGGAATTTGGTAATGATTTAAAAATCAGTCTAGAGGTCTTTTCCCTCACCAATGATGAATATTGAGTAACTTACTCATCTTGGCTTGGGCAAAGTGGGACAGTGTTGCTTATATAGTGATGATAATAGTAGTACACAAATAACTTAACCATAATATAACCAGAGATCTACTTTCTCTTTATTTATATCAGTGCCAGATATAAATGACTATCAGATGGTCCATCAGCTAAGAATTATTTTTGTCTCTGTTCGCTTATTTACACCAGCTTTATCTTGCACAGTATTCTTTTATTTAATTCCTTTGTTAGATCTCTTAAGTTCTGTTCAGTAAATGGTGCATTATTGGAGCTTTTCTGTATGTCATAATATTTATGAGCCATCATTCCAGACAAAAGAAGAGAAAGCCTTATTGAGGCACCTGAGTTACTCCCCTGTATTATAGAGACAGCAGAGAGAGAGGAAAAAAAACCCCTACAAAAAACAACAAAATAGTTCAAGTATGGATCCAAGTTCGTTGGAGTAATTTTGGTAAATTTGTGAATCCCTATAATCTTAGTTTTTTTTTTTTTCATTTGTTAAGTGGGGTAATATTGTCTAATGCACAGAGTTTTTGTGAAGATTAGAAATAATGTATTTGAGGTAACTGGAGCAAACTAGGTACTCAAGAGGTGATCATCGTTGTTTTAAGGTAATTATTATTATTATTAACGTGTATGATTACTAAGTAGCTAATATGTGTGAGATATTGTTCAGAACACTGTTCATGGTCTCCATGTCATCCTGACAACAACCCAGTGAGGTCAGTGGTTATTTCACCAGATCACACAACATGTGGCAGTGCAAGGATCTGAGTTCATTTCCTTCTGACTCCATAGGCCACACTCTTGATAACCACAATAATAGGAAAATTTCATCCAGAATAAAATAGCCCAGTCATTGATATTTAACCAAGCATCAAGAAATGCACATATGCAAATGTGGTGTTGTCTATGAAAGAGCATGAGACCCACCTACTCACTCTGCGAAACCACATCCCTAAGGTAAAAAACTGTCACCATCCATCTCTTAGATCACCTTGTAAATGTCCACTAACATAAATAAATTATAAATGTAATTAACTCAAGTTTGACATTAAAATATTAGGTTCTGACATAAAGAGTGAATTTGAGTGTACCCCAAGATATGAGGAAAATGCTGTCCAGGCCTAAACTGTCCTTTCATATACCAGTGACAGTCGTGGTGCAGTGGGGGGTGTGTGTGTGTGTGTTTGCGTGTGTGTTTCTGTACTATAGCTCTGTATCTCTGTAGCACTAAAGAGATATATAGCCACAGAATCTTACTAACTAAATTATAAATAATTCCTTTTTACCCAAGCAAATATAAATATTTCTCTCAATTTTTAACTTCTTGAAACTTAAAATTCTCTAGGTGCATAAGCAGAGATCCCATACCAAGCATTTCAAACTTTAAAAATGAATAAATTTGGCCATAGACCTCTGTTAATTTGAACTCTGAGCCTCAGGACACCATTTTCTTGGCCCCTCCCCCACCCAACCCCCCAGCTAGGCCCACCTGCCTGGCTTCCTCTAGGCAACGTGACTTCTGTATTTCTATGGCAACGGGCTTAGCATTTTAACAAGACTTAGAAGTACCCATTCTGATATGTTAAAAGCACTAAACAGCAATTGTTATTTAACATCAATTCTAGTCTTACCTCAGCTGTTTCCCTTCTGTTCAAACACTTCCTTCAATTAACTCTTCACTGGTTTCTGAAAACACATCACATTTTTTGTTTGTTTGTTTCATGTTGTTCCTTTTTCTTAGAATGTCCTCTCCTTTATTTTCTCCTATTGAAATCCCACCCGCCTTTCCAGGGAGAGCTACGAAGCCATTTTTCCTTGAGGCTCATCCCAGTACTATCCAAGCTGGAAGGTTTTCCTGCTTTACTAACTTTGAGGTTTTCCTGATAAGACACTTAACTCAGGTATCTTCAGGTTAGTGAATCATTTGCGCATTACAAGAGGGAAAAATTGTTATCTGCACAGTTTTATTGCTTTATTGCTTTAGTGCCCATGAGACCTTCACAATCAGGGAACTGATTTAGATTTCTTGAAAGAATAACCAAATAAATGAATGATTTGTTTGGAAGTGAAAGAGTCAGACACTTGTTGCTATAGCACGAAAGCTACAAAAGGCTGGGCTGGAGGGAGGCCCAGTCCTTCTGCCTGTTACGTGCATGACTTGGGAAAATAATTCAACCTCTCTGAACTCGGTTTCTTCATCTGTAAAAATACAAGTGATCCTGCCTCTCTCCTTGCCCTGCCTACTTATGGGATAGTTGTGGGAACCAAACAAAGAAATGTGTGCACACGCTGAATGAAGTACACTGTACATGCTGACCTAGGAGATTAGATGCCTAGACAGCCAGACAGCCCAGCTGACAGTTTACAGCAAGTTTACACATTATTCTCTTACCCCATCCAAGACTATGGTACCAAGCTCTTTTGATATTATGTAGCAAAGATGGTTCACTTTCTGTTCATTCATTCATCCCGTAAATATGTATGAAGTGCCTACTACGCACCAGGCACCATGCTAAGCATTGCGGCCATAAACATGTAAAGACAGATATAATCTCTCAAGGACCTGGTATTCTGGAGAAGACTTAAAATAGGCCTAAGAATCAAGGAGCCACAAACGAGATAACATTGTGTAGGGATAAGTACTAGTAGGCACGTGAAACACGGTATGTGCTGGAGGGTACGTGGGGCATTACTAGCATAGTCAGGAAAGGCCTCCCTGGGTGACCAGAAGGAAGAGAAGGCACCGTCTCTGCAAAGGTCTGGGGACAGCAGGTGCAAACCCTCTGAGCTGGAAGGAGGCTTGGAGCGCTCAGAGAGCAGAAAGAAGGCCAAGGGCAGAGGCAAAGCAAGCTGTAGGAGAATGGCGAGCTGGATGGTGGGAAGGTGATCTATTTCCACAGAAAGTTCAAGAGAGAGAAGAGCATTATATTTTCTTTGCCAGTGAAAATCAAAGAGTTTAAGACTGGTTTAATTCTGGTGAAAACGGAGCTCCTTGGATTATGCTACAGGCTGTTTGTATTTACATAACGACATTGTTAAGAATTTTTGAGCTTTACTATTTTTTAAATTATTGTAACATTAACAAAAGCAAGAGTCTTAACATTGTCTTTGATTGACAGTATTTTGCCGGAATAATTTTCTTCCTTTCAATAGTTTGTCACAACCTTTAGTGTCATTTCATTATAATCAATATTTAGTAGAACGTTTGAATTAAGATATTTAAAATATATTTAATTTTATTGCATTCATAGTTGTTTTTTAGTAGGAAATGCTAGGCTATCTATCAGTACTAGCTAAAGGTAAAAAAAAAAAAAGTCCCTCCTGGAGTCCTCATGGAGCACACACACACCCAGACACACAAAATCAAATACAACTGTAACTGTGATAAGTGCTGAGGAAAAGAGGTTATATGGTAATGTGAGAATTTTTAACAGCAGGAATTGACCAAGTCAGAAAGTTCCGGGAAGGGTTCACCCACTCCAGTATTATGTACTAGTAGTCCTACTTTAATGAGTGGATTCGAATGATCTTAATAAGCTTCCATCCTCACATGGCCTTACCTTTCCTTAGACATAAATTACATGTAAATAAATATATACTAAAGTGCTTCCAATCAATGTGGTCTCTTAAGTATATAACTTTCCTTTTACTCCGCTTCTTCTTTTCATTTGCTCAGCAGATCCATATCCTCTCCCTATCTTTTTCACATTCTCAAAAGGGAAGTCAGCTCTGGTTTGCACATATTGCTACTAATTAACAATCACTGACATTGGTTTATGGAGAGATATATCCTGCATCCTTTGAGCCCTCTTCTCCCCTTACATACACGCCACCCAAATTTGGTACACAGTTACCAGAAGCTTCCAAGTGCTCTAATATCTCCCTCTTCCCTCATTGCCTTTCCCCACATGCTCTGTCCCTCTGGTCACCCAGGTGCCCCAACCTGCCAGGGTCTCTGCAGCTTTCCGATGCTGAAACTCATTCAAGCAGGCGGCATGAGTCCCTCCGGGCAGCAATTCTATGCTAGGCATCGAACTTGCAGCCTCATAATGTGGACTCTGTCAGGCTGAGAACATAAGTGCTCCAGCCCATCATTAGCTGATAGAAAGCACATAAAAAAGGCCTTTATAAACCAAGGCATGAATAAATAATTTCATGAGCAAAGCTGCAGTGTGGCAGTCCTCGGTTTAAAGCTGAAAGGCTTTCTAATGTGTTGCCAGAGGATTAAATGCTATCACCATGTTTCAGGCAGTAATTTTTATTGCATGTTTCATTCAGGATTTGGCATTGGAGAAGAAAGAATTCTGCACATGTCAAATTGAAATTAGAAGGCAGTGCGCTGCTATTTGAAGCTTGGATGCTATTGTTTTCAGGGCATTATCTTCTATTGATGTGTCCCCCCGCCCTTTCTTCCTTCTCTGTCTCTCCATCTCTGTTTCTCTTTCTCTCTCTTTCAGCACATAGTTACCACCTTTCCAGTTCCTGATAAACCTGTTCCGTAATGCCTAGTACTTTTCAAAATTATTCTTCATGATGACATTTGCAGCAGTGGGTTTGCAGTATTAGGAGAGCAACAGCTTGTGTTGAACTGCATAGAGAATCAGAGATTAAAAAAGGCAGAGAAAAAGATCTGGGACTCTTTGTCTCTTAGCTAAAAAAATAAAAGTATCCACAGCACAAGCCTTTGAATCAGGGAGAAACCCCAGAGTCTGAGTCTTATTTAAAGGTCTTGCAGGCCGTGCGTGGTTGATCAGGCCCTTTGAGTCCAGGCCACTCTCCTCAAGGAATGCTCCCCACCGTCAACTCCCCACCCATTTGTGATATTCTCTACACTTCATTTCTTCCTTCTTTTTTAAATTTTTAAAAATATTTATTTATTTAAGTTTTAAACCTTCATTTCTTCCTTCTAATGAGGGAAACTTCCCCCCCCCCCCCCAATCTTAATGGCTGGCTCCTGAATTCCTCTTCGGGCAGTAGTAACTTTCCTTGTTGAGAAAAGGTGCCATGATATTAGCAGTAACAATTCCAGGCAGAAGACGAGATGCCAGGCTGGGGAGCAGGCTGCTGCTGACGTTTCATCCAGGCAGGGAAGATAAATGGTGCCTGATGGCCGGGGTAGAGAACACAAGGCCTGCAGACCGGGAGTGTGGGGTGGAGGGCTCAGGCCCTGGAGGTGGAGGAGTGGCAGCACACTTGGGAAATGTAATGCCAATGTTTCCGTTTGAATTTCTGGGATGGAAATGCTCCCTCCATCCCCTCCCAACACCTTCAGTAAAGAGCTTGAGGCTCATGAGTGAGCTGAAGGAGGGCTTGGGTTCACATGGAGGCAGCGCAGCACAGAGCCAGCCTGCAGCCGCCAGAGGCCGGAGGCCGTCACGAGAGTTGGACCCTTAAGGGGCTTTGTGGAAATCTTGGGGGTGGGATCTGGGCTGCACTGGGCCACAGAATCTGGAGATTTTAGCCAATTTGTCCTACGTCTCCAAAGCATTGGAGAACCTTCTATTGATTTTGGATTATACTAGATTTTCAAGGGGCCTACAATACAGTACTTTGTAAGAAGTGCTATGAAAATGAATAGTAGTGAAGTAATTTGCAAAGATCCTGGCTGGCAGCCAGACAAAATGAGGGCAAAAAAATTTGCTTAGTGCAAATAGGCAATGAAGAGAAATTTTTATTTTTATTCCAATGGGCTGGTTCATTGTAGAACAAAATGCTATTCCATTCTGTTTATATAAGCCTTTCTCTATTGGCATGTATTAGACTCCATGGAAAATCAGCCAGAGGAAATCCAGTTATAACTCTTCAAGGGCTCATGCTCTAAGGACTATTCTTAGGAATAATAAATTTCAGAAAGAAATGTGTTATACCTCTTATTCCATATGCTCTCAGGGAACATTCTCCTGCAGTTTGCTTCTTTCCTGGGTTTCATCCTGAGGCTCTTCCTCCCACCCTTTCCTCCTCTGTCATAAGCACACAGTAGCACCGCCTTACCTGTGGACGGTCATCCCGTGGCAGTGGCTTGGGGTTTTCCCTCCTGAGCCCCTCCTCCAGAGATGGCATGGGGTGTCCCTCAGACCTCTTCCTGCTCTCTTCACGACCTTCCTCAGAGTCCTGACCTCATCTTCTCCCAGAGGACTCAGTAACTCTTCACTTCAGAGCTTCTCAGACCACTGGGGTGGAGACCAATGTGAAGAAAATTTCAGAAGAGCCCGAGGAGAGGGTTTTCTTTCAATGCACAGAGAATAGAATCTCAGAATGTGAAACTCTTTTAGTGGATTTTCTTCTATTCTGTTCAGGGAGAAAAGTATTTACTGTTAGCATAAGGGGTGGCTTTGCCATTCTCTTTTGATCTGGGTGGAAAAGAATGCAAGGTGTGTAGTTGGGTGTGAATGTATTTCAGTGTGTGTATGTGTCTGTGCAGGAGGATAATAGAAAAAAAGAGGAAACTGAATGACTTGCCTCTGTCATTAGCAGTCATTTTTCATGCAGGACAGTTGTGGAGCTGATTTAAAAAGCATTATCTTCTGTATCAGTCCGTGCAATACCTACAACAGTATTACAGTGTTTCAGGCATTCTTTTTTTTTTTTTTTTTAAATTACCTTGTCACTGAAGGGTTTCATTTTAAGGGGTGTCAAATGCCAAAATGACATAAACAGCACAAACTGCAGAACTTAGTTGTTATACTGTGTCTTTCTACAACATTTGCTTTAAAGCCAGGGGAGCTGAGAGGAGGGATTTGAGGAGTTTGGGGATGAGGATGTGAATTGGGACCAATGTTCAGTGGCAGATCAGGGAGTGGTCCTTGGGTGCCTAGGAAGCTGGAGGACAGAAGCTGTCATTCGAGAGATCCTCTGACAAGAAGGGATTTGAAATGCTCTGAGAACCCCTGCCTTTACTTTTTTACCCCCAGCTTGTACGATTTAGGCTTCTTGGTTGTGAGCAACAGAAACCAGCACTGTTTATTTTAGACCAAAAGAGAGTTTGTTGGGCTCACAAAGTCAGTGGGAAGCTGAAGAACAAGCTTGAAGAATGGGAGGCAACCAGTCCCCTCAGGACAGGCAACAGAACTGCAGAGCTGCAGGCCCCCGCACGGCTGCAAGAAGTGTGACACCCCCCCCCCCCAGCCATCCCATCCTTTCCTCGCACACTCAGGATTCAGAGTTCTGGATACAAATATTCAATTGGCTCAGCCTAACCCAAGAGGCTCCCCTCTTCCCTGACAAGGCTGCACAGGGCAGGGAGAGAGGGAGGGCTGGCCTCTTTAACATCCATGGTGCAGGAGATGGCAGTTTCCCTTCTCACCATGACCATACAGAATGAAGGCTCTCCCCAAAAGGAGACTGGGGTGCAAACAGGAAGATGGTAGGAAGTTGAAGGCTGTCAGGCTAAAAACCGACTCAAGTCCACCACATGCCTTGTCACTTAGCTGCCAGGGACTGGGATCCTGCTGCACATCCTTACAGGCTCCTTCCTGGGTGGGGGTTCTTCTCCCCTCTGCTCCAGACCTAGTCCCTAATGGCACATTTCTGAGGGCAGCTGTCCAGGTGGGGACACAGCAGTGAAAGGCTGGCTTCTGTTAGCTCAGCTATAAAATGAGGATAATTGCGTCTATCTCAGAGTGTTATTGTGAGGGTTAAATGGGATATTTGTAAAGAGCCCCACATTGAGCAGTGTTCAACAGATGCTGCATTGTGCTGTCTCCCAAAAGACAGTGCTTGTAGGTATGTGTGCTTATTGTTATTTTTCTTATTCAACAAATATTTATTGAATGCCATGGGCCTTATTTTTCTTAGTTTATCAAGGATTGATGAAGACTTTGTCCAGTAATGTTACCAGTTAGCAGCTTTGCTACTCTGGGCATGTTGTTTAACTGCTCTGAAACTCAGTGGGATGGTCTGGAAAGGGGAGATGAGCATAATACCTACGTTGATTCTTCTAAGCAGTCGATACATTAACCCACATAAAACACTTAGCACAGTACCTAGCAATAGGAAACACAATCTCTGTTAACTATTAACAAGAACTAAAGGCTTTAAATTTTGTTTCTTGAATCCACTTATGTACTCAGCTTCTTCTGTCAGAGTAATATATTCTCCAAGTTTACTCCAGGCTCTTTCTTCTAAATGCAACTTGTTTTCTAAAAACTGAGTCACCACCATACAGACTGAGTGCTGGAAGGACATTAGGCAGGTTATAGTTCAGCCTCTTTGTTGTACGAAGGAGAAAGTGCAGGCTGGTCAGTGGAAGATTTGCTGACTCCCAGTCTGTTGCTCCATCAGCCCCATCCCACTGAATTGATTATTATCAGTGGCAACAGAATTCACTTCTGTTTCTATACATCTCCAATTAAAACAAGAAAGTCAGATGGTCGTGTGAGGCAGGGCTCAGCAACCATGGGGTTGTGCTATGCATTTCACCATTTCTTTTCCCACTCTCTGATGGAAGTGCTCAGGCTGTATCATCCACCTCATCTTGTCCATCATTGCCGTGTACATAGGGCGGACTGCCATGGATAAGACATTGACGTGGCACTCAGAGGACTTCAGCCTGCTTTTATTTCCTATCGTCCTTTAAGTGGTTACTTACTATTCCATTATTCCTTGTGGAGTCTCTTTGGCATTACTAATTCCCATGTTTTCTCACGGAATTAAATTAGTTTCAAATTCTTTTTCTCATGCTATAGTAGCTTGCATTTTTCTAAGCTGACTCTAGCTTATCATTTTCTGGCTTTAGATCTAATCCCTTCAGATCTTTGTGTATTTGAGCACAATCTTTGCCTACTCAAAACAAAACTTACACTAGTATCAATAACCTAATGCTCATTCTCTATTCCAAGTCATTAATAAAATTTTTATTGAGACCAGAAAGAATAGACTTTCTGCCAAATATCTTGTTTCAGTTGGGTCCTGGGCCATTTATCAAATTCTTTTGTTTAAAATAGTTTAGCCAATACTAATTTATTTGACAGTGTTTATTTCTAAGCTAATTTAAATTTGCTTTAGACAACATTTTATTAAATGCTATATCAGAAGCTTTATTAATGCCCTTCCCCATATAATTCTGTATTGTTTCCTAAACAAACTTTATAATTTTTCCAAGAGCAGCTATGTTATTTCATCTGGAACAATTTATTTTAATAAATGCTTGAATTGCTTTGCTGTTGCTTGGGAATTTAAAATTACTTTTTATCAAAGTAATTTTTTTAAATTAACAATTGCATTTGGAATAAAAATTTGAAGGTTATAGTTTCCAGTTTTCTTATGCTTTTTAAAAATATGTGAGCCACACAGTTCCCTTTAAATGAAGAATTTGCAGGTTACAAACATTCATGTATTTCCACACCAAATTAAAAAATTAGATAATTCTTTAAAAATTGATGCTTATATAGAGGTAGCAATTTCTTTCCAGTGATTTTTTTTTTTTTTGACTTTAGGATCTGAGAATTTTTTTTATTATTGTCACACTTTTTAAACTCTGTAGTACACTTCAAATTACCCTTCAATTTTATTTTTAAAGGCAGATATTAAGATGACTGATCTTAGTGTACAAGCTTTTAAAAAACATTGTCACTCACTTTATACATGTGCTCACTCCTATTGTGTATGTTCTCTGCAGTTCCTGTTTTGTAGTATACTTATTAAAAGCTAGGATTTCTTAGGTGGCTCTCATCAATGTAAGACTTAATGTAATCACCAAGTACAGATTTTCTTCGGGTTTATTTTTGTGCTCACTGGCTCAGAATTGCTCTTCATGTAATTTGGGACTTTCTGATGCCAAGGGATGGGCTGTGAATAGTTTAATGTGTCCATTCATATAGCTTCATGATTTCTATGTAATCTGTATAGTCAGTCTCATTTCTCTCTATCCCTGGGGTTTTAAAGTCTGCATCTACTGCAATTTCTTTTCCCTGTGTTCAACTCCATGCTATTTTATTGGACTGGAGATTTTTTTTTTTCAAAATTTATCTAAATAGCCTCTAGACAATTTGCAAAACCACAGTCCTTATATATCTAATCATTTAATATTGATTCTAAAAATTCTTTCTCTATATGCTTTCAACTTATTTTCTGTCTGTTACTTTAAATTCAATATTGATCAGTTAACATTGTGTTATGAGAAACACTCAATACTTAATCTGAAGTGATTAGGTCACATTTTCAACTTTATCTCCGTATTTAGCTTTATAAATTTCTCACATTTCTTGCATATGAGAATATAATGACCTGGCAGTTTTCTTTTTCACAGAATTTAAGACTCTTGATTAAGCTTATATTCTTATGTAGCATGGAATAGTTATAATTGAATTTTTGGAATTAAACGTGTAGATGGTCTTATCTCTTGCCTCTTACTTAAATATACGCGTAAGCTCTCTTCCCTCACCTAGCAAATATGTTTAGCATTTTATTAACATCAGACTTTCTTCTGAGTAAACTTTCACTTTCATCAAGAATGTTCAGTCCTTGTGTTACCTCAGAAGGTGAAGGGAAAAGACCCCAGTTCTTCTATTACCTGAAAGATAAGATTACAGACAGGAAGTGATGTGTTGTGCAGCAAAAGATTTTAAAGGGTTTTTTTAGGCAAGAAAAAGTACACCTCCAAGAACAGGAGGTGGGCTGATCCAAGGGAGGAAAAAGTGTTGCCTAGTCCAGTGTCACAAGATAATAGTACTGGTGTCTTGGATGTCAGGAGAGGTCTGTTCATGGCTGACAGCTTGCTGTGACACTGTGCTGATCAATTTTTTTGGAATCTGGGTTTCCCTGATATCTAGCTCCAATGTAGGAGTCACTGATAATCATCACAGCTGAAAATGGCACAAAATTTTTTGAAATATGCATGAAATTTACCTTTTTAACCATTTTTAGGTGTAAAGTTCAGTGGCTTTAAGTACATTCACATTGTTAGGCAGCCATCATCACCATCCATCTCCAGAACTCTTTGCATCTTGCAAATCTGAAACTCTGTGCCCACTAAACAGTAGCCCCCAGTCCCTTCTTCCCCCAGCCCCTTGCAACATCCTTTTTGCTTTCTGTCTCTATGAATTTGAATAATCCAGGTACTCTGCATACCTTATGTAAGTGGAATCATATTATGTTTGTCATACCTTAAGGTTCATTTATGTTGTAACATGTGTCAGAATTTCTTTCCTTTTAAAGCCTGAATAATATTCCATTGTATGTATACACCACATTTTGCTTTATGCAGTCATCTGTCAATGGAGATTTGTGTTGTTTCTACCTTTTGACTTTTGAATAATGCTGCTAAGAACATTGGTATAGTAAAAATATCTGAGTCCCTGCTTTCTGTTTTTTGGGGTATATACACAGAAGTAGAATTGCTGGATCATGTGGTATTTCTTTGTTTGATTTTTTTTTTTTTGAGGAACCCACAAATTTGTTTGACCTATAAGATGATTATTTCTTCTATCATATTCCTTGTTTAGCAAAATTTTACTCTCTTTTGACTTCTGAATTAGTTTTTAATTTCTTTTTTAACAGGTACAAAAACCCTGGTTAAACAAAGGGTCAGGTTTTATAGCACTCTTAATTTAGTAAATTTTTTTAAAGGGCATAAAATTAACCTTTAGGAATAACAAGCTGTAGTTTCTCCTTCTGTAATAGCACTTTAACAGTCTAAAGCAAAACAATTGTCTTTAGTTTTTTAAAAATTATAATTAAAAAATGAATTTTGTGCACGATTATCTTTTTGTAATGTTCTAATATTTGTCATTTTCAAAGTCTTTTTCGCTATTCATAGAGCTTACTTTAAAAGGAAAAAGGAGACGTATGATATCCTGATGAGTCAAAATTATAGGTGCGCCCTTTTAAGAATAATTCATTGCTAAAGGTCTGAACTTACAAATTCACTAAAAGATGCTCATCTTGTCAAAAATTCTTGAAATGATCAAAGAATTCTTTTAATAATCTCCTGATTGCATTTTTAAAAAAGGATTTGATTTATTAATAATTTTCTAAGAAGGCATCATAAAGACATTATAGTAAAATTGTCTTGATTTGTGGTTGAGTAATTAGAATTTGTGATATTTGTACAGGGGTCATGAAGTTGGCTTTTTTGCAAAAGTTGTTTGGGGAAAAATGAAAGCCTGTTAACGTGACTATAAACAAAGTTCCAAAGGAAAATGATTGCCTGTTGAAGAGAGCCAAAGTGTTTTCAAGCATTTAAGAAATAGTAATTTAGAGACGAACTGCCATTTCAGTGTCCTGTAGAGGCTAACAATGCTTATGCTGAAGCTGTAATATGCTAGCTTTAAGCCATTCTTCTTGATTAATGCTTTAATAGGCTTTTTGCTAGGCAACATTTGGTTAGTACAGTTATTATACATCTTTGTATAAAATTGTATTTATTGAATATCCAGTGTCGGGGGGGATAAAAGGAAAAATTACACTTTTCTTGAGTCGTCTCTTGCACCATGTTTAGGGTAGTGCCTTTTAGATGCTTGAAATTAAAGCTTTCATCCTGAATTATCATAGTATTTTTACTCTATTTTCTGATTATGGTCTAGAGTCATAGCTGCTAACAAAGAATGGGATCTGGCTGATGTAAATTGAAAGAAGGAAGGAAAAACTGGTTGGATTCCCTGTAGATCAGGATTTTTGGTTTTGAGGTAGACATTTACTAACATCTGTTTCAAAAGAGAAAATAGAAGCCTACCCTAGAAGTCTAAGGGTCATCAGGAAATAGACAAACATCAGGATATTATATTAAAGCACATCTGTCTCCACTTTGGCATGGAAAGCCTATATTTAGATAGTATTTTAAGAGCTGTGTTTAAAAATGCTGATAAAGTGGATTCATGCTTAATTTTTGGTCAACTGTGTTATTTTTCTTTTTCACAGATGTGCACACTTGGTACCATGGTCTGAATATGTGTTCTACCAAGACCACAGTTTAAAGCATAGGGAAATGTGGGATTTCTCTCTTTCACAACCTGGCTTACAAACGTTAGTGCCTACCTTGAATAATTTACGTATCCTTGGTGGAAAGTCTTCTCATTGTTAATTTACCTGGTGTATAGGCATGCATGTGTGTTTTCCTGTCTTTGCCGAGGGCCTTCTCTGTTCATGTGGTGTAGCACTGCTCTTTAATCCCCTGATCCTAGGATGGCTTGGTGTAACCCTGGAGGATTGGTGCCTGTTTGAATCAAGCCTGGTAGCTACCTTCTGGAGACTAATTCTTTACTTGTGAGTTGTCACAGGAAAAGGAACTGCTTAAACCTGAGTCTAGGTCTGCTCTTGTCAGCTGTCCAGGGTAATGGTGTAGATTAGGGCTGGTTGTGAAAGTACCTATTGGGCATGCTGAAGCCAGATTTTGGCAGAATCACAGAGCCATGCAAAGCAACATTCATTTCATAGTTCTAGACTTTAACAGTCTGGGTTGGGTTTACAGTTATCATGTGATACTCAGTACAGCTTTTGATTCTTGTAACATAAAATTTATTGGTATCTTCCCTCTTCTCTTTGTAGTCTCTGGCTTGCTCTGTCGTTTTGAAGAAGACAAAGAGTTGATTTTTCCCCCTGTCAAAATTTATCCCGGGAAGCCTGCTGAACTGGTTCGGAGAATCTGGAATTTCTCTGTAAGTTTGGAAGGAACAATAAAATAAGTGGCTTTGTTTTTTTTGAAAGAAAAAGAAGTATTACTACTATTATTTAGTTACTAAAAAAGGGAGGAAGTTTCAGTTTAGGGCTAATATATCTAACATCTTTTTTTGATTGAAGTATAGTTGATTTATAATGTTTCCAGGTGTACAGCAAAGTGATTCAGTTTTACATATATATTATATATATATTATTTTCAGATTCTTTTCCCTTATAGGTAATTACAAGATATCAAATATAGTTCCCTGTGCTATACAGTAGGACTTTGTTGTTTATCTAATAGTATGTTTACATATAGTAGTGATGTCTGTTAATCCTAAATCCATAATTTATTCCTTCCCCCTTTTCCTCTTTGTTTTAAGTTTATTTTGTTTTAAGTTTGTTTTCTATGTCTGTGCATCTATTTCTGTTTTGTAAATAAGTTCCTTTGTATAATTTTTTTAGGTTCCATGTATAAGTGATATCATATGATAACATCTTTTTGTAATTTTTTTTATGAAAAGAGAGAGCAGACCTCAGGTTCAGAGTCTTAAGAAGACAACTGTTTCCAGTGAGAATTTAATAGCATTATAATGTTTTCATCGCTTTTATTTTATTTTTTACTATTTGTTTTTCTTTCTGGCAAATACTACAACTTTTAAAATTTCCTTAAAACTCTTACTGGGCTAGGAGTTGAGGTAAATTTTTTATATGGATTATTTGATTTAATTCTTACCAGAATTCAATGTGTTTGAAGCTATTTTAGACTATCTTTTACAAATGAAAAAAACCAACACTTAGGAAGCTTAACTAACTTGCCCAAGGTCACACAAGTTGTGAAAGTCTGGAATTCACATTCAATTCTGTCTGAATTCAGAGCCTAAACTCTGGCCCACTATGCCATATGCATCTTAAACAACCTCTGCGCCCTTAATTGTCCTCACCAAGACCCTGACCCTCTGTAATAGGGAAGAAAATCCAGCTTCAAGCCTCATCTACTGATACCCTAGAGTTTCTGCTGTTGTTCTGTGGGTAGCAGAGATTTATGGAGGCCCCATTCCTCCTGGCCCCTTACTAGCTGTAGTAATGTCATGTACTTAAATTCAAGGCAGTAACATTCTCATGGTGTCTTTTCCTTTTTTAGAAGTGGGAATAGGTTAAAATAAAACTATTTTTCCTTGCCAATGGTATGTTTTCATATAGAGAGATAAAAGGAGGGGAGAGATTAAAAATATTCATTCACTCTAAATTATGGTCACTCATGAGCAGCTGAATATACTGCAAGAAACCTTAGATTGTATGCCAGGGAGGAGGTCTGATTTTTTTCCCAGTGCAGCCTCAGTCCTTTGTAGGCAGATCTGGAAACCATGGAACACTTCTGTGGCTTCACAGACCTAAGCAATGGTTAAATTAAAACAATGATTTTCAAATAGTTTTTTAAAAAAATCAATCATATGTTTCTTAATCTTATGTATAAGCATGAATAAGTGAAGCTGTTCTGGTTTTTAAATTAAGGAGGTGGGCAGTGCAGGAGTCTGGTCACTTAGGTTTAATTGCAGGCTCCCCCACCTCCTATTTGTGTGTTTGTAGGCACGTTTTTTAATTGAAGCCTCGGTTTCCTCATCTATAAAATGGGATACTGTTAATATTCACCTCATAGAGTGGTTGTGAAGATAAACATAAAATGCTTCGACCAGCACCTGGTGCGTAGAATCATTTGTTTTACATTGTGATGTTAGTTTTACTGGAAGCTGAGGGAAAGACACAAGTCATTGTTTCGGAGTCATATGGCTGAGTGATCTGTAAAGCCTCAGAATTCTATTTCTATGCTTTTATGCTAGATATTTCTAAAGTGTAACTCAAAAGGCCCAATTTAACAAGAATCATGAAATTTGCACATTCAGGAGTGTTTCGTGTCTGCGTGCTATCTTTGTGCTCTAGGTTCTAGGAAGTGTTGTGGATGACGCTGTGCCTGTCACTGTTGGGCTGCTTTTTCA
The DNA here is from genome assembly GCF_009834535.1 of Camelus ferus. Taxonomy (NCBI): domain Eukaryota; kingdom Metazoa; phylum Chordata; class Mammalia; order Artiodactyla; family Camelidae; genus Camelus; species Camelus ferus. Next base: position 58,110,829 of record NC_045701.1, read on the forward strand.
ATGAGATCAGTCTCTGGGAGGCTGAAATCAAAATATTTTAGGAGGGACATCAAAGAAAATCAGTCTAGGCTTTGTTGATTGCCTCTATTTGTGGTAAAAATGCCTGACAACCAGAGAACTGCCCTTGCCCAGAGACCCTGCTCTCCTGATGTCATCCACCACGTTGTGTATTCTGTCTTGAAAACAGTGGTGTCTATGCCACAGAGCATATTGCTCAAGTGTTTAATTAGCTGAAGTCCCCTGAGTTCATCAGTATCTCTGGGTCCTTGACCCCTGACCTTTTTGGCTCCAGAAAGACTGCAGGTATTTGCTGTCAAGAAGCTGGTATTGAGTCTCCTCTTTGCCCCACTCCTGCCCCCTTTTCAGCAAACAATACATTCTAATATAAAATAGATGGGATGATATCTTATCAGGGAAACTGCCAAGACCCCAGAATCTCTGTCTCCTTGGAAAATTACTAAACCACATTTAATACTATAGAAATCAACCTCCTGAATCTCAGAATTAGCCTGCCCTTTTCATATTAAGCAGCGCGGCTGATATGATCTATGCTAAGGGCAGAAGAGAAATGGGGACCTCTAGCCTACTGTCTTAAACACAGGCAAATCTGTTGGAGGAACTCATCACATTTTAAAATTCAGAAGGATGTGAAAATAAGCACAAATAAATAACTACGAATGGAGAGGACATATGCCTTTGGCACAAATTCTTCATTAGACAGGAATTAGAGTAGTTACTGAGAAGAATCAAGATGCTATGTATGCCCTATCTCTGAAAGTTAATTATAATTTTAAAATAATTCAGTAGAGTGGCAAAGATTATAGGCTTCTGAGGCAGGCTGCTTGAGTTGGAATCTCAGCTGCACTATTAATCAGGTCTGTGATTCAGAACACGTTACTTCTCTCAATGTGATTTCACTGGCACATCTGGGAGATGGAGTTCTAGTTATCTGTTGCTTTGTTACGAAGCAACGACTGTTTTGTTAAATCTCACTATTTCTGTGAGCCAGAAATTTAGGCAGGACAGTACTGGCACTTGATCTGCTCCATGTGGCATGGACTGGGTCATTTGGTGGCATTCAGCTGGCAGCTGCTCTGGTTTGGAGGGTCCAAGAAGACTCCCCTGAGAGTCTGGCACCTCCCTGGGGATGGCTGGAAGGCTGGGCTCAGCTGTGCCCCTTTCCCTCTCTGAATGGGCTTAGAGCCTCTCCAGGCGGTGTTCCCTGCAGGGTAGTGGCTTCCTACAGTGTTACAGTGGTGGCCTCGGGCTCTGATGGGAGTGTACCAGAGATGGGAAAGATCAGAGCTCATGCTTTGGGCCTGGAAACTGGCACCGCATCACTTCCCCCACAAACCACTGGCCAGAGCAGTCACAGAGCTTGTCTGGATGCAAGGGAGGGGACGGCAACATCCTCAGTGGAAAGAGCGTCAAAGAACTTGTGGCCCCTTTTATTCAACTGTGGATGGTGATTATAACAGTACTAATCTAATAAAGTAATTGTGAGGGATTAAGTGAGACCATATATGTATACACATACATATAGTACTCAACAGCATCATCACAGACTAAATGTTCCGTAAGTGTTAGGTGCTGTAACATCTGTCCATATGGGCTAGTACTACATACACGTGTGTGTGTGTGTGTGTGTGTGTGTGTGTGTGTGTGTGTATAAAATATATATAATATATAATTATATTTATAAACTCTATAAAATATATATTTGTGTACTATCTGACATATACACAGGCTGTAGATATGTTACCTGTATCTGTGTTTAGTTACATTTGTACAATTACCAAAATGGTGACTGATGTGAGCATTCACAATCCTTAGGCTATTTCTATATCAAGTTTCTTAGTATTTGTATGGTCAATCATTTTCCTAACTGCAGGAAATAAAAGGATCCCTGCAGGAAAAGTTCTCTTATTTAGTTGTTTTCCTTTAAATACAATTACACATAATGAAACACTAGAGCAACTGACCTGCTCCCATGTATTGATTCCTGAGTAGCTGGTGGCAGAGGCACCCAGCCCATTAGCCTTTGAGAGAAGAGCCAGAACATCACACAGAATGTTTCACAGGGAGCAGAGAACACTAGGAGAATTCTTTATTTTAGGAATTATTTTACAGTTTTGTGCTTTTGAGTCCCAACTTTTAAGAAGACATAATGTAATCAATAATTGGAGCGTCAGCTTTCATGCTGAAAGACTGGGAAAAAGAACGTGGTGATTTTCTAAGAAGAAAGATTTCCAAACACAAAACAGGATCACATGTGAAAAGGCTCCTGTGAAAAATGTGCTGTGGTGTTATATGAAGGCCAAGGATCTAGAAAAGCAGTGGAAAACCCTGTACGTAGAATTATCACAGCCTGGAGTTATCAAAAGAAAAAAGTGCTAGGACAGAGAATGGGGACATTCAAAGAACCTTAAGAGGTTTCAGAAAGAATTACTGTAGTGCAGCAGAGACGCTACTCAGCACAGTACATTACAAAGCTGTTAGGATAAAATTTCCATACATGAGATGGAGTTCTTGCCGACAGAGGGTATGAGAAGGAAGAAAATCAGGTTTAGGCAACAACTACACCAGGATAAAATTCTTTTTAAGGTTGACACTTGAAAACACCAAACTGAAAAATAATCCCTAACAGTAAAGTAATTCTCCATTTTTCACACCCAACACATCCAGATGAGTTTTACTACACCATGCTGACCTGAAAGCCATTCAAAATGATTATCCTAGAAAAGGAAACTCAGAAAAGTTGTGGGTTACAGCTTATGGGCTTGTATGGTCCATGAACAGTCCATGGTCTGTGTCCCGCGGGGCAGGAGGTCTGATCCTCCCATCCTGTCTGGCCTCCCCGAGGTCCTGCCTGATGGTGGGGACTTGTGCTCCTGTGCTTACCCCTGATGTTTATTGGATAGTAGAACTTCATTTCTACCAACTGTGTTCATGATCTGATTGTCTTTGTTCATTTTATTTGTCAATTGGGTTGTCAGATTTTTCCTAATTGACTTGTATGAACTCTTCGTAAGTTAAGGAAATTGGCCCTTTTTATGTTCCTAGTTTATTGTTATTTGACTTTATTTATGATGTATTTGACCACATAAATATTTCAATTTCCTTTATAGTGTCTGGGCTTTACATATATTGCTTAGAAAGCATTTATTATTCTACTATTATAAATAAGTTGATCTATGTTTTCTTCTGTTCCTATCATAGGTTTATTATTTTTAAATCACTGATTAATCTCATTTTATGATTTCCGTTAAAAAATCTTTGATTAAGCTGGATTTAGCTAGGGTGAAGACTGAAGAAGGCATTTATCTTTTTGTAAATGGTTAACTCATTTTCCTGCTGTAATTTGCAGATTAATTCATTTTTCCCATTTTGATTTTAAATGCTAAATTCTCATGTGAATTAGAGTGAGTCTGTTTCTGGATTCTCTATTCTATCCTTTGATCTTCTCATTTCCTCTTCAGCACCAAACTGTTTTTAATTACTGTAGTTCCATAATGCATTTTATTATCCTGTAGGGCTCATCCCCCTCATAGCTTCTCTATGTATAAACAAGATCAAGTCAGTGAATATAATGGAAGAAGAGATTCCACTTACAGTATTAATAAAAAAAGAATTTTGGAACAAACAACAAGAAATGTACAGACCCATATAAAGGAAAAATTTTAAATTATGCTGAGAACATAAGAAGAAACTTAAAGACATGCCTTGATCTTGGATATGAAGGCTCCACATGAAGCTGCTCTCCCTCAATAAATCCATGTACAGTGCCAATTAAAACATTCACAAGATTTTGAGGAAAGCTTAACAAAATGATGCTGAAGTTCTCCTAGAGGAGCAAACATGCCATAGTGAACTAAATCAGACAGAGAAAGATGAATATTAAATGGTCTCACATAGGTGGAATCTAAACAACACAACAAATGAACAAACAAAACAAAATGAAAACATTCTTATAGACACAGAGAACAGAGGGAAGGGAGTGGGAGGTGGGCAAAATAAGTGAAGGAGATTACGAGGTATAAACCTCCAGTTATAAGTAAGTCACAGGGACGTAATATACAGCATAGGGAATATAGTCAATATTGTAATAACTTTACATGGGAGCAAGTGGTTATTGACTTACGGTGAGCATTTCATAATGTATGTAAATCTCAGATCAGTGTGTTGTATACCTGAAACTAACAAAATATTGTACATCAACCATACATAAATTTTTAAAAAATGGCCAGAAAACTACTCTTCACTTTTATAATCTTATTAATTTTTTAATTCTCCCAATTTAGATTTTTAAAGACTTAGAGAAGTGACTCATGTTTGTGGTAAAATGACTGCAAACATTACAGAGGCGTAATAATGACACTAAGCTCTGACAGTGATGGAGAGTTCTAGGTGCTGGGCCCTGCTCCGAGTGTTATTTAGATGAAATGTCCACGATCTCTATGACAGTCTTATTTTATCCCTATGACAGTCTTATTAGGCTAGTGTCCTCATTCTATTTTTATTTTATTTTATTTTTATTTTTGTTGAAGTGTGGCTGATTTGCAATCATATAATAGTTTCTAGTGTACAGCATAATAATTCAGTATTTTTACAGTTTATGCTTCGTTAAGCTATTATAAGATAATGGCTGTGCTATGTAATATATCCTTGTTGCTTGTCTATTTTATACATAGTAATTTGTACCTTTTAATTCCATAACCCTGATGTGCCCCTCCCCAATTCACTCTCCCCACTGGTAACTACTAGCTTGTTTTCTATAATTGTGTGGTTCTGTTTTGCTATATATACTTGTTTGCATTATTTTTTAGATCCCACATATAAGTAATATCATACAGTATTTGTTTTTATCTGACTTATTTCACTAAGCATAATATTCTTTAGGTACATTCATGTTGCTGCAAAAGGCAGAATTTCATTCTTTTTTATGACAGTAATATTCCATTGTATATATCTGCTACATTTTCTTAATCCATTTGTCTGTTGATGGACATTTGGGTTGCTTCCTTATCTTGGCTATTGTAAATAGTGATGCTATGAACATGGGGGTGGATGTATCTTTTTGAATTACAGTTTTCCCTTTTTTCTGGATATATACCCAGGAGTGAAATTGCTGGGTCATATGGTAGTTCTATTTTTAGTTTTTTGAGGAAACTCCATACTGTTTTCCATAGTGGCTGCACAAATTTATATTCCCACCAACAGTGTAGGAGGGTTCCCTTTTCTCCACACCCTCTCCAGCATTTATTATTTGTAGACATTTTGGTGATGGCCATTCAGAAAGGTGTGAGGTAATGTCTCATTATGGTTTTGATTTGCATTTCTCCAATAATTACCAATGTTGAGCATCTTTTCATGTACCTGTTATCCATCTATATGTCTCTAAAAAATGTCTGTTCAGATCTTCTGCCCATAGTTTGATTGGATTTTTTTTTTTTTTGATAGTAGGTTGTATGAGCTGTTTATATATTTTGGATATTAGACCCTTGTTGGTCGCATCATTTGCAAATATTTCCTCCCATTCTGTAGGTTGTTTTTTCGTTTTGTTGATGATTTCCTTTGTTGTGCAAGAGCTTTTACATTTAATTAGGTCCCATTTGTTTATTTTTGCTTTTATTTCTTTTGCCTTAGGAGACATAAAAAATGTTGCTACAATTTAATGTCAAGGAGTGTTCTGCCTATGTTTTCTTCTGGAATTTTATGTTTTCAGGTCTTACATTTAGGTCTTTAATCCATGTTGAGTTTATCTTTGTAAATGGTGTTAGGAAGTGTTCTAATCTCATTGTTTTACATGTGGCTGTCCAGTTTTATCAGCACTACTTGTTGAAGAGACTGCCTTTTCTTCATTGTATATTCTTGCCTTCTTTGTTGTAGAGTAATAGGTGTGTGGGTTTATTTCTGGGCCCTGTATTCTGTTCCATTGATCTGGTTTTTTTTTTGTGCCAGTACCATGCTGTTTTGATTACTGAAATATAGTAGAAAGTCTGGAAGAGTGATACCTCCAGCTTTGTTCTTTTTCTCAAGATTGCTTTGGCAATTAGGGATTATTTTTGTGGATCCATATGAATTTTAGAATTATTTGTTTTGGTTCTGTGAAAAATGTCATGGACGTTTTGATAGGAATTGCATTAAATTAAATGTAGATTAAATGGAGATTGCTTTATATGGACATTTAACAATATGAATTCTTCCAATCTAAGAGTGTGGGATATCTTTCTATTTCTTTGTATCATCTTCAATTTCATTCATCAGTATTTTCTAGTTTTCAGAGTATAGGTCTTTCACTTCCTTGGTTAAGTTTATTTCTAGGTATTTTATTCTTTTTGATGTGATTTTAAATGGGATTTTTAAAAAACTTTCTGATAGTTCATTATTTGTGTATGGAAACACAACAGATTTCTGTGTATTAATCTTGTATCTTGCAACTTTGCTGACTCCATTTATTAGTCCTGATAGTTTTGGGGTGAAGACTTAAGAATTTTCTATATAAAGTATCATGAAGTCTGCAAGCAATAACAGTTTTACCTCTTTCCTTCCAATTTGAATGCCTTTTATTTCTTTTTCTCATCTGATTGCTGTGGCTAGGGCTTCCAATACTATGTTGTTAAATACAAGTGGTGAGAGTGGGCATCCTTGTCTTTTTCCTGAATTTAGAGGAAAGGATTTCTGCTTTTCACTGTTGAGTAAAAATTATGTTAACTGTGGGTTTGTCATAAATGGCCTTTATTATGTTGACATATGTTCCCTCTATACCAACTTTGATGAGAGGTTTTTTTTTTTTTTAACTAAAGCACAGTCAGCTACAATGTGTCAATTTCTGGTGTACAGCACAATGTCCCAGTCATGCACATACATACATATATTCATTTTCATATTCTTTTTCATTAAAGGTTATTATAAGATATTGAATATACTTCCCTCTGCTATATAGAAAAAGTTTGTTCTTTTTAATCTATTTTATATAAATGTTAGTGGCTAACATTTGCAAATCTCAAATTTATTCCTTCCCACCCCTGGTAACTGTGAGATTGTTTAACTATATTGCACATCTGTTTCTGTTTTGTAGGTGAGTTCATTAGTGTCTTCTTTTTTTCAGATTCCACATATGAGTGATATTATATGATATTTTTATTTCTCTTTCTGGTTTACTTCACTTAGAATGATGATCTCTAGGTCCATCCGTGTTGCTGCAAAAGGCATTATTTTTATTATTGTTTATGGCTGAGTAGTATTGCATTGCAGAAATATACCACAATTTCTTTATCCAGTCATTTGTCAGTGGACATTTAGGTGGTTTCCATGTCTTGGCTATTGTATATAGTGCTGCTATGAACATTGGGGTGCATGTATATTTTTGAATTAGAGTTCCCTCCAGATATATGCCCAGGAGTGGGATTGCTGGATCACATGGTAAGTCTATTTTTAGTTTTTTGAGAACTCTCCATACCATTTTCCATAATGGCTCTACGAAGCTACATTCTCACCAGCAGTGTAGGAGGGTTCCCTTTTCTCCACACCCTCTCCAGCATTTATCGTTTGTGGACTTTTGACTGATGGTCATTCTGACTGTGTGAGGTGAGATCTCATTGTAGTTTTGATTTGCATTTCTCTGATAATTAGTAATATTGATCATTGTTTCATGTGCCTCTTGGCCATTTGTATGTCTTCATTGGAGAATTAAGACTTATACATGGAGAACTAGAAAACATTGATTAAGGAAGTTAAAGATGTCTTAAAGAAATGGAAAGATATCCCATGCTCTTGGATTGGAAGAATCAGTATTGTTAAAATGGCCATACTGCCCAAGGCAATCTGCAGATTTAATGCAATCCCTATCAAATTACCCATGACATTTTTCACAGAACTAGAACAAATAATCCTAAAATGTATATGGAATCACAAAAGACCCAGAATTGCCAAAGCAATACTGAAGAAAAAGAATGAAGCTGGAGGAATAACTCTCGAAGACTTCAGACAATACTACAGAGCTACAGTAATCAAAACAGCATGATATTGTCATAAAAACAGACATATGGATCAATGGAACAGAAATAAATCCACAGACCTATGGTCAGTCAATCTTCGACAAAGGAGGCAAGAATATACAACAGGGAAAAGACATGGCCTCTTCACCAAGTTGTGTTGGGAAAACTGGATAGCAGCATGTAAATTTTCACTGTATACATCCATTCTTTTCCCCAGTTCAGTTAACATTTTTATCACCAATGCTTTGAGTTCTTTATCTGGTAAATTTTTATTTTGTTTTATTGTTTATTTTTTCAGGATTTTTCTCTTGCTCTTTCAGTCGAAGATAGTTTCTTTGCCTTTTCATTTTTCTTAACTTTTTCTGCTTCTGTGAATTTAGGTGAAACAGTTACCTATCACAGTCTTGAAGGGATGCTCTTATGTGGGCATATCTCTGTATAGACTGCATGTGCCCATTGTCATTGGTAGGAGAGCTGGATTTGACGTGGACACAAATCCCATCTTTCCTCAGGGTGTGCGGGCAGCTTTTGCCTTGGTAGAGTATGGAGCTGGAGATGGAGAGGCTAGAGCTGGCACCAGGTGTGAGGTAGGACCTCTCCTCTGCTCAGTGGTTGTCTCTGCCCTATCAGGAGTGGGGTCTGATCCCAGGTTGCTGGAGAGCAAGCCCTGAGGGTTGGGCCTGAACTGACTCTGTTCCCTTTAAGTGTGTGTTTTTCCCACTCCTCACAGCACTGGGACACTTGCTCCAGAAGAGGCTAGTACTGAAGCATTTGGGACCTCTGTGGGCTCTCAGCTTGTGTCGGCTGCAGACAGAGGTCTGATGTGTTGCTTGTGCAGATGCTCAGAGCTCCACTCAGACACAGCTGAAGTGCAGATCCCCTTTGTCCCTCAGAGCCGATCACTGCCCTCAGCCTCTGTTGCCTGCCTTGTGGAATTGCTCCTCAGGGCAGATGGGACCTGTGTGGCCTCTTGGTGTGTACTGGGGGTAAGCTGTGGTGTAGTGGCTGCCATCAGAGATCTGGGCTGTTTCTGAGCTGCTGGTTGAGTAATCACTAACAGTGATGGCTTTCGCCCCAGCCAGGCTCTGCTCCAGGACCAGGTCACCTTTGTGTCCCATGGTCAAGTCTTTTCCTGAGTCTTGGCCACCCCAGATCCAGTGCCGTGCTGTGATGTGGAGTGTGAGTAGGTCTGAGCATTTGCTTGGCTCGGGCTGGGGCAGCTTGAAGTGGTCACAGGAAACCTGACAGCCATAGAGTAGACCTCAGGGGCAAGCCTACATGTCCGTGCTCCTCACAAGCAGAGTCCAGGCTTCCCATAGCCCTTCTATCAGTCCCAGCAGTCCTCCAACCAGCCAGGGAGACTCTCTCCTGCGTAGGACCCCAGGACTGGATTGTCCAATCTGTGGCTTGAACTGCTCACTCCCCAGGGCAGTTGTCACTCATGTAATCTCCCTTTAAGACTCCAAGGAAGCTCCTTCTGTCAGTTTCCATTTAGTTTTCAGTGAGATTTGTTCCACATGTAGATATATTTTTGAGATGGTGGGAGGAGGTGAGTTCCATGTCCTCTTACTCTGCCATGTTGATCCAAATCCCTAGCATATTCGTTATGCAGATGAGTAAACTGGGCATAAAGGGATCACGTAACTTGCCCGAGGTTACTTGATTGCTAGACCTGCAGACCCTGTGTTTTAAAGCAGTATACCACTTTGCCTTCCTCTGGGCAAATAATGAAAAAGGAAAAGTTCCTCCCACACACCAGCCTTGTTTCTAATACTCTTTGTTGTATACCTGGTTCACTTATGTACATATAATCAATAAAATATTCTCATAAAGTAGGGTAATTTAATATGTACAATGTCCTGCACTGTATCACTAAACATCATATAAAAGGTTTCTTCATATAAGCACGTATAGAGAACCATAACATTCTTTTTAGCAGTTGCTCAGGATATTGATGTACCGTAATTTATTTAACTATCCTTTATTTATGGTCATTTAGGATATGACCTCAAATTGTTCATATGTTTCCTGTTTCTTCCATTAGCTGTTAGTTCTCATTACTTCATTGTGGACCTCATTTAGGTCTTTCTCTCATATTTCACTGAAGACAGGATCCCAGACATTCTCAGTTGTCTTCTAAGAACCCGGCAATGAGTCTGCTAGACCCAGGAGTCCTTTCCCTTCAAAAACAATTCAACAGGGCAGCTCACTTTTTGAGCTGTATTTGTTAGATAAGTTATCTGAGGGCTGTCCTTTCTTTTATGGATTCTGAAACATTAGTCTACAACTCTATGTGCCTTTTTGTTTTGCAGTTGAAATAGTTCCTCAAAGACATGCTGTGCTCTAGCTGCAGTTTCTCTTCCAGTGCTGTTTGCTGGTTTTTATCTTCTGAGACTCCTCCTGATGAGCCAGGCATTACACTAAAATTTATACTCATCATCTCAGTTTATTCCTCATAACAGCTCCGGCTAGAGAAGGTGGCAACAAGCATAAACATTTCCCGTTTCTCCAGTTTCACACATAAAAAGAAACTGAGGCACCGAGCAATTAAGAAAGTTCCCTAAAAAAAAGGAAAGAAAAGCAATCTGGCTTAAGCTGTGGGGTTGGGATCGAACCCCCCGTGTCAGCCTCTTACCTTCCATCCTGTATTGCCTCTCTTTTAAGCCAGCAGCCTTTTCTCTGCTTTTTGAACACTGAAACGTTCATGAGAAGAAATTTCACCTTTTCTTGATCTCCTTTCCTTCTCTCGTTACCTTAATTTTGTCTCAAACATTTCTCATTTGTTAATTTATTTGTTTTTGGCTTCAGTTTCCATCCCTTCTCCCTCTCTCTATGTCTTCCATTAGCCATTGCCACAGCTGGGAGCATTTACTTTTTTAGAAAGACTTTGGCTCTCTTCCTTCCTTTGAGTTTTCTTTGTATAGTTTTTAAAACATGTCCTGCCATTCTCTTCTCCTTTCCAAAGCCAGAAGGCCTTTCATCGACTTGACCATTACTCTTACATATTTATTTCTTCTTGTTTGAAGAAAATTTGATCTCCTGCCATCTACCTCTGTAAAATATTCCTCATTTTGATACATTATTTTCAGTTATTTCTTTATCATTAATTAAGTAGCTCTGTTCCTTTCCCAGTGCTTAAGCTTTCCTGGCCGCAAGACCTGTTGGGGAGACTGTTAGCGTGTATACTAAATAAGCAAACTTTAAGTTATTTATTTTTATTGAGGGATTCTAGCAGTTTGGATTTTTTAGTCACTTTGATTTACTTCCAATACCATCACCTTTTCCAAAGTCTCGTTTGAAATTCCCTTCTTGCTGCTGCTGCTGCTTTTAGTGTTACATGTAGGAAAAGAGTCGGTACTCTTTCTCTTTTCCCCTTCCCAGTTCATCCTCATGACCATGCATAGTCTCACACAAATCTTATCTTTTAAGCTTCCAGATTGTATATTTGAAAAGAGACAAAAGAGAGACAAACCTGCCATCCAGTCTCATTCTATATTGACTAGATGAATAGAGCTCTTTTTAGGCCAGTCATTTACAGTACATTTTCTTATTTATATTTAGCCCTGCTTTCTTATCCTAACATTTATGTGATTGGAAGGCTGTGTGATATACTGGAAAAGATCAAAGCTTTGGAGCAAGACAGAAATGGTTTTGACCAGCTCTGCCATTTGCTATCCTGTGTGACCCTTAACAAAATACTGAATGTCTTCCAGTCTGCTTTTTTCATCTTAGTGGTAAGAAAATTCACCCTGTGGTCTTTGTAAGGATGAGAGGAAATGAAGTAAAAATGCATAGCACAGTGCATGGACATGGCAGATGCTCTGTAAATGGGAGCTGCCGTTGTTAGTGCTGTCATGATTATTCATTATTAATGGCCTTCTGGATTTACATTTTGTAATCTGGATTTAATTTGTTCCTTTAGGTTGTTGTTTGCATTTTCTTTGTATTTTTTCCTCCCTCTCTTTGATTCTTTGCATCTTGCCTTTCACCTATCAGGTTTTATTTTACTTAAAAAAAAACCCTCACTGTATTGAGGTATGAGTAACATACAAAAAGCTGTACATATTCAATATATACAACTTGATGAGTTTGGAGGTAAGTATACACTCATGAAACCAATGCCACAATCAATGCTATATCCATCTCCTTCAAAAGTCTCCTCTCACCCATTTAATGTATTATTATTATTATTATTATTATTATTATTATTATTATTATTATTCTGTGATAAGAACACTTAACATAAGATCTATACTCTTAGAAAAGTTTTATATTTTACTTGTTTCCTTCCATCTGCTATGATCATGTAATTTTTTTCTAAATTTGTCCTTCCATTACTTTTTCTGGCTGCTTTCTTTCTTTCTTTCTCCATTTCCTCCTTTGTGAACATTTTCTTTCACTATATGGGAATAGCAGTAATGTACTCCTAATAAAATAATAATCAGATAAAAAGATGTTTACTGAGATGTTCAAACAGTTGAGTGAACAAAGACCACGAACTCCTGCTTTGGAGAGCAACCAAAATTGTGTACGGCGATGATCTGAAGGAAAGTGAAGGAAAGCATGATTCTAAGAGACGAATGAGAGAACACTGAAGCGGTGTTGTTCACTGTTTGGAAAAACACCATGAGTAGAAGATGGTGACTGGTCAGGTCAGCTGAAGAGAATGTTCCATCTGTGGTCCATGGAATACAAAACAGAAGAAGTAAACCATGAGGTATTTATTCTGAACCCTACTTCAGATCTGCTAGTCAGACTGGACAGGTTCTGCTGTGGTAACAAATAACAAATTTTGGGGATTAATACTACAAAAGTTCATATTTTGCTCCCCGAAACTCAGAGGCATGTCTGACAACTCTCCAGAACAGCCTACCTCCTTTCCATGACTCCTTGGTCCAGGTTGCTTTAATCTTAGGGCTCCTCCACTTCAAATAAGGACTCTGCATTTGTAGCAGCAGGGGAAGAGGAGCAAATGGAGAAATACATGGGTTTCTCCTTTGCTTGCCTTAATGAGTGGCCCATGTCACTTCTGATTATGTTTCATTGTCTAGAACCTTGTGTCTAGCCCTGCCCAACTCCAAAGGAGCTGGTAAGTGAAGTCTCCCTTATGCCAGGAAAGAAGGAAGAATCGGATGTGTGGGCAAGCACCAGGAATGTCAGCCCCAACTGAGTTTGAGCCTTAATGTGTGTGAGAATTTGGTGGGAGGAAATCTATATTTAAATAAACCCTCCAAGAAAAGGAAACTCTTGTGCACTCTTATTGGGAATATAAATTGGTGCAGCCACAATGGAAAATAGTACGGAGGTTCCTCAAAAGTTTAAAAACTACCGTAGATTCAGAACTACCGTATGATCCAGCAGTCCCACTTCTGGGCATACAACTAACTGAAATGGAATCAGGATTTGAAGAGATACCTGCCCTTCCATGACCATGGCAGCATTATTCACAACAGCCAAGATACGAAAACACGCTAATATCCTGATTTATTTTTATAGATCACTTTAAAACTCACAGCAAGAAGCAAGATATCTTAGTCTCTTAGGGCTGTAATAACAAAGTGCCACAAACTGGGTGACTTTAAACAACAGACATTAATTCTCTCATAGTTCTGGAGCCTAGAAGTCTGAAATCAAGGTGTCGGCAGGGCCATATTCCCTCCGAAGGCTCAAGAGAATGATCCTTCCTTTCCCTGGCTTCCGTTGGTTGCTGACAAGCCTTGGTGTTCCTCAGCTTGCAGATACATCACTCTGATTTCTGTCTCCATCCGCACATGGCGGTCCCCCTCTGTGTGTGTGCGTATCTGTGTGCCCTTTTTATAAGGACGCTACTGATCAGATTTAGGGCCCATCTTAATCTTAACTTCATTTTAACTTGATTACATCTGCAGAGACCCTATTTCCAAGAAAAGGTCACATTCACAGATACCTGGGTTAGATATTTTTGGAGAGACACAATTCAACCCACAGCACAAGGTTTAAGAAATAGGATTGATTAACACACTTAGATAAGGTGTGAGGGTGGTGGGAAGACCACACTACAGATTCCCAAACTGTGTCATGGTCACATGACTATCCACCTCTCTGCCACATTAGCCTCTCCACTAATGATGGGGTTATGAGGACCAGAGCTGAGGTTTGAATAGGGCGGTCCAGTCAGACAGAAGATGTCCAGGTTCAATGGCAAGCACCTGTTTTATTGGAGAGACGCAACTGTAGCTTGCTCTTTAGCCTGCTGAGCAGCTATGGGGAGAGGACACAAGGGGCCAGGATTGATGTCACCAGTGGGTAATCTAATTAGATGTCATGGACATTGAAAGTCTCATATATCTCATGTTTTAGTGTATCATGAATATTAATGTTACTTGATCCTTCCATCTTTTTCCATCTCTCTTTCTCATCTTCCATTCTTTTATCTTCCATCCTATTTCTTCTTTTTTCTTTAAAAAATAGAAGTAAAGCATATTGTATACTCATTATGCTCAACTTACATTTTTTCTATCTAAAAACCTCATCTAGGTTACTAATACATACATGAATACAGTTGACTCATGAACACCATGAGTTTGAACTGCGTGGGTCTACTTATCCATGGATTTTTTTTTTCAGTAGCAAGTACTACAGTATTACATGATCCCTGGTTGAATCCTTAGATGCAGAACCACAGATATGGAGAAACAGAGCATATAGAGAGCTGACTGTGAGTCATAGCCAGATTTTTGACCTTGTGTAGGGTCGGAGTCCCAAACCCTTGTGTGATTCTAGGGTCGGCTGTATATGCTTAAAGATCTTATGTCTCATTCATCCTGTTTGTCTGCTTGTCTTCTACAGCACTGTATATTCTCAAGCAATGCATTAAACACACATTACAAGCATTTAAGTAAGAGAAAACCTTTACTGAGTTCTTAATATGTGCCATCAGCACATTATAGGCATTAACTAAACTGATCTTCACAACCTTATAAGGACATAGTTATTAATGGAGTAAATTATAAATCATCATAATAAACCAAGATGATTTTGGTATGTGGAGATGGGGTGCTGTATATTGCAAACTTAATACACATGGGATTGGTTTGAGACCAGGCAGAGAGTAGATGGTGGCTGGGCCTCTGGGGGAGTGTTAGCAGGAGCCTGTAGAGCCTTGGAGGAAGCTGCTGGTGGGAGCAGAAAATGTTATCTGAAGCTGAGAAAAAGGGGATTCCTTGTTACGTAGTGGTAGAAGGTTTTACAGCATTGTTGCCTGAGTGGTGTGGAAACAGGGACATGTACCTAATGAAGGTTCTAGCTAAGGAGACTTTCAGGAAGAATATTAAAGTGCTGCCTGATTTCTTCTCACTGTCTGTGCTAAACAGGGGGAGGAGATAGAGGAGCTAAAGAGTGAATCATTAAATATGAAGAAAGTTGGACTTGCTGGATTTGAAAACAAAGTTATTTCTCTCCAAGCTTTTCCAGATGGCATACAGCTCTCAAATTAAGAAAGGGCTCAGGCCAAAGGTCAAATCCAGGATGGGATCATCAGATCTTTTGTTAAGACTTCAGAAAGGTGTAAGGCAGTGCCTTGTAGAACTTCCTAGATGGACGAAAGTTCTCCAGAGGGTCTGAGGGATGCCTCTGGGTGCTCCTCATTTAAAACAAAGGCTTCTAAGTACCTTAAGGATGTCTGTTCCATGGCAGTCTCACAGGGGGAGGGACTTTTGTGAAGAAATTTGCAGTTGGCTTTTGTCTATTGGAATGACCCCAATGTGATTTATACAAAACCCACAAAATTTTTAAGAGAATTTTTCTAGTTAAATCACCACCAGCTTGGCTTAAAGAGACAGAAACAGTACAAAAGGAAAAGAGGCTTGATGCTGAAGTGGGGATCTTGCGAGGGTGAATGTATTTTGCACGTGAGAGGAATGTAGTAAATAATTTGTGGCCAGAGGGCAGACTTCTTGCAGTTTTAAAACATGACCCCACAGTTCTTTGACGTGTTCCCCGTTGAGAGGTATGTGTGGCCCTTTGTCCTCTCCTTTTGAATCTGTGGGCTGGACCCATAGAGTGTGGTATGTGCTGGTCTCTGGGCACAAGCCTTCAGAAATGGACAACTTTTACTTCCTATCCCTAGGGGTGCTTGCTCTTGGAATCCCGACACCACAGTCAAGGAGGCCTCAGAAGCCTGTGAAAAGGCCCACACTGAAGAACTGAAATCTCAGGCCTGTGGTCCTGGCTGAGCCCCCAGACAGTACTCAGTATCAGTTTTTCATCTTGCAGATGGATTCTGCAGCCCCATATTGGGCCACCCCAGCTAATGCCATGTGGAACATATTTGAGTTGTCCTTGCCAAGTCCTGCCAAACTGCAGATTCAAAAGCAAAAAAAAAAAAAGAAAAAAGAAAAAAAGGACTTGTGTTTTTTGTATTAAGCCACTAACCTTTGGAGTGATTTTTTTAAAACATAAAAATAGATAACTGGAATGTCCCATTTTGTAGATGGGAAAAGTGAGACACTGAGAGATTAAATCACATGTCCAAGGCCACAGAGCCAGCAAGTGACAGACGCTTGTGCTGCTGTCTAGGCTTTTAATCCCTATGCTCCAGGACTTCTCTCACGCCAGTCCCATCATCACCAAGTGATCTTCCGAGTGTTATTTGCTTTTCTGGAGACAGCCTGTGGGGTAGAGTGTACTTGTGTGTGTGTGCACATCGACATTCTGGTTTCTGTATCTCTGTGAGCTGGGCCTCTGGACCCAATCCCAGTGCTTTTGAACCTGCAAGGCTGAAGGCCAGACCCTGCAGCTGGGCAGATCAGCACATCAGCACAGGCAAAGTCCACCCAGTGAGGCTGGCAATCAGTGCCTTCTCTGGTCCACAGGCTGGCATGGTCTTCAGATGAAAAATCCTCATTCTACAATACATATTCATGTATCTCCTTTTTGTTTCTTACTCTGTCATTCCTGCTAGCTTTTCCCCCCTTACATTTATTAGTTTCTTATTAGTCCACCTGTTTCACTCTCTCATCCTTCCACTCTCATTCCTAAATCCTAAATTCACCTTTTTTCTTCTTCTCACTTTCTTCCAGAAGTTTCTTCTCACTTTCTTCCAGAAGTTTCTCCCCTGGCTTCTCCTTTTACAGCCTCTGGAGTCTTCTCTCAATTCTTGGCAGATGTTACTGGCTTAGTAGTTCATTCATGTTAAATGGCCCAGCTGTGTAGGCCTCTTCTCATGTTGATGTGAACTGGGCCATTTGCATAAATATGTTTTAGTTTTGTCATTACAAAGACTGTATAAAATTCTATTTTTAAAAGGTTACAAAACTAGGACTTATTCTCTTAAAATACCTAAATAGATTTTTCCTCACATTGCCCTAGCTTTTGGATTTATCCATTAATCAGTTGACTTACCCATCCATCCATCTGTCCATTCATCCATCCATCTTCCATTCGTCCTTCTTTCACGCCTTTAGCTGTCTCATCATACCTTTCCCATTTCTAATTGACAAGTACATCACGGGGATTTAATTCCACCCCCTTCCTGTACTTCTTTCTCACGTGCATTCTCCACATAGACATTGCAAATGGGTTGTTATTTCCCCCACAACTGTTAAAACATCACAATGTTCTTTTACCTGAGCACAAATTGCTTGTTTTCATTGTCATTTTTGAAGAACCAAATCTTTAGCCTTGGCCTGCTGAACAGAATTGCCATGAAATTATTTTTGTTGACTTAATCTTCTCTGAAATAGGCTTTAAGTAATCTAGTTATGTTGATAATTGGAAGCTCTTCCATTTCCTGGAATTTACATGATTACAAATGACACCCCTTGAGTTCATCCTGATTCCATTAATAACCAGAGTTCCTACCTCTCTGTCTGTTTCTCGCGAGCTGCTCTCATCAATGTGGAGTGAATCCGCACCACAAATCTCCCCCAGAAGGCCTTCCTACTGTGGCTTGGCTTTCCTCATCTTTGCTGAAGCCTCTGTGGACAGAATCAGCAGGCAAGCCTGTTGCGCTTGGCTTTTCCTCCTGGGCCACTCCACCCTTCTTTGTTTCTTCCCTTCTTCCTCCTGCCTCAGTTGTCAGCTTTGTCCAGTGTCTCCACTTCCGAGTGCCTGTCTGCTGCTGACCGTGCATGCTTTCCAGATCACTGCGGGAATCGGGGGAAAAGCAACCCTTTGCCCACCTAAACTTTCAGTCCTCCTTCCGCCTGCTGTTTCTGCAGTTCCTCCTTTCTCACGCAGGTGTTTAGATCTCTTATACACGATCCATCCCTCGTTTCCTCTCCCCTTCCTTCTGTGTTAGCTGGTGCTGATGTTGCTTTGAGTCTTAGATTGGCATATTACTATAAATTATTTTCAACTCCCTACCCTTACCAAAGTAGGAGGCCAGTTCGTGCCTCCTGACTTTCTTATACATGTAGCAACCCATGTAATAAACTGACCCAATACGCAACCATCTGTTTCTGATTCTTTCCAGTGAAGCGACCTGTTTAGGGTCATTCAAAGCTATTAAGGCTCTATTTGCTTTGCCTTGAGGTAAATGCAGTCAGCTTACTTATTATTAATTACAACTAGTTTTTCTCACTTTATCTTTTCAGAGTCATTAAAGTATTTTTTAAAGATAGAAATAGAATATTTTGAAGTTACAAGACTAACTATGTCAAAAATATTTGAATAGCAATTCCATTTAAACAAACATTTTGATTCTACATGATCAAGGAGGGTGAGTTACTTTAGTGGATGTTAACTTGCGGGAGGTAATATTTTACTTTCTCATTCATAGGAAAATTTTAAGAGAAAATAGGGAGTATTTTCCTTTCCTTTTTATTTCCAGTGAAAGCTATATAGCTCTTTACATTCATAATGTAATTTTTTATTGACTGATTCTCTGAAACAGTGGATACTCTCTTAGGAAGAACGCATACAGTCCTTTCGCAAAGGAAAGGGAAAGTTGCTGTAACTGCTTCATGTTAGCGGTGTAATACACCACTGGGAAAGAGACACATGGAGAGCAATTCGTCCTACGTGATCCCTGGAGACTGGGCGTCTGCCTATATGCAAAACTGGGAGGCCTGAGAGCACTTACTTCCTGGAAGCTGAGACACAGCTTCAGTCTACTGTGTTGACAACAAGGCTGGAATCAATAGGCTGTTTTATTAATTTATTGTAGGTTGAGTTGCTTTTGCCTCTGGGCATTCCTGTGTTCAACTAGGGGCTTTTGCCAGAAAAGCCAGAACTCCCTTAATCTCTCCTTTCCTCATTAAACTCACAGCTTTGGTTAGTCGCAGATCTTGCAGATCTTGGCTGTGTCTCTTCTCCCCAATTTTGTCTCAGCACCATATGGCTTTTGACAAAGTCAGGCCACAGCTCCAACCTAAACAGTTTAACATTTTCAAAAGCCCTGCTCACCAAGGAAGTTCCTGTAGGTCATACAGCTGGGAGTGGGAACAGGGCAGGGCAGTCAGTGCAGGGAGGGAGGCAGTGTCTGAGAAAGAGGGAAAGAAAACCAGTGGGTGTAGGGGCAGAGGGGAGATTCAAACGGACAAGATGTAGCTGATTCTGAGCAAGATTTTCCAAGTCCAAGAAAAACACTTTGCTCACAATCATTTCTTTCTAAGAATAAGAAACTTTCACCTGGATTTAGAAGAAATGAGGACTCAAAGTCTGGTTTCAATTAGCATGTTTTAGAATACATAAGGCATGTTTTCCATATTATTTCCACAGTTCACATTTGATGTTTAAGACATAACTGTATCATATATGTGTGGATATGGGAATGTCAATGTCAAAATCTTCAGGCCGGGGCCAGGAGTGATTGCTGTTTATCTGCACTGAGGTTCTGTGTTCAGACCTCACTCAAATGCATGCTAGTTTTGGCTTACAATCTCCACCCAGGCAAGCTTGATGAACGTCTAACATTAAGGAGAAGGGGGAGAGGAGCAAAGTGGAAGGAGCCAAATAACTCTCCACCCTCCTCATCAAATTTCACTTAACTCCATGAGACCTAGAGAACCAGAAGCAAGCTTCCAACTTTCCCACCAAGATCCACAACTTGTGAATCCTGAGCCAAGATGAATCTACTGTCAGATAGAAACCAAGACGGCCAGATGCGTCTTCCTTTGATCTTCTGTTGAAGAGACCAGTGATGCATCCATCCATGGTACGATTTCATGAACAAGCAGAAGATGTGGCCCTAAGTAAATACAAGACTCATAAAAGCCAGAAACAGAGAAAACCAGCTGAGAGAAGCATTTTGTTTTTTTAAAATCCACTGACGAGTTTGAAGTTGAGAAAGAAAAACCTGCCATCAGACTGAGTACTATGGTTTGGGGTCACAATTTGTTTTCAGGGAAGTTGTGATAATTAACCAGGCTAGTTTGCTAACCAGCTGATGAATGAACCTGAATTGTATATGCTGCTGTTTTAAAGGTATGGAAACTGATAAGCCAAGGGGTTGGTTTTCTCAAGGTTCCCTTTAGAGCTCAAGCCTCAAGCCAAGCATTCAGCTCAGACTGTGCCCTCTCTCTGCCTAGAAACCTGCAGGGGCTCACTTCTGTCCTGGACTGCACTGGGCTGACAACATCTGGCTCGAAGCCACTTTTCTAACTGGATTTCCCACTTTTAACTCTTTCTTTTCTCTCCAAGTTCCATATATCTAAGCACATTGGTTTATCCACTTATCTCTCAGGGTACTGAGAATTCTTTGGACAGTGGATTCTGCTCATGTTTTCCTTATGGAATTGGAATGTCCTACCCTCTATCTCAAACGTGGAAATTTACCTTCTCGTTAGGAAACAGATCGATTGTATTGCCTGCCGTAAAGCTTTCCCTCATTAGTTCGTTCAGTCTAAATTCTACACAGTGAGTAAGAGGACAGATTTGGGCTAGCCAGGCCCAGAGTCAAGTTCTTTCTCCCTTATGACCCTGGCAAGGTACTTAATCTCTCTCTGAGCTCCTCAGCCCCTCATCTGTAAAAAGGATAACAAATTTAGAACCAACAAATAATATTCATAAACTTGGAGGTGAACTCAACAAATATCATTTTTATGAATTTAAATTCCAGGAATAAAAAGGAACTTTAAATCATCAAAGTAGCTAGACATAGTTTCTTTTTAGCCTATTCCCGAGGAAAAAAAATATTAGGCCTATTAAAATAATTTTGTAGCAGTTTCATTTAGTTTTATCTGTTTGTTCATTGATTGAACAACCATTTATTGAGTAGCTGATGTTGCCAGGTGTAGTACTAGGCATCAGGATGTAGACGTGAATAACATATATAGCCTGTTCTTCCTTGGGGCTTATAGTTTAGGGAGGAGGCTAGACACTGAATAAAGTACCAGATATTATGCAAGAGAAGTACAGGGTAGTTGAGACTAACAAAAGGGGGCACTGACTGTCTTGGATTCAGGTTATGAGAGTAGCCTCCTTGCTGGCCTGTCTGCCTCTGGTTTTTTATTATAATTATGATTACTTCTGCTATACTACTACCACTACTGCTACTACTACCACTACTGCTAATGCTACAACTACTGCTTCTACTACTGCTACTACCGTAGAGCTCCACTGAAGCCGGAGTGATCCTTCTTAAGATAAATCTACTTATAACTCTCCCCTACTTCACATCTTTCCATGGTTCCCTAATACTTGTTTTTGTTTTTGTTTTTGTATATGTATATATATTTGTTGAAGTGTAGTCAGTTTACAATGTTGTGTCAATTTCTGGTGTACAGCATAACGCTTCAGTCATATATATACATACATATATTCATTTTCATGTTCCTTTTCACCGTAAGTTACTACAATATATTGAATATAGTTCCCTGTGCAGTATAGTATGGACTTGTTGTTTATTTTATATATATTAGTATCTTGAACTCCCAGTTTATCCCTTCCTCCCACCCTGGTAACTATAAGTTTGCTTTCTATGTCTGTGAGTTTGTTTCTGTTTTGTAAATAAGTTTGTTTGTCTTTTTTATTTAGATTCCACATGTAAGCGATACCATATGGTATTTTTTTTTTCTTTCTGGCTTACTTCACTTAGAAAGATAATCTCCAGGTTCATCCATGTTGCTGCAAATGGCATTTTATTCTTTTAATGGCTGAGTAGTATTCCATTGTATAAATACACACAACTTCTTTATCCACTCATCTGTCAATGGACATTTAGGTGGTTACCATGTCTTGGCTATTGTAAATAGTGCTGCTATGAACATTGGGGTGCATGTATCTTTTTGAATTAAGGTTCCCTCTAGATATATGCCCAGGATAGGGATTGCTGGATCATATAATAAGTCTATTTTTAGTCTTTTGAGGAATCTCCACACTATTTTCCATAATGGCTGCACCAAACTATATTCTCACCAACAGTGTAGGAGGGTCCCTTTTCTCCACAGCCTCTCCAGCATTTATCATTCATGGACTTTTGAATGATGGCCATTCTGACTGGTATGAAGTGATACCTCACTGTAGTTTTGATTTGCATTCCTCTGATAATTAACAATATTGAGCATTTTTTCATGTGCCTATTGGCCATTTGTATGTCTTCATTGGAGAGTTTCCCTCATACTTGTGCAAAGCCATCTTTGAATCAGATGTGACATAGAGATTTCTTCTGCTTTTCTCCGACAAGCCATCTCCTCCCCTTTTTCCTTTGGTGGATCTGACTGACGAGGAGAGGAACGGCCTGCTGTCGGGGGCCTAGAGGTACTGTCCTAAGCATTCCACTACAACTTCTAAATTTCACTGACATCCATGAAAAGTTATGCAAATTTTATAGTCCATGCCACAATATGAGTTTATTTTAATAGGAAAGTAATGGTAAGTAAGTTGTCATACCTGCTGTTGATTTGACTGTACTTCTAGGCTAGAAGTGCCCCTTGGCTTATCCTCCAAGGGCTCAAGGTTGAGAGAAAGGGGGACTTTACAGGATAAAGTTAGAACTTGTAGCATGAAATAGTTTGGACCGCTGCTCCCCTCATGCCTGTTGCTGGCCGACCTGCCTTACAGCCCGCCTGACTTGGTGGTCTCCCCAGCCTTGCTCCTCTCCATGAATTCACACCTGCCATCTGCTGCCTCCACTGCCTTTCCTCTCCTCTTTTGCCTGACAAATTCCAATTTACCCTAAAGACTCAGACTCCTGGAAAACCAAGTATTTAAACTCTCTCCAGCATCCTCAGGCAGTTAAATACCCCTTTCTTCCTGATGCTGTTATGGCTTCTTCATGACAGTATCAAGCTCAGCACGTTGCCCTAATGATTTGTTTACCACATTCTCCTTCTCTGTTGAATAGAAAGCCTTTGGAAGCCAGGTGAAGTATGGCTTCCTGTCTCCACTTTCCAGCCACTGCCTATGTACACAGAAGTAATGATGATAGCTGGTATTCACTGAGCCTTTAGGTTCCAGATAGTGCTTTATATAAGTAAGTTCTAAGTAAGTAAATTAAATAAATGTCACTTAATCATCACAGAAATCCTGTAACATAGCATCTCCATTTTATAATGAGAAAAACTGAGATATGAACTGGAAAAGTAACTTGTATATAAGAAAGCTGGAATTTGAACCCAGTCCAGGGCTGTTCTCTTAATAACATCCTCTATTGCATAGAATAATTATTTTATGAAAGAATGAATGAGGATAAATTATATACTTTGTAATTCACTATAGAAATATTAGATGGGTTTTTCTTCACCCAAGAATGGACTCTGAAGTTTAATTTAAGGAAGGTATGCTTGCCTTTGGATTCTTCTTGTCTGTTATCTCTATACACCATCAGGGACTTCAGCTCCATCCAGTGTAAAACCAGTAATGTCTGCTGATGAGGAAAGGCCTTGACAGGAAGATAGGGATGGGCTGCTCTGGCCCTGCAGGGCTCTGGGGTCACCAGCTTGAGCTAATTTCCACTGGCCCAGAGGACCTCTGAGGGGCTGAGGGAAGGCAGGTCTTCTCAAGAGTCTGAAAAAAGCCTCCCTAAGGAATATACTGACCTCCGTGGTTCCCCCATGAACTTGGGCTGGCCGTTGTTATCAACTTGGCTCACAGGACCCCTGAACACAGAATGAAACCTCTGACTGTAACCCACCTTGACCCACACAAGTCCGCTGTCCAGAGATGAATGATCACAGACAGGCTGGCCCTGCTTGGAGCCCCTTCCCTGACTGTGCTGGGACTGGGCAGCCCCTGGGGGGCAGTCTGATTGGATAATGTCTGCTGGACTCCACGTCCTCCCACTTTGAAAAATGGCAGAATATTTCATCAATTTAGTGGTCACAAGAACTTGTTACTAATTGTGGTTTCTGATGTTAGTAGAGCAAAGCAATGATGTAGGCTACCAAGGAGCATTTATATTTGACTCTGGAATATATAAGATATTGGTTAAATATCTTATATATAAATATAAAATATATAAGATACTGGTTAAAAAAAGGAAAAGATACTTTGAATCACTGTTGGTAAAGGGGCAAATTGATTTAAATTTTCTGAAATACATTTTGAAAGTATGTATCAAAAGCCTTAAAAACTCACATACCCTTGGGTCAGGCAATTCCACTTCTAGGAATTTATCTTACGTGAATAACAAGTTTGTGAAGATTTATATTCAAGAATGGTCAATAAAGTATTTATATGAGCAACTCAAGGTCTAACAACAGAGATTTGGTTACATAAATTAGGTTTAATTATATAAGATGGACCATACAACTACTGAAATAATAGCAAAGGTGATGGTTATGTTCACAATATATTAGATGTATAAAAACAGTACACTTAATGTAATTCATTTTCTTTAAAAAATAGAAAAATTCTGGAAAATCATACACTAAATGCTATCTCTGTGGGGTAGAATTACAAATATTTAAAATTTTCTTTCAGTTTATCTGTATTTTTAAATTTTCTATATAATCCAAATACAATTTTTTCTTGTATTTTAAATTTCAAGACTAAAAAAAAACCCCAAAGTTGACATCATAAGCCCTGTCCCATGCCCTCAGCGATCAGTCGCCCAGGCACTGCTTGCTCTGCTGCTGTTCGGTACATTAGCACGTCTGTCAGCGGGGAGAGGGACTCGGCGGCTCTGAGCAAAAGGGCCTTCGTGGGACGATGAACAGGCACTTGTTCCGCTCTCTAGGATATGAAATGAGGCAAGGCAAGCCTGGAGAAATTACTCAGAGCCTTACTTACAAAGGGTTGGAACCTTGCCACATACATCTGCATCAGTTTTCCTTTTCAAATACTATAATTTTATTTAATCTTCCAAAACAAATTATTATCCTTCTAAAACTGCCCAGGGCTGGCCCATATTGGTTTAAAGAACCAGACAATATGCATGTTGGTTCTTCAGTATCATCAGTTACAAAAGGAATTCTCAGAATTGCAAATCCTGTGGAGGAAAATAAAGCCCTGCTACGTGGCAAATTGGGAAAAGAGGCAAGATCGCAGGCAGAAGAAGTACGTAGGATGGCGTGTTGCAAAGGCTCCTGCCACGGCCAATGTCAGTGGTACCATGCATCTTTAACAAGTGAAACCTTTCTCCATCTGGAACAAAAGCTTTTTTGCCAATCAGCAAAAATTTCCCAAGCACCAGTCTTGTGCCAAACACTGTGCTGGGCCTTACCGAGTAAATCGATCGTGACTGTGACCTTAACCCAGGGAGGGGAAAGGGTGAATTTACTGTTGTCCTTAAGGGCTTTTGAAAAATAACAGATGCGCTGGGATTTGATAAGGGTGATATTAGGCTTTGGCCTTAGTAAGACCAGGGTTTTTCTGCCTCTATGTCATATGATTTTGAAAAAGTTACTGAACTTCTCTAAACCACAGAATGCATTTATTTAACTGGTGTAGAGTCTGGGAAGACCAAAGGAGGCAATGCATGCAAGCTGTTATTTTAAATAACATTTGGTGTGTGCTCCACAAATATTAGCTATAATTACAATTATTTCATTATAATTTTTTTGTTTGTATGGGCCACAGTGTGTCCTATGAGAGCTCCACATCGGTGAAGTGACAAATCACATGCAAGAGGCTCCCTAGCTGATAGCTTAGCCCAAAGGCACCTGTTTCTACTGCTGCTTGCTCTCACTTCTGCCTCCCATGTTTCCAGAGTAACCAATGAGAGCTGCCCCCCATACATGGGCAAAGGCAAGAGCATGTTTTTGTTTTGGGCACAGAACTGACAAGGGATATTGGTTGTGAGATCCCAGAAAAGTCATTTAGCTTTATTATGTCATTTTTGAGTGGAGAAGGGCTAGACATGACCATCTGGGAATGGAAGAGCTGTCAGTGGGCACTTGGGGACTGTATAATTTGGAGAATGTACTTCCTTTTCATTCTTTTTCGTAAGCCTACCACAGCAAGAGTCAGGAATGGAAAACGCTTGCTGATGAATGAGGATGTCCCCTGAAGAACATTTGGTTTCCAGCTCACATGAAACTTTTAGAAGCTATGCATTTATTATTTAAGCAGGATGGCAAATGCAGGTTCTCTGTTTTTGCCACAGGTGTAATGAAGGACGTCATGACATTGAGTTGCTCCCAAATCAGCTGAAGGAGTCACCCCAGATGAGCCAATTCCTTTGGGTTTCCTTCAGGAAATAGATGATTTCAACTACTTTGATTCTCTCTGGGAAGCATTTGTGTTTTCAGATTAATAGAGAAAAGCAGTCTATGGGTGATCCTTTAGCAAGCCAGCTACCACAAAAGGCATGGGTGCCTTCATTTGTCATTTCAGTGAGAGTCCAGGGCTTGTCGAGAGTAGAGGTAAGCTTCTGACAGAAGTGAGAAATGTAAAACACAGTCCCATGGTCTGCACTTCAGCCTCTGCTTGAAGACCGCCATGGTGTGAGAAGACAGTTGTGGTCCTACACCTGCTGTAAACCCAACTGCAGAATATCGCTTTGCTCAGAGCGTTTTGTACCCCATAGGAACATATCATGTCCCCTACAGGTACTTTATGTAGCAAAGTCCAGAATAAAGAACATTTAAATTGGCCCTGTTGCATTATCACTGTTCATGAAGTTAAATGTTAACCAGTCCAATTAAACTTAAGAACTCTTAAATTTTAGCCAAAGACTCAAGTTATGGAAGCTTAGGCAAGCAGTATTTCACCACAGTGAAGAGCACTGGGTTTGTGTAGAGAATTCCCTTACAGATCTTGTTGGTTGTCACTTAAAAGGAATAGTGTGAATGATCTTCTCTCAGCCTGACCGGCTTCCTTGTCATCTCAGCAACTGGATATGGAATGAATGCAGGGACCAGTTACCACAGCAACAGCACCTTCCAGTAAAGGTGATGAGAGAAATCATTCCTCTCTGAATGCTAATAGGTTGTCACTTTCATCTAAGCTGGCTGTTTCCCACTGTTTTCCTGATTGCCATGAAGCCAGAGAGATTACTTACAGATTGAGGGCTGCGACTTGATCTGATCATCTGTGTCCTAGTTTATGCTATCTTTCAGGAGAACAACAACAAAATAATAATTGAAACAAATGTTAAGGGCTATGTTTTCAGAAATTTTTAAGTTTGTGACTTTTATTCCAGAGAAGTAAGACTTTTCTGTAGTATCTAGACATCATTCTTTAAGCAGAAACCATCTAGTGTTGAATGGGATTCCATCATTATCTGTAAATTACCTACCATGCAGAGCCTGGCCCTGCTTGCCTGCCCTGAGCTCAGGGCCAGAGAGGAGAGGCAGCTCCCTCACCAAAAGGCAGCTTGAGGTTGTGAAGATCATCCTAAAATGAAATTTACGCATGAGACTAATTTTTAAATCCTGAAAGTCGCTTGTAATAAAGGATTTTAGTTTTTTTCATCATTGGCTTGAAAACACAAGATGAAAGACCACATTCACTGACAGAATTAAGGGATTACGCAAGTGTCTCCCACTTCATGACATTGTTGAGTAAATTGTGATTATGTGATGGAACTAAGAGTTAATTGCAGTGTGGGTCACTCACTTCTCGGAGAGTGGAAATTATTATTGGGAAAGCATGAGATGAATTATACACAATGTCCAGTTCTCTAGATTAACGAGGGTTGAGCCCTAGGTCTGTTGCGTTCTCTCTAAGTCTCAGTTTGCATATGGGAAAAATTAGGAAAACAAATCCTATGTTAAAGGGTGTTGATTAAATCACATGAGATAGTGCATGGGAATTGCTTAGCACAGTGCCTGGCATATGATGGGCTGAAAAACAAGTTATACATTATCATTACTATTTGCTTGACATGAGAGCTTTGGATAAAAATTCTGTCTAGAGTACAGAATTATGAAAAGATGTATAGCAGTATCAACCCCAAATATCAGGGTCCATCAGACTGTAGTAATACCTGACCAACACCTTTGATCTGTCCTGTGAATGGCTTGCAAACAAGAGTAGAGCTTAGATTGATGCAAGTATTTTTTAAGTAAAATTTGTCTTTGAATACTTAGCATCCATTAAAAACAGTGTCGGAGTATTTTTAATGACACTGGAAAATGTCTATGATATACTGTTAAGTGAAAAAAGTGGGTTACAAGACAGTTTGTACAGCATGGTCCCATTTTAGGATGATGGAGAAGAATATACAGAAAGAAAAAATATATATACTTACATGTGCAAACATTTATGCACACATGTGCATACACATTCACTGGAAGAGTATTACAATTTTAAGGGAGATATTTCTGATTCTTAGAATTGTGAGTGACTTTATGTTTTTATTTTTATCTTTTATTTGTCATATTTCCTACAATGAAATGTACTATTTCTGTAGTTAAAAAATAGTCACTCTAAAAACGAACCTGAAATTGACCCTAAAATGTGAGTTAACCAGAATCTTTTTGCCTTTCCTATTATTATATCACTCCAGTGGCTGGAGAGCAGAAGCAGAAATCCCTGTGGGGTTTGTACACGAGTCTGGTGCCTCATTAGAGTTACCTCTTACTTTCTGGGAACACTAAAGTCTACTGCTTCTGCTCTCAGGCTCAGGACCCGGGAAGACAGACACAGGTGTTATTTTGTCATCCTGAGGTCTTTCTCAAATGTGTCCTCAGGACAGAGCCCCAATTAAACCATTTGTGCTGATTTCTGTACCATAGCAGTTGAGTCGTGGCCCCTCCTGACTGCTAACCGCTGTTTTGATGGACCAGCTCTGAGCCCAGGGAACTCTCTCACCTCTGAATCTGCCATCAGTGAGAATGAGGCAGCTGGAAAGGGGTCTCCTTTCCTCTCACCCCTGGATCTATGTGGTTTTCAGTAGAGACGGGATGAGCTCCCTTAAGGGAAGTAATGCCATTAAACTCAGGCACATTTGGACGTAACAAGAGGTTATCTTTCCAAAGAGGCACTTTGGGCTCCCTGTGTTGAAATACAATTACTTTTTGCTTTTGACCTACGTCTCGCTCACATCTCATGAAGTTCTGGAATTGGAGCCTGAGGTGCAGAGGGAATGTCTCTGTTGCCTTCATGAAGGTGAGCAAACCTGGAATTAGTTGTGAACTCAGAAGTCTACTAATGAGACTGAGCACTTGGTATGACTCTGTTAGAGAAAATAACCTGACCCACTGCTTCTAGTTCACAAACGTTTTCCTATGAATGCCAGTTACTGCCGTTTCTATCATCTCTCATATGGAGAAAATGTAACCGCAAGAATGGAATTTAATGTGTAGTGGGATATTGCTGCTGAATCATTTTAGAAATTAAAGGAAAAAATTTATTCAAATAGAAAGTTTTGTTTCAGTAGTAGACATTTCAGAGGGCCATGTATAAAACAGTTTATTTGTCTTCAAAGGTTAGAAAATTCATTGTCTTACCATCTTGGGCATGCCTTATGTGTCGTAGGCAGTAACAAATTAAGTGAAGTGTAGTACCTGCTCGAGAGAGCTGCACCTGATGCTTTGGTGAACTCCGTTTTTGCTGCTTTGGGAGCATCTTAAGGTGATGAAATATGAAAATGTCTATTGCTGCTTTGGGAACATCAGGACCCCACTGAAAACTATTGCACTGGGAGGTGGTAGAGTAAAGCTGGGCTTTAAAAAATGACATAAGCATGTGCTCATAAGCATGTATTGCTGGGAGCCAAGGTGAGATGAAGTGAAGGATTTATTGCGTTAAGATCTCGCTGGAGAGATGGAGAGAAGGGGATGGAGGTGAGAGATGACGGGAGAGTTAATGGGGATAAACTCAACATGATCCAGCAGCAAACTATCGATGGGACTGGATCATTGAGAGGTTTTTTACTGGGTGAAAGGTATTCATCACAGAAAGGGAAGTCTGGAGGAAGAGCTGGTTTGATTGGGAAGGAAGGAGAGGATAGTTTCACATCAGCCTGTAGTTTGTAATAGTAAGATAACCAGCCAGAGATCTGCAACTGCAAACTGAAAAAGTATGTCTGGAACCCATCAGAGATACTGGCTGCAGAAAAACATTTGGGCATCATCCACATGGCAGCTGAACCACTGAAGGATATAAAAATATCATGCAAAAGAATTTAGGAAATTAAAAGAAGACCTAAGAAAAAACTTTTGGAGTAGGAGATGAAAGAAGACCCAGAACATCACCTCTAACTCTTGGCTACTGATATAGTTTCTCATCTAATCTCCTAGATTTAAACCTTTAAATTTCCTTCTCTCCAAATTTCCATGTTTAATAGGTCATGAAGTCTCTCTGATTGCACCTTGGCATGACTGTTGTATTTTTTTTTTCCCTCTCATTATCAGGGCAACTACCACAGTTCTCATTTAGACGAGTTATGAGGGAAATCAAGCTGAAACATAGGCCAAGGGTTTGGGTGTCCTAGAACGTTGCACAAGCTGGGATGTATTCTGCATTCTTTTTTTCTGTTCATCTTGCACACCATCTCTAGATTTGTCAATCTAAAACATAGCTCTCATGGTGTCACAATCTCACTTAATATCTTTCAGTAATTATTCTTGGTCCACAAAATAAAATGCAAACTATTGGCACCCTCTCTAAGATCTTCTTTAAGAAAATTTGGTCCCATTTCCCCTTCCCAATAGTACTTTTCGCCACTCTGCCACTAGCATCTTAAAACCACACCAAATTACTTACCGTACCCAAGCAGACTGTGCTTTTTGCACTTTGACTTGTCCTGACCTGCCGTCTCCCTAGCCATGCTGACGTGCTTCTCTTCTTCAAGACGCAGGGTGGTGTCACCTCCTTTAGGCAGCTTCCTTTGACCCTCATCCTTGTCTTTTGATAGAGATAATATTTCCGTCTTCTGTGTTCCCATTTCATTCATTTCACTTGGGTATAATGAATTGAATCCATTATAATCATCTATCCAAGACCATGAAAAATGAGAGGACAGGGAGCATGTCTTCGGTGTCCTCAGTGCCTGGCAAACTGCTTGATTCATAACTGGGGTTCAAGAAATACTTTATGTATTAAAAAGAAAGCAGAGAATGAACTGTCAGAGTTGTAGGAGGAAAACCAGGTTAGCGTCAATGTAGTCAAGAGAACAGGGATTTTGAAAGAGGGGCTTGGCCATGGGACTAAGTGAATTCCAAGGAAGGAAGTTTCTTGAGTGATTGTGGCCTTCACTCTCTTGTCATCCACTCACCTCTCAGGCTCCTGCAGCCTGTGTTCTGTTTCCACATACTTACTGCAGTTGCTCTCTGAAAGGTCACTGCTGATATGCTAACTACCAAATGCAACAGGTTCCCCTTCTTCCTTCTGTCTTCATCGTGGGACATGCATGTGGCCATGGCCAATGCTGAGCAAAACTAAGCTGTAATAAATATCCCTGGATTTGAGGAGGTTGTGTAATGGTCGGATGTTATAAAGGTCATCATCCTGGATGCTGATGATAGGGGTCAGGTGGTAGAGCTTTGGGTTAGGGAGGTACACAACAACCAGTGGGAGAGTCACTAGGAAGGTGAGAAAGGGCACCAGAAGTAAGCATGGAAGGGCACTGAGGACTGATAAATGGGTGCAGATGGGAGGCTGTCCCATGATGGCAGAAGAACAAGCATTTGAGGAGATGCTGTGGGAAACATGAAGGGTGCTTCCCCAAAGATGTGGCTTGACTGAAGGGAGTCAGGTTTCAGCCATGCTGGGGAGGGTGGAGGGAAACGTGGATTATGATCCTGGTGTAACAGGCCATTTACAGGGTAACATGAAAAGGCTAGTGGGGGGAAGGGCAGGGAGGAAACGGACTTTAAGTGGAGGCTGGCTGGAGATGAGGTTGTGGGAGGACAAACCAAGTGGCAGAGTTTGTTCCTAAAGCAGGAGAGAGAGTTCCGTGGACTTAGAATTTTATGAGCTTGTTTAAAAAAACAGTGATTGTGTAATTTCCTCTGACTATCATGTCAGAAAAGCTTAGACATTTGAGCTTAATCTCACAACACAGGATAGTTCTTCAAATTGCGTATATTTTTTAGGTACAATTATATTTTATATATAATTAAATTTAAAAAATTATATATCTTTATCAGAAAGTCACTACATTATCCTTAATGTTTTTCAGTTTGATGTATAATAGTGAAAATATTGTCTCCTTACTCTAATCTACTAGCAGTGTGACCTTGGGACAGTTATTTAGCCATTCTGTGACTTGGTTTCCTTTTCTATAAAATGGGGATTAATTATAGTGCCTATTACACAGTGTTGTTATGGGGATTAAATGAATTAATATTATTTAGAGTACTTAGAACAGCGATCGATACATAGTGAGTTATCTATAAGTCTTTGCTATTATAGCTGTTTTCTGTGAACCAGCATTTGGGGATAAACGGGCAAGATAATTGGGACAAAGGAAGCAGGAAATGGGGTAATAGATTAAAATCAAGTATGTGATAAGGAAAGGAAGTTTTGCCAGACAGAATTTTGCTGCTGGAGGACATTTTAGGATGAACCATCCCTAGGTTCCCAGTGGAATGTTGCAAATTCGCCTCCCAGAGGGATTGGCTCAGCCTCGTGGTCTCTTGGGTCATTAATTAATTAGATGCAAGATGGAGAGAGGCCTCTTCTTTTCTGTCCTCTGTAAGTCTCAGCTGTTTCCTCCTTCAAGATGCTGGCCATATCCTACCTTGAATTGCCTTCTGAGTGAACATCTCATCCTCTCAGCTCATAACCTCCTGAGCACACACCCACCTTGTGCAAGCTCTGTGAGCCCCGTAGCACCCGAAGTGGGGCCTTACACACTGGGAACTATTTACTGCGTGAGTGGGAGAAACACCACCTGAGACCAGCACATCTCTCAGTCCTTCCAGTGTCTGAACTTCTTTTCTAGGTATTCCAGCGCCTTGTAAGAGACTTCAAACATGGTAGCTTGTTTAATTTTACGTCTAGCAAAAACCCCAAAGTATTTAGCATTATCCATTTTATCTAACATTAACAGGAAATGCTAGATTTCCAGATAAAAATCATTATCTTTTAAAGTGCTAAAAAAGTGCTAAGACTTTTATTTCAGCTGTATTTCTAAATGTTACATATATAATAAACTATTTTATTATATATGTAATCTTTACTAAATATATCCTGGGCAAAGAGAATTTATTGTGGTATATCGATAACTCAAGATCATTATTATCAGTATTAGTTATTCCCCTTACAAGCTATTGGGAATGTGACATTGCTTCTGTGCTAAATGAGATCTTCTGTCTGATTTTCGTAGGAAGAGGCGAAAATTCAAGTTGTTTAGTTCAGAAGATGCCATTCAGCTGGCCGTGATTAGTGTTTGCTCTGACACACATGCCTGGTCTAACACACATGCCTTCCAGTGTGCTCTAACCATAAGGAAGGCTGAGAAATGTGGCCTTTATTTTGGCTATGTGTCCCACTCACCACTGGGGGCTTTATTAGCCATTTATTCATTTAACCAAGTTTTATTTAGGATCTACTGTGTGTGTGTGTTTATTTTTTAAAATTTAGGACCTACTATGTGTCAGACACTCTTTCAGATGCCTGGGATACATCCACGACAAAGAGGTCTGCATGAAAGATAGAAATCTGGGAGTTATAAGCATGTAGACAGTGTTTTAATTCATGAAATTGCACAAGATTTCTCCACTGGGTGAGTAGATGGAGTGAGAAGGACCAACACCTGAGGTCTGGGGCGCCCCTGTATTAAGAAGTGAGGAAGAAGTATGAGAATCTGCCAAGGACACTGAGAAGGGGTGACCAGTGAGGAAAACCAAGAGGGGAGAATGGACACTAATGGGCAACCAAGAGTTTTTGCCACAACTGAGGAACTAACTATATGCTTGTTAGAAGTGAGTGAAAAAGCGGAGTGGAGCCCGGAGACTTTCCTGTGGCTAAACTTGTAGGGGTAGTAGTAGTAGTAGCAGCACTAGTAACAACAGTCAGAATAAAAGTGATAAAACGAACAACATTTTTGAGCATTTTTACTATGTGCTTTATATGTATCTTCATTTACAGGTGAGGAACCTGAAGCATAGAGAGGCTGTGGAATCTGCTCGAGGTTCAGGTACTTTGAGTCACTCATCTAATTTGGTTGCTCAAAGGAGCTGCCTTTTTAGGCTTGAGTCTCTCAATTATACTCCGAGTAGGTGAGATTACTGGGTGTGACTTTCAATTAGATGATCTACTTCTGTGCAGTGTTTTTCTTTTTTTCCTTATTAACTCCATTGATAGACCCACATGCTGAGTGATTAGTTTTTATGTTCAAGTGACTCTGTAGGAGATTTTTTTTACTTGCCAGATAATTACTTTGAAAATTCCCCCTAAGTTAGTCTCCAATTAGAACATATTCAACTTGATGATGATCTCTTTTTAGATTGATCTTACTGCTTTTGAAATAGCTGATAAATGTTCTTTCATCTGGCGGCAGTTACTAATCTTCACCCTAAACTTTCCCTTTTCCATGAATCCCTCTCCCAGCTACCCCTTGGCGTTGCCTGTGATAATATCACTTGGGTATGATTATCATTTCTGTTATTACCTCTAACTGCACGGATCACAGTTCCTGAGAAGTGGAATCCAGGAGTTCTCGAAGTAACTAATATATTTCTCATACTTCTTTTTCTGGGCTGTTCTAATTTAAAAGTTGGTAAGGCCATCCCAATATTGGTGGCTTTAGTGGTCTGGTGGAGAGAAAAATATGGGGTGTAGCTGAAGAGGATTTTTTAGTGAAAGAGATGAAGATTCATTTGAAATGTCATAATGGTTGAGTAGAGGTTCCCTTTCAAATTGCTCTGCAAAAATAGGCTTCTCATGTGTCCTGATATATGTTAACACCAATAAAGGGCCTTAGAAAAAATTTGGCATCTGTTGTATTAACAAAGGCAACCTTTACTTGCCTCTGCCAGCAACTGAAAGGCAGATTCTTGTGATAACATCTCTGAATGATAAACAATCCCACAATACACTTGTAATTTACAGTGTCATCGGCTAAAATAGGAAACAATTATTGCAAATCGCATTGCTAGTATTTTACTAAACTGAAATCTAATGTTGCTTAATCGGATTCCTATGGATTCCACAGGGCACTGAGCATATTATAAGATTTCACTGTTCTCTGGGTATGTCCTCATTAAAGCTGCTGTCTACTGCATTTTTATTGTTCCCCTGGGAAGTTTATTGAGTCAATGCTGCCAGTAAGAAGTAGCATTTTCCTGGCTTCTCTGATATACCAGCCTCCCAGATAGGTCTGTGGCCAATGGACATACTAGATTATGTTATGACTACGTGTCTTTGGAAGCCTCGTGAACAGTGAAGGCAATTAGAAGTCAGTGTAAAGTATGGTGTAGCTTTAAAAAAGAGTAAATATCTAAATAATCTGACCATAATGAGGAATGCTGTAATAGATCCAGGATGGAAGTACTGAAAGATGAGAAAGCCAATAGCATTAGTGTTTCAGATTCATGCTCCATATAGCTTATGCTTTCATCATTACCATCACTATTATTTACCATAATTACTATTCTCAGTGAATGGCTATTGAGCATCCACTGTGCGCTAGTCCCTGGACAAACTGCTTTACTTGCATTATTTGTTTTTATCCTTACCAAACCTTATAATCTATTTTTATTGGCCCCATTTTACAAATAAGAGAACTGAAGTTCCTGTTTGTTTACTATGTTTATAGTCAAGGGGTTTGAAGAACATTTGAACCCAGATCAGCTGGACTTACGAGCCTTCACCATGAACTGTTGTGCTATACTGCCCCCTTTATAGAAAACTGATAAATCTGAGAGGAAAACAAACCTCAGTTTAGAATAGATATAAAACTTTTGTTCATCCATTCCCATCTATAGCACTTTGAAAGAGTTAAAACTTAAGGAAAAGAGTTAAAAAATATTAGAAGATGACTTTTTTGGTGATAATTGTATCTATCTGGCTTAGGGCATATTTTTTTCTAAACCTCATAACAAAATGATAGGTATCATTCTTCATCAAAGGAAACAGAACCAGAGATTACTTAAGTTGCTCAAGATCATCCAGCTAGTAAACAACAGAATCAAGATCTGAGGCTCCATCTATCTGATTCCAAATCCTGGGCTCTTTCAGCTACCTTACACAACCTCCATTCAGAGTGTGTGTGTGCATGTGTGTGCATGTGTGTTACTTGTATTGCTGAGAATAGTGGGTCATATATGAGTTTTCTAGTAGTAGCCAACTAGTCTTGTAAAAAATTTGCTGTAAAAAAATTCTTGAATTTGGAATAAGCTTGAAAGATTACCTTCTTGGATCAGCAACTCATTTGGTGCCTGAGTGTGTCCTACAGTCACCCTATCAAGTGAGTCTCCAGGTTATTTTCAAATACGTTGAATGTTGGAAAATTTATTCCCTCCCAAAGTAGCCCTCCCATATTCTGACATCTCTTACTAAAGAGCTTCCATCTTTGCCTCCCTTTTTCTCCCTGCTATTGGTCCTGGTTCCAAACCTTTGTAAGGTACAGAACAAGTCCAGTGAATCTTGCACAAGTAAACAGTGTAAATATTTAAAGATGTCTATTATGGTCCGCCTTGAATCTCTCCTACTCTTCAAGGTACACTTCTTCAAACATTGTTCCTGTGACACAGATTCAGATCTTTCTTGATTCTATTCACTTTCCCTTGAAGAATCTTCCTTTTGGCTATATCCTTCTTAAAGTACAATGCCTAAGATTAATCACTATTCTTTAAGTATGGTCTTACTAGAATAGACGAATAGAGCATGTATGTAACTTCATTTTTTTTCTGAATACCATATTAACATCTTTGGTGGCCTCCCTAAACTTTACCTTATGTGGAGCTGCTAAGTTATACTTCTTCTAGGCTGTGGATGTGCAATTGCTTTTTGGACCTAAGTATTGACTTTTACATTCATCCTTATTCAGCTGTATCATGCTTTATTTGCCTTTCATCCTAACTCTGTCATTGTACTGTATTTATCAGCCTTTCTGTGGAAGTCAGTATCCAATGCAGGAGACAGAAAGCTCTGTAGGTATTTCAGCAGGGAAGAATTTAATGCAACTAGGTCCTTGAAAAATCGCTGGAAGAAGTGAAAGAATGGATTCTAACCTGAGTCTTCAGAAATGACTCTGAGAATGTTACATATTTGACCCATCAGACTTGCTACTACCTCCCAGGCCACCTCTGAAGTTAGGAGTTCAAGAGCACAGAGTTCTAGCTGTGATCCAGGAGTGAAGATGCTACCATGTCTGCTGCCATTGCAACTCATGACATGTCAAGAGACATGCTTCAGAGAAACTTTGCATTTCCACAACCTCGCATGGCACAGAAGTATCAAAAAGGGGCAGAAAAATGGGTTCTGTCTCACTCCCACATTCCAAATTCCACACGAGAGCCTCTAATTGGTGGAATGTAACTTACACCCAGAATTCTAGTTACAAGAGATGTTTTGTCTGTTTGTTTGTTTTAGCTCTCTGTCATCTTCAACTAGAAGAAAGGTGAAATGGAGATTGAGAAGCTTAGCCCACAGTATGTATCATAATTCCCAAATGTATATGATCCACAGATATGATATCACATAACTTCAGGTGATTGAGTATGTGTGTGTGTGTGTGTGTGTGATAGAGAGAAAGAATATAGAGAGACACACAAGTCATTGATAAAAATCTTGGTAGGAGTCTTTTGGCATGCCACAAAGATTTTTCTGTAGATTAATTTCCATGAGTATCCATGGGCATAAACAGGTTGAATTTGTTCAGATACATTTTGTTACATTGAAGAGCATCCTACTTGCCTTGTACACTTAACAGGTTTTCAAGAGGAGCCGCATAAACTTGAGGAATGTTGGTCAGCTTGTCGGGCTCTCCTGCCCTAGACTTCCAGCCTCTCAGAGGGAGGGGTGGAAGCCTTCTCTGGTTGTTGAATATTTTTTATGTTCTCTATCAGTGGTGTTGCACAACTGCAGAAGGCACTAGTCACATTCTATATTCTGTTCTGGGGGCAACACTCACATAGAATCCTAAGCAAATTGCATTTTTTTGAAGTTGTACAACCTGACTCTGAGCAGGCCATTTGCTTATGCCAGTTCATGGTTGAGTTTCATCAGTTTCATGCTCTCCAAATAAACTAGACCTGCATATGTATATGTGTGTATGTTACGTATATGTTATATTGGTCTTTCATATTTCCCTCACTTCTAAATTTAGTGACCCTGTTAAAGAAGAGATATGAAGTTAATCTGATAAGGTTGCTGAGTTCCCATCACTTCTTCTTCTTTTAGGTACTCCAGACTATCCCTGTAATGGTGTGTTTATTGCCCCCACATTCATGTCAAGATCTCCAAGACTGGTTATAGAACTTTCCCTTTTTGGAAACCAGTTCTACATTGGTTTATCACCAGTTTCTTGCCCATTCCCTCCTCTCCACATGCTGTAGAGCTAACTCCCCTCAGCTCTCACCATTCCTGACATGCCTGTCGAGTCAGTCCTACCACAAGCATGTATGAACCCCCACCTGGGTTTCCTCTTAAGCAGCAGGAAAGGTTGAACGGTGAAGAGTTATTGACCCAGAAGGAATTTTTAGAGTTGGAGAAAATGCCCCAACTTCCTTGTCCCTTGACTAGGACTACTCTGAGGTACTTTCACACCGTCTCACTGAGTTCCCTGGCAGGATGCAACCTCAGCTGCCTCTAGATGCCACTTGCTCAGTACCCATCCTGTATTATCTTCTTTCCCTTTTCTGTCTCTCTTTCTCACTTTCTTACTTGGTCCTTGCTTTCTGGCATCACTTCCCAAGTAAACCACTTGTACTCAAACCCTGGTCTTTGCATCTGCTTCTGGGGAACCTACAGAGTGAAGACGCTCTGTACTTCAAGAATCACCAGTTGGAGTGATCATGCCTAATCATCCAGAACCCTGGAAAATATTCATTTGGAAATAGGGACTCCCTTACAATGCCCCTCATCTGCTGTGGTCTTCTTTTCTCTAGCCAGTATTGATGCTTTCCTTTTCCATCTGAAGGTCATCCTTCTAAAGATATAAGAGAAGCAAGATAAATGTTCATCAGCTTCTCTTTATAATACTCTCCTGTAACCATCCTACAGCTAATATCTTAAGAGCAAATTTATTGCCCTTCATTCTTTGTGCTTGAGTACAAAAAGAAGTTTCCATGTATCATCTTTAGTGTTTTCCTTAATTTTCAATTCAGTTAATTCTGAAAGCAATCTATGTTTGGACATTGTTCCAAAGCGGTGACTTCCTCTTTTAATTACTTTGGTCACATACCTTTTTTTTTAAAAACTACCTTTTTTTTTTTAGCATGTTACTGAAAAATGAGTTCATCAGAGAGTTCCCTATAGTTTAAAAGAGGATAAAAAGTCTAGAGAGTATTTATTGAGAATTGTTGATCATCATTATACCTGATGCCAGTTTGTTGCTTTAGGAGTAAACAACTAAAGGTCGATCCAAAAGTATATTTCTGCTCCTTCCCCCCATTCCATCACCCCCTCCTAATGGCTTCAGTACTGTGGTCTAACCCAACTTGGCCAGAGAAAGGTAGATGATTCCCTTAATCCCATGAGAAGAATGTGGCAGAACATTATTATAAAAATTTGATATACAGGCAAATTGCAACAATTTTTAGATAGCACTCACTAATCTACTAAAGTTCACTAGTAAGTCAGTTTATCCTCTGTTGCAAACTTTTCTGTGGGATAGGTGATTGGCTTTTGGAAGCAGAATTTTCTATTTAAAATCTTAAGTCTGCTACTGGTTACTGAGAAAACGACTCAGTGACTGGCATCTTGCCACACTTTTGTAATCCTCTGGAAATTACATTTTGAGAACACAATCTCCTTTTTGTGACAGGCGATTAAATAATACACGACTACCTGAATAAATTGTATAGGTATTTTGATTTTTTTAAAAAAAATGCTAGGAGTGCTTTCAATTTAGAAATGTTTTTCATGTTCTTTATACATTTGTGTTAGTCCACAAAGGACTAAAATCCTTCCTGTCTAGTTTTATTCATGAATAAGGAGTTGGGTAATAGTACTGGTCATGTAGGATGGGGTCTGTCTTTCTGCTAAGATAGGGCTGTGAGTGACAGTGTGGAAACCATGGTATTATTATCAGAAAGAGGCAATGGTTCTTACTTGAAATCAGTAAGAAATCTATGGACCAAGAATTTGGGTTCAATTTCTGTACTTGGAAAAAATATACACTCGTCCTTTGGAGTTCTTTAATGGCATGTGAGCTAAGTGGAACTGGGGTTCCATTGGCATAACCAGCATCTTTTGTAATCCCAGTCATACCCCTCCCCGCCACCTGCTTCAGTAGCGCTGCACACTGAATCTGTCACATTTGTTAGAGATTTTACTCTTCCCTTTGATATTTCAGGAAATTAGAGTTGATGTTTGCATCTAATAAAGCTTGGCAACTTTCATCCTCTCCGAACAATACTTGCTTTCGACGCTGCGTTTGGTGTAAGCTGAAAGAGCTGTGGGCTTAGCAAATCGTAGCATCATCAAGGCTCTTCCAGACATACTTGAGCTAACATTCTAACAGTGGTAGTTTAGCAGAGAAATTTATTAATTTTTTGCCCC
Organism: Camelus ferus; assembly: GCF_009834535.1. Classification (NCBI taxonomy): domain Eukaryota; kingdom Metazoa; phylum Chordata; class Mammalia; order Artiodactyla; family Camelidae; genus Camelus; species Camelus ferus. Next base: position 58,151,751 of record NC_045701.1, read on the forward strand.
TGGATTATGTGTAGCTAACTAGATGAAGGTTACAGAGTCTTCAGCTTTGCTCTCCGTTTCCCTATAAACTGTTTTCCAGCCTCTGTGGATTTTTGAATTTTGACCCCAAGGTCTTCCTAGACCTGACAATAAGAGACGTCTCTCATTCAGATTCTTTATTCTTTGGTTCAGCAGTTTGATATAACAGCTGTCTCAGTATACATGGTCAGGTACCATTGCAAAACTATCCTATGAGTTCCAGAATAATCCATCTTTGAATCTTTACTTCATTAACATATGTGAGAGATCCAAGAGTGCCATTATGTCCAAGTACATTTTGAAAACTTTGATTTATGTTTGGATTGCATCAACAAGCAGAAACCTAGAAAATGTGATTGAGAAAAAAATGCTAATTTTTGGAAGACGATGGAGTTTGATGGCAATGGTACTGTTAAATTAAAAGTCCAAAGACAAATATTCTACTTTTTGTAACTTAACAAATTACATTGATTTATGTGCTTGAGATGTAGCCATGAAGTCTTGTTGCGTGGGGAGACAGATGAGTAACAGAGCTAAGTGCATTTGTGTGATGAGCTCTATAATGGAGATCAAGTCCATGAAGATGGAAAACAAGGACACCTAGCCCAGTTGTTGGTTTTAACAATAAATCTTTTACTGAGTGTCTATTATGTGCCAAGCACTGAAGTACTTTATGTATGCTATATTTAATTTTCACTACAGCTCCAGGTACTCATTTACTTCATGGCCAATAAGCCTAGTTGGGGGCATTGATATTGCCATCAGCTTTGAGTGCCACTTTTATTGGCATCCATTTACTCAGCAATTATCATGAAGTGAGATCATAACAAAGACTTTCTGACATACGAGTTAGCTGGAATTACAACCATACTTGGTATAATTCATTTCTCCTGAGCCAGACGAAGAAGGAGGACAGACTACAGAAGGACTTCTGAGTTACTTAGTGGCAAGCTGTGATTCCAGAACCACAAAAAAAGGCAGAAGAAATTTTAATAAAAATATGCTTTAGCATGGCTTCGGGTCACATGGTATAAACATTTGCAGGGATTTTTGTTTTGTTTTGCGGCCTAAGTTCCATGCTGTAATCAGAACTATGTGGCACATGTTGACCAAAGGAAATATATACTCAAAGCATAGAGACTGAACTGCCAACAAGCCAAACCCTAGAAACATGTAGTCACTTACGAGGCAGAACACAACTGCATGTGTACCCAGTGTGGAAGGCATTCTGAGTGTGTGTGTGCAACCACATTTACATATGAGTGTGGTTTTACTGTCACTGCAGTACCAAAAATACCAATACTATGCAAATTATAGGCTTTCAATATAGGAATGCATTGTCTTAATTTTTTGTTGTACTCATTGAAAGTGAACAAAAACTAAACCCCTGATAGAGTCTTTGCATTTCAAAGGTTCAATTTTGACAACTATCCAAAGGCCAGATCCCAAGGATTCCGAAGGTGTTTTATTTCTTTCCAAATCTCCAGTGGCCACCCACATTTTCTGAGATTCCATTCCTCACAACAGCCTGGAGTTATTTTGGGGCCAATATATTCCATTCATTACTGGCATCCATTAAAATGTACCTTTACTTCACAATAAAAGTAGAAACATATTTACAACCTAATAATCAGGTTGACAGTTTGTTAGGCAGAAATGCAATTCCTAAGACAGAAAGAGCAATACTGAATTCTTCCTTTTCTCAGATGAATGCCACAACATAAAATTTTGAGCAAATCCAGTAGTGGGTAGCAGTCCAAGATTGATAAAAATGAAATTTTCATCTTTTCTTTTCGTGTCTCTTTCTTGTTTTCCCATTTCTGATGTCCTGGCTCCTTTGCCTTACCTCCTAGCTGTAGTTGCTGGTGCCCATTTCATAGAAGCATAGAAAGTGTAGTTAAAAATAAACTTAGAACAGATGGTCCTCCTTTGATCCCCTACCCAATCCACACATTCTCTGTCTGCTCTGTCACTCCTGGCAGGTGGTCATGAAGCCTGTGGCTGAATGCTCCAGGTAGGGAGGAAACTTACAACTGCATTTCCCGATTTGAACAACTTTGCTTGCAGGGGCTTCTTTCTGCCCAACCAAATCTGCCTCCCCTTTAAAATCTCTTTAAAATATATTTGTTGAGACAAATGATAATGAAAGCACAACCACTCAAAACCTATGGGACACAGCAAAGGCAGTGCTAAGAGGGAAGTTTATAGCGATACAGGCCTTCCTCAAAAAAGAAGAACAATCTCAAATAAACAATTTAACCCACCACCTGAATGAATTAGAAAAAGAAGAACATAAAGCCCCAAAAAGCAGCAGAAGGAAGGAAATAATAAAGATCAGAGAGGAATTAAATACAATAGAGATTTACAAGACCATAGAAAAAATCAACCAAACCAAAAGCTGGTTTTTTGAAAAAGTAAATAAAATCGACAAACCTCTGGCCAAACTCACAAAGAAGAAAAAAGAGAGAGCACAAATTAGCAAAATAAGAAAGGAAAATGGAGAAATTACAACAAACAAAATAGAAATACAGAATATCATACGAGAATATTATGAAAAACTATATGGAACCAAACTGGATAACCTAGAGGAGATGGACAAGTTTCTGGAAACATACTGTCCACCAAAACTGAATCAAGAAGAATCTGAACACTTGAACAATCCGATCACTAGAAAGGAAATAGAAATAGCAATTAAAAACCTCCCTACAAATAAAAGTCCAGGACCGGATGGCTTCACCGGGGAATTCTACCAAACACAAAGAAGAACTCATACCAGTCCTTCTCAAACTCTTCCAGACGATTGAAAAGGAGGGAATACTCCCAAACTCATTCTATGAAGCCACCATCACCCTGATACCAAAACCAGGCAAAGACACTACAAAAAAAGAGAATTATAGGCCAATATCACTGATGAACATAGACGCCAAAATCCTCACCAAAATTTTAGCAAATAGAACCCAACAACACATAAAAAAGATTATACATCATGACCAAGTGGGGTTCATCCCAGGGACACAAGGCTGGTTCAACATACGCAAATCAATCAGTGTAATACATCACATCAACAAGAGAAAGGACAAAAACCACATGATCATCTCAATCGATGCAGAAAAAGCATTTGATAAAATTCAACACCCATTTATGATAAAAACTCTCGCCAAAGTGGGTATAGAGGGAACATATCTCAACATAATAAAAGCTATATATGACAAACCTACAGCCAGCATAGTACTCAACGGTGAAAAACTCAAAAGCTTCCCACTAAAATCTGGGACAAGACAAGGATGCCCACTATCACCACTCCTTTTCAACATAGTCCTGGAAGTCCTAGCCACAGCAGTCAGGCAAGAGAAAGAAATAAAAGGGATCCAAATTGGAAAAGAAGAGGTAAAAGTGTCATTATATGCTGATGACATGTTACTATATATAGAAAACCCTAAAAGGTCCACACAAAAGCTACTAGAGCTGATTGAAGAATTCAGCAAGGTAGCAGGTTACAAAATTAACGTTCAAAAATCAGTTGCATTTCTTTACACTAACGATAAATCAACAGAAAAAGAAAGTAAAGAAACAATCCCCTTTAAAATAGCACCCAAATAATAAAATATCTGGGAATAAATCTAACCAGGAGGTGAAAGAATTATACACAGAAAACTATAAACCATTGATGAAGGAAATTAAAGAAGACTTTAAAAAATGGAAAGATATTCCATGCTCTTGGATTGGAAGAATCAATATTGTTAAAATGGTCACACTGCCCAAGGCAATCTACAGATTTAATGCAATCCCTATCCAATTACCCAGGACATATTTCACAGAACTAGAAAAAATCATAATAAAATTCATATGGAACCATCAAAGACCTAGAATTGCCAAAGCATTACTGAAGAGAAAGAAAGAGGCTGGAGGAATAACTCTCCCAGACTTCAGACAATACTATAGAGCTACAGTCATCAAGACAGCATGGTATTGGTACCAAAACAGACATATAGATCAATGGAACAGAATAGAGAGCCCAGAAATGAACCCACAAACTTTTGGTCAACTCATCTTTGACAAAGGAGGCAAGAATATACATTGGAATAAAGACAGTCTCTTCAGCAAATGGTGTTGGGAAAACTGGACAGCAGCATGTAAAACAATGAAGCTAGAACACTCCCTTACACCATATACAAAAATCAACTCAAAATGGATTAAAGACTTAAACATAAGACAAGATACAATAAACCTCCTAGAGGAAAACATAGGCAAAACATTATCTGACATACATTTCAAAAATTTTCTCCTAGAAGAAATAAAAGCAAGAATAAACAAATGGGACCTAATGAAACTTACAAGCTTCTGCACAGCAAAGGAAACCAGAAATAAAATAAGAAGAAAACCTACGGAATGGGAGAAAATTTTTGCAAGTGAAACCGACAAAGGCTTGATCTCCAGAATATATAAGCAGCTCATACGACTCAATAAGAAAAAAATAAACAACCCAATCCAAAAATGGGCAGAAGACCTAAACAAGCAATTCTCCAAGGAAGACATACAAATGATCAAAAAGCACATGAAAAAATGCTCAATATCACTAATTATCAGAGAAATGCAAATCAAAACTACAATGAGGTATCACCTCACACCAGTCAGAATGGCCGTCATTCAAAAATCCACAAATGACAAATGCTGGAGAGGCTGTGGAGAAAGGGGAACCCTCCTACACTGCTGGTGGGAATGCAGTTTGGTGCAGCCACTATAGAAAACAGTGTGGAGATTCCTCAAAAGACTAGGAATAGACTTATTACCATATGACCCAGGAATCCCACTCCTGGGCTTGTATCCAGAAGGAAATCTACTTCAGGATGACACCTGCACCCCAATGTTCATAGCAGCACTATTTACAATAGCCAAAACATGGAAACAGCCTAAATGTCCATCAACAGGTGACTGGATAAAGAAGAGGTGGTATATTTATACAATGGAATACTACTCAGCCATAAAAACCGACAACATAATGCCATTTGCAGCAACATGGATGCTCCTGGAGAATGTCATTCTAAGTGAAGTAAGCCAGAAAGAGAAAGAAAAATACCATATGATATCGCTCATATGTGGAATCTAAAAAAACAAAAACAAAAACAAACAAACAAACAAAAACAAAGTGTAAATAAAGGACAGAAATAGACTCACAGACAGAGAATACAGACTTGTGGTTGCCAGGGGGGTGGAGGGTGGGAAGGGATAGACTGGGATTTCAAAATTGTAGAATAGACTACACTGTATAGCACAGGGAAATATACACAAAATGTTATGATAACTCACAGAGAAAAAAATGTGACAATGAGTGTGTATATGTCCTATGAATAACTGAAAAATTGTGCTGAACACTGGAATTTGACACAACATTGTAAAATGATTATAAATCAATAAAAAATGTTAAAAAAATAAAAAAAATAAAATATATTCGTTAATACTGGGTTACCTCCCTGTAGTTAATTCCACTTACACATAATAGCTGCTCCTCCAAATATTTAAAGCCAGCTCCTGTGTCCTCTCTGTTTTTTGTTTACTTACTGGATCACCCTCCTTCTGCCCCCTCATCAAACTGTCCATTTCCCCAGATGCAATGCATGCTCCAGCCTTTCTGTGCCTAGATTTTGGGGGAGTGCCCTAGTGCCTTACTGGGCTATCAGATCTCTGGCTTTGCTCCCCAATGTAGGGCTGTGCCTCTCCCCACACCTTGCCCTGCAGCTACACCTTATCTTTGTCTCATGTTGACTTTATATTTCAGTAACCTTTCTGCTCTCTAGCTTCTCTTCCAATAAACTCATGGTGAGCTACTTTGAGGTGCCATGTATATGACTTAATATCTCCTTTATTCTCATCTTTTGTGCTTTTATTCCAAGCTGTCAGGTTTAATTTTGGTTTTTATTTTGAATTGTGAAGCAGTCAATCATTATGCCCTTTATATCTTTATTTATGTCCAAAAAATTACAGAACAGGACTGAGTCAAGCATGGAATCAAATAAAAAGCATGAGCAAGAAAAGCAGGCTCAGGAGTTTGACATATGTGGGTGGAATTCTGGCTCTGCCCCTTTGTGGCCATGGCCAACTAACTTAACCTCTCTGAGCTTCAGTGTCTTCTTTGTAAATTGGTGGCCCTATAGCTCCTCCTTCATGAAGTGGTTATGTGGATTAAATGAGATAAAGTGCCTGATACAGCAAATATGCCACAATAAGGACTCATAAAATTTAGGTGCTATTGGTATTTCAATACTGTTAAAGCTCTTTCTGTAGTTCAATGTGGATGCAGGTTTTCTAGTATCTGTTTTCTCCAGGCCCTATTGCATTGATGGGAGGCAAAGAGCAAGGCATCCTGAGGTTCCAGGAATGCTGGAGAAGTAAGTTCGGGTTGAGAGCAGGAGTCTGAAGCCCGAGCACTGCCGTCTACTAACCAAGTGACCTGAGCAAGACACTTAGTCCCTCACTGTCTCGGTGCAATCTTTGGAAAATGTGAGTGGCAATAGCACTGACCTCATAGATGGCTGTGAGAATTTAATGGTTTAATAAATGTAGACTAGCACTTGGCACATTAGAAATGCTCAATGTTTATTACTGTTGTTGTAATGACCTCAGTGTTGTCACATTTCAAGATTCCTACTAACTGCTTATTTCCTGGACAAGTTGATTTTGGGAGTTTTGAGGTCTTATACTAAGCTAGATTTTCAAGTGGCCCACAGTTTGGAATAGGTCTGGGAGAGGAGGGGATCAGCTGAAGATAGCCTTTAGGGAAAATCTGACCTCTGGGAATGTTATCATGTGACAGGACTACAACAATTGCTATCAATTGTTATCTCTTGAATTTGAATCTAAATGAGAATGTAGGAGGAGACTGTTTATAGTTTTCTTTTAAAAAAATACATCTTTATGTATTTCCCAAATTTTCCAAAATAAGCATGTTACTTTTATAATTAATTAAATATATCACTGTAAAATAAAAACAGTTGTCTTAAAAATAAATAATATAAAATCTAGCTCTTCTCTTCGTGGATTCCCCACCACCTCTTTAGTGTACTGAGTCTCTGATGTGAGCCTGGTTTGCTTCTTCTCTGCTAACAGAGAACCATGTATATTCAGTTATATACACACTCTGTTAATTTATGTTGGTATGAGTTAAAAGATTTGGAATGTGACTCTTTTTTATGCCATTTAGAATTGTAGGTTGCTTCTTTGAGAGCCATGGTTATCAGCATGTATTTTTTTTTAGTTGAAGTATAGTCATTTATAATGTGTCAATTTCTGGTGTACAGCACAGGGTCCCAGTCATGCATATACATACATATACTCATTTTCATGTTCTTTTTCATTAAAGGTTATTATAAGATATTGAATGTAGTTCCCTGTGCTATACAGAAGAAATTTGTTTTGTTTTGTTTTTTGTATATATAGTGGCTAGCATTTGCAAATCTCAAACTTCCAGTTTATCCCTTACCACCCCCTTTCCCCCAGTAACCATAAGATTGTTTACCATATCTGAGAATCTGTTTCTGTTTTGTAGATGACTTCATAGTGTCCTTTTTTTTTCTTTTTCTTTTTTAGAGTCCATATATGAATGATATCATATGGTATCTTTCTTTCTCTTTCTGGCTTACTTCACTTAGAATGATGATCTTTAGGTCCATCCATGTTGCTGCAAATGGCATTATTCTTTTTTATGGCTGAGTAGTATTCCATTGTATAAATATACCACAACTTCTTTATCTAGTCATCTGTTGATGGACATTTAGGTTGTTTCCATGCCTTGGCTATTGTATATAGTGCTGCTATGAATTTTGATAAAAGAGAGTTTGAAGTACTTCAATATTGGTCTCTAAATCAAGATCACACTTTCATCTTTCTTCACAGGAATCATCTGTCCCGAAATCAAAGGATGACAACAAGATAAGTGTGGCATCAGAATAATAGTCCCCCAAAGATGTCCACACCCTAATCCCCAGAACCTTGCCATATGTTACCTCACATGCCAATGTGATTAAAGTTAAGGATCTTGAGAAGGGGGAATTATTCTGGATTATCCAGGTGGGCCCAATCTAATGACATGAGTTCTTAAAAATGAAGAATATTTCTCAGCTGCAAGGAACCAGAGAGATGGCAGTATAAGAAGGACTCATCCATTGCTAGATTGCAGATAGAGGAAGGGAGTCATAAACCAACAAAAGTGAAAGGCCCTGGAAGTTGGAAAAGGCAAGGATTCCCCCCTAGAACCTCCAGAAAGGAATAAAACCTTGCTGGCACCTTACTTTTAATCTAGTGAGATCAGTAGCCAATCTCTGACCTACAGAACTAAAAGATAATAAATGTGCCCTATTTAAGCCTCTAAGTTTGTGGTCATTTGTTGTAGCAACAATAGAAAACTAATACAATTTAAGTGAACACTGCAAAAGTCTTACATTATGCTTGTGTGTTTCTCAATGAGACGAAGTTCAAGGAATGTTGTACTGGTTATGTCTAAAGCTCACTTGTTCATTGCTCAGGTTATTAGAAACTGAGAGACCTCAGTTTATTTACTGTGAGGCTGAAGTTTATTGATGATGTTACAATGGGCAAGAGAAAAAAATGCCCCTCATCAGTGAGATTCCTGGGCAAGATGACTGCGAGGAACCAACACAGACATGAGCAAAGGGACCTGTGAAAGCTCAACTTTGCCCTCCACCTTAAGCGGAGGGAAGTGAATTGACAGTGGTAAAGTAGTGAATCAATTTGGAGTCCTAAATGACAGTGTTATTCCAGTCCTCAATTCTCACTTACCCTTACAATGGAAATTATAGTTATACCGTATCACAGGTTTATGTGTACATACATGTGAAATACAGCATTTAAAAATATTAAATAATAAACTTTATTATTAGAAAAATATAGATTTGATGTATTTTGTAGGCTAATAGTGCTTATAATTGTCCTTCATGAAAAGAAATTAGATTACAGAAAAGGTATGAATTCTCAGCATTGTGACCAGAAAAAGAAAAGATGTGAATGAAAAAGAAGTAAAGATAGGGTGGAGGATAGACCCACAACCAAAATTCTATGAAATATTGTTTAGCTAGAAAAAAGCTTTGTTAGATAAACTGTGGAGCACACTTTACCATCGATGACATTTCTTCCAGATAAAATGTATACTGCTGCTTGAAGAATTGTCCCCAAGCTCAATGGAGGTGGATTTAGGTGTGGTTCAAGAGGACCATGTTTGAGATTTAGGAATCTTTGGGAAGAGTTTCCTTTTTAACTATTATAATAGTAATACACTTACATTGGAGATCAAATTTTAAATAGTGCAGAGGATATAGTAAGTCCTCCCATGCTGACCTACCCATGCCCTTGCTCCCATTTCCTGTTTACCCCTCTGAGTTCAAAGGTAACTGACTGCTTTTGTGTCTTTTCCTTTTGTTAGTTAACTTAATCATGCCACATAATAGACATTTACCTTTATCATGGCAAGTGGAAAAATACCCTTGGATTGAGGGATGTAGCTCACTAAGAGTGATCCTGCCTCACCCCCAATTTTATTTTCACTTGTGTTTTTACTTTCACATATTCTTTTGGCAACTTTCACAATTTGAAATGATACAGTTAAGTGTCTGTATCTTGATTTATTACATTTAATCAGCACTTTTAACGTTGATAACATCAGGAACATCAGTCTTCCTACAATGCTCTCTGTTTTTTACCCTTCTCTGCCTACTGTTTTTATTCTTTATTTTGTTTTGCACCAAAAAATAACCTTTACCTTTAAAAAATTATTTTTTAAAGAAAAGATCCATGGAGGGACACTTTGAGTATGTGTATGTCCGAAAATCTGTATTTTACCCTTACACTCAATTAGAATTTTTCTCCATATAGAATTGTAGATTTCAGATCATTGTCTTTCTGAAGTTTGAGAGCCTTGGTCCATCTTTTTCTAAATGTCAAGGTTACTGATAGGAAGTATCATGTCAACCTGATTCTCTTTCCTTTGTAAGTACCTTGGTTTTTATTTCTCAAAATCTGGGCAATCTTTTCTTCATTCTTAATGTTTTGAAGTTTTGTTAGCCTTTTTTCTTCCATTCTGTTCAATACCATCTGATCTTGTTAGTCTGAAGACTGATTTTTTTTTTATTGAACTATAATTGGTTTATAATATTGTGTTAGTTTCAGGTGTACAGCAAAGTGATTCAGAGATACACACACATATATATTATTTTTCAGATTCTTTCCCACTCTAGATATTATTACAAGATATTGAATATAGTTCCCTGTGCTATACAGTAAATCCTTGTTGTTTATCTATTTTATATATAGTGGTGTGTATTTGTTAATCTTATACTCCTAATGTATCTTTCCCCCTCCCTTTTCCCTTTGGTAACCATAAGTTTGTTTTCTACGTCTGTGAGTCTGTTTTGTAAATAAGTTCATTTGTATTATTTTTTAGATTCCATATATAAGTAATATCATATGATATTTGTCTTTTTCTGACTTACTTCACTTAGTATGATAATCTCTAGGTTCATCCATGTTGCTATAAATGGCATTATTTCATTCTTTTTATGGCTGAGTAGTATTCCATTATATATACCACAACTTCTTTATCCAGCTATCTATTGATGGACATTTAGGTTGCTTCCATGCCTTGCCTATTGTAAATAGTGCTGCAGTGAACATTGGGGTTCATGTATCTTTCTGAATTAGAGTTTTTGTCTTTTCCAGATATATGCCCAGTAAGATTGCTGGATCATATGGTAACTCTATTTTTAATTTTTTAAGGAACCTCCATACTGTTTTCCATAGTGGCTGTACTGTTTTACATTCCCACCAACAGTGTAGGAGGGTTCCTTTTTCTCCACAGCCTCTTCAACATTTATTATTTATAGACTTTTAAAAATTGATTTATTGTTATTTATTTATTTATTTATTATATTGTGTTATTTGTAGACTTTTTGATGATGGCCATTCTGACCGATGTGAGGTGATACTTCTTTGTAGTTTTGATTTGCATTTCTCTGATAATTAGTGATGTTGAGCATCTTTCTGTGTGCCTATTGGCCATTTGGATGTCTTCTTTGGAAAAATGTCTATTTAAGTCTTCTGCTCATTTTTGATTTGGCTGGGGTTTTTTTGTTTTGTTTGGTTTTGGGTTTTTTTGATACTGAGTTGTATGAGCTGTATGTATATTTTGGAAATTAATCCCTTGCCATTTACATCATTTTCAAATATTTTCTCTCAGTCTGTAGGTTGTCTTTTTGTTTTGTTTATGGTTTCCTTTGCTGTGCAAAAGCTTATACGTTTGATTAGGTCCCATTTGTTTATGCTTGCTTTTATTTCTTTTGCCTTGGGAGACAGATCTAAGAAAATACTGCCATAATTTATGTCAAAGAATGTTTTACCTATGTGCTGTTCTAAGAGTTTTATGGTATCATGTCTTATATGTAAGTCTTTAAGCTATTTCTAGTTTATTTTTGTGTATGGTGTGAGGGAGTGTTCTGACTGCATTGATTTACATGAGGCTGTCCAGCTTTCTCAACACCACTTACTGAAGAGACTGTCTTCTCTTGATTGTGTATTCTTGCCCCCTTTGTCAAAGATTAATTGACCATAAGTGTGTGGCTTTATTTCTGGGCTCTCTATTCTGTTCCATTGAGATATACATCTGTTTTTGTGCCAGTACCATACTGTTTTGATTACTGTAGCTTTGTAGTATTGTCTAAAGTCTGGTTGATTTATGCTTCCAGCTTTGTTCTTTTCGCCTCAGGATTGCTTTGACAATTCTGGGTCTTTTGTGCTTTCATATAAATTTTAGGATTATTTGTTCTAGTTCTGTGAAGACTGGTGTTTTGGAAAATGTTTCTTCTATTGTTTCTCCTATTAGAATACTGTTGACTGTCCAGGTTGGTTTCTTTCTTTTCTTCCTTTTCAAAAATTTCCCTTAATTTTCATATTTCTTTCTTTCTTTTTTGATTTTGTCTTATTTCCTCCCCTATGAATTATCTCTGAATCCTCTGGAGTCACCCTCTCTGACCCATACCTATCTCCACTCTGAATTATCCAGCAGTTGGTTTGAAATTGTATTTTTTCCCCTAGAAATCATCTAGATCTTTTCTTGCTTCATGCCCATATTCCTTTGGCTGAATTGTGTTCCCCCCAAAATTCATGTATTGCAGTCCTATCATCCAGTACCTCAGGATGTGACTGTATTTGGAGAGGGTGTCTTTAATGAGGTAATTAAGATTAAATGAGGTCATTAGAGTGGCACTAATATGCTATGACTGGTGTCTTTATAAGAAGAGGAAGTTTAGACACTGACAGACACAGAGGAAAGACCATGTGAAGACACAGGGATAAGAAGGTTATCTACAAGCTAAGGAGAGAGGCTCTCAAATGAAACCAGCCTTGCTGACACCTTAATCTTGGACTTCTGGCCTCCAGAACTGTAAGGAAATAAATTTCTATTGTTTAAGCCACCCAGTCTGTGATACTTTATTATGTCAGCCCTAGCACACTCATTCTCTTAGCATTCTTGGGGCATCTATAAAAGAATTTCCTCTCATTCTTCTTTATCATGATTCTGTGGAATTTGGGGAGGAGAAGTTAATGCAAATTTTCTGTCTTTCATCTTGAGTGGGAATGCCAGAATTACTTTTGAGCTGCTATCTCTGTGGATGACTGAGTATAGGGAGGTAGGACAGGAGGTCTGGAGTTTGCTTCATTGTTACAGATAACCCTAGCTGTAACTCTCATTTCTTAAAATTTGTGCCAGGTCTTTACCACTATCATCTAATTTAATCATCCAAATATCCTAGAAGGAGGGGACTGCTATTACCCTCACTTTACATATGAGAAAACTGAGCCACAGAGAGGGTGAGTCATGCTGACCAACCAGCCAAGAACTTTGATAATTGAGAAAATTCATCCCAGGTGCATCTTCTTGATTTGATTTTTGTGAAACTTTAAAATTTGAATCTATTTCATGTTTCACAAAGAGCCATTTAAAGGGAGAAATTATTGAATTGATATTTGAGGCAATCTGTCATTGATATCATCTCTATTGCTAAATTAATTGCTAAATTCCTGTTTTCTTTAACATTTGACTAGCCTCACTTGGAACATGAATTGGACAGATTTTCATGGAGTTGCTTTTGATTGACAGTGTTGGCTTAATGGTGTGTATAAGGGAAGTGGGCAATTCTTCCTTACCTTTCAGTCACTCCAATGAAGTTCCATCTATGTGCACACTATTGTGCCGAAATGAATATGGCACAGGCCCTACCCTTCAGGAAGTGCACAAATGACCATGGGAAGAGAGGTACCAGTATGGTTTCTTTTCAGTCTATATCATGGTCCTAAAGCTAGAAAAAATAATTAAAACTTTACTCTGATATCACAGTTCCTTGACCTTCAGCTCCATTGACTTTTGTCCCTATTCCTTTAAAAATTTTCAACCCCTTGGACACATACTAGATTCGTCACCTCCAGTAATAATAGCTCCATCTTTGAAGTTTTAAAAGCCAACCAGATCTCTTGCAGCTCTCTTATTCTGGGGACTCTCCTTTTTTGACTCATGAAATCCTCTGGCCATTCTGTCTCAGTTCAGCAGTTTTCTTGTGGCTTCCCTTTATTCCCAGTCCTCACTCTGATTCTCTTGTGTGAGTCCCATAATTTTCTTATACATTCCCTTAATCCTTTCCCATCCTAATCGTTCCATTCTACACATCCACATCATATCACAACTTTTATGATATTTACCCCTTAATTTATTCATTCTTTTAATAGCTATTTCTTGAGCACCTACTCTGCACCCATCACTGGACATAATGGTGAATAGGATCAACACAGATCCCAGGCTCAGGGAGCTTACATTTTCATGATGATAGATGGACAATGCATGGATCAATCCAGGCCAATGAGAGCAAAGCACACAGTTGGACAAGTGGGGGCCAGTGCACATCTGTGGTTTCCAGTTTCACTCACTGAGGCCCTCAGCAGCGCTCATCTACTCACGGTCTTTGTAGCTCTGTCTCCTGGTCCTTTTAGAAACTACTCTTTACTACTCACGCCCCTTATCTTACCCCACCACATTCACCATTACCAGCTCATCTCCCCTCATGCTTCCCTGACAAGCCAAGGTTTTCAGTCATGGACCCCATCAGTTTCCACAGCTCCTCTCCCTCCAGAAGCAACCGTTTATATCAGCATTTGTCCCTCCCTCTCGCCAATCTGGGACCAGGAGGTGTCCTTCTTCCTGATCAAGGCCAGCTTATCCGCCTAGCTGCTTGATCTTTAGTCTGGTCCCAGAACCTTTCTTTAACATTTTCCTCTTATATACATTATCTACAACGCTTCCCGTTAGTTTCTTTCTGCCAGCCTAGAAATATACTCAATTTCTCATGTTCATCCTTTAATAATAGTGGCTCTCACTTACAGAGCATACACCACATGCCATACACCTTCTACCCTTCATCCTATTTAGTTCTCACAACAGCTCTCCAAGGTAATTACTATCTCTATTTAACAGAATTGGAAACAGGCACAGAGAATTCTAGTTGCTGCCTGATCTCTTTCTTTTCTTCTATAGGCAAGCTTCTCAAAAGACCGTCTCCATTCCTACTTTTTAAATCAGGTTTTTGCTCCACTTTTCTATGGTGCTTAGGTTGCTATCAGCCTCCCAATTCCTAAATCCAGTGGACACTTTCAGTCTCAGTTATACATGAATATACATGTGCAACAACACATGGTGATACTGTCTACTGGCAATTCTTGCCTCCTTTGGCTTCCCTAATATTGCTCTCTCCTGGCTCTTCTTATCTCCTAAGTGTGCCTTCTCAGCCTTTTCTTTAGACTTCTTTGTCTTTTCACCCACCCCCCTCCTTATATATTAGCTTTTCCTGGAGATTCTTTTCTCAGTCTTCTTTCTCTTCCTCTCCTCCTTTTCTTCCTTTCTCTATATTCAAGGTCCTCCCTCGATAACCTTAGTCCCATTTTCCACCCCCAAAACTATACCTGTAGCTCTGCTGCCATTTATAACAAAGATTTAAAAATATCCACTAAAATGAGCACCACGGAGGTCTGTGCTGACCTCAGTAAGTGCTATTTTGGTGCAATGATAGGACAAAAGCCAGACGGGGCAGGCTGAGGAGTGGGAAGGAAGTGAAGAAATGGAAAAAGCAAGAATAAATAACTCTTGACAAATTTGGCTGTGAAGAGAGGCTGTCTTTGAGGTAGGGCAATTCAGCTAACTTTCTTTTTAAGTTGAGAAAAGCATGAGAATGTTTAAATACCATTGGTATTTGGAAGGATCTACTGGAGCTGGAGATGCACGAATGAGAAGAGAAGGGACGGATACAAGGAGAAGGGTTGTCCTTAGAAGGAGGGATGCCTCCATCAGCAGGAAGGAAGATGATGCAGATACAGGTGCATTTGCTGAGGATGAGGGAGTTCTTCTCTGTGAGGCCAGGTTCCACTGTAGGAGTGGGGGATGTTTCTGTAGCTGTCTTTGGAAAATGCAGGGTGGGACGTGGCACTGGGGAGCACAAAATACACCTCCTACCTTCGGTGTTTGGTGTGTGAGAGGACAAAGAGGCTTATCTGAGGGAACCGTGTGGGAGTGGGTATCCTTGAGGAGAGCCAGCTTTCCGTCAATACAAGGAGGTGGAGGAAGGCCTTGTAGGGGAGGCTGCGGTGGTAGGAAGCAGTCTGATAAAAGTGGGGACGCAGGGAGCTCAAGGGAGGAAGGGGTTAGGTTGTCAGTTTGAGGTTAAGAAAGGACAGAGTATTATGGTGAAGGCAGTGCTCAGAGAATAGATTAAAGGAGGGGGAAGCTTAGACTTTGGGAGTTGACTGATAAGGACAGGGATGAGAAACATAAATGGGTTTAGTCCTGACAGTCTCCTGTTGGAAGGTGGGCACTAGACCCAAAGTATAGGTGTCTTGGCTCCGTGAACTTGTGATAGTTTCAACCTGGTCTCAGAGGTTTCAGGGTAGAAGACTCAGAGGATGTAGAGGCTCGTGGGTCTGGGAGTCCCGGAGCATCAGCCTGGTCGTGCCATGCCCTGGGGATTGAAGCACCTCTCAGTGGAGAGGGGCCTTTGAGGCCAAGACTATGCCTTGCTCACCTTGGTATCCCAGCATCTAGCACCGTGTTATGTATATCCAGATACTTAAAGATGGTTGAGTGATTTAAAGAATTAATGATAGAGCATGGATTCAAGCCCCAGTCTGCTGAAGACAAAGCTTCCCCTTACAACATGCTGCCTTTTAATCCTCTGTTCCCAAGCCTATAACCAGAGTGCTAAAGGGACGTTTCCTCTTAGGTTATGTGTGAACTGCACAGTGTTGATGAAACCTGACAGTTTCTCAGGGAGTTTGATCAACATAAACATTCAAATCAGATATTTCAGGCCAAATTACATTGACTCAATATAATTACTTGAAACCTACTCCACTCCATGCTGCCTAAGGCATATGGCTTCCCTTCAAGATGTAAAAAAAAAAAAAACCACAAACCTTTAGGAAGAATGCTACATTATGGGATTTGTGACAATGTGCTTGATTAACAGCTGCTACCAATTAGACAGATATCTGTGAAAAAGATAACTCTCTGAGAGCCAACCCATGCATGTAAAACATGCCTCACCATTTAAGGCCATGGGAGCAGATGGGCATAGTCTAAAAATATGTTTGTGAGATTTTATTTAGGAGGGAAAAAAGAATGTTGCCTTGGAATCATTTGCTACTCCCATCCATTTGCCTACGGTACAAATAAAAAGCCGTTCATGAATATATTCAACTCTTCATACATCTGTCAGAAGTGAACTGTCACAAAATAATGTCTTCATATTAATTGAAACTTTGGGCAAGCCCTGCTATATCAGGAAATACAAATGGACTGGATTTGAGACTATATGGCCCCCAGATGAGAGAGTGACTATTTGTATTACCAAAGAGTTATACATGTGCAGAAGATTTACACAGGCTTCCTTCCTCAGTAGTGAGTTTTCCTCAGGTATGTAAAATACAACTTGATTTATAAAAATTTAAAAATTACATCCATGAAATTTTTCAGGGGACACCGTACTATGGAGTGAAATGTACAAGCACATTACAGTGAGAGCTGTATTATTTAGTCAATGCTCACCCCCACCACCACCACTAGTGACTAGTAGATTCACTTAGACTTTTTTTTTTTTCCTATCTCTTTCAGGATGTGATATGTTTTTGCTTTGTTTAAAGTCCTCCAACTTTAAGATCGATAGCTCTTAGAATTACCTCCCTTCACTGCAGCAGCTTCTGATCTTTTAAAATGTAGTTCTATGCTGGAGATGTGATTTTTTCCCAGTGGATAAGACACCAGACTGGGAACCATAACCGCTGCATCTGCTCATGTCTCATTCAGTAACTGCTCAGTTATTTTGGCAACACACTCAACTTCTCTGAATTCAATCTTCTCTTTTAGAGAAGGGATAACAACTGTTTGCTGGTGACTTGCTTCATAGGGGAGTCAAGCATTCGTGAGATCAATATGCTCATGGCCCATTACAGATGGTAATCAGAAGCTTCGTTCTTTTAGGTTTCTGGAGGAAAAACTCAGACTCAGGCAATCTGGGGAAGTGTCTTACAATCTTGGAAGGTATTGAGGCAAATAAAATGGTCTTTTAAGTTGACTATCTAAGGAATGAAAGAATTGTCTTAGCAAACCAAGAGAACAAGGCTGTTATAGTAATATTTGAAAAACTCTTGCAAAGTGGTATAAGCATACTGGTGTTTCATTTCTGATACTGAACAACATTCTTGCCAGAGATAATATCATATGACCTTTGGACTGAAAGGGTAAGGTGACATAAGGATTTTTGATAAACATTATGATTTTTGAGTCTGCCTCAATATTCTCCAAAGTTTTAGTTCCCCAGCTACCCTTGCAGAATTCAAATCCAGCTTTAAGAAGTTGCTGAATCTGATTTACTCTGAGTCCACAATGTGTCCTTGTATGTGGCTGAATTGCCCTCTGTGAGATGGAAGACCAGTAGCTTAACCACAGTTCCTTTTAATACTTCCTTTAACAAGACTTAGTAGCCAAGAGCCCACATTTTACTTTTAGTTTTAAAAGTCTCAGAAAACATCAAAAAAGCCAGGAATCAAAACATAGAAGATAAAGCTCATCAAACAGTGACAAATCACAATGCTATTCCAAGACCTGCTCTCCCACAAAATACTCTTTGTTCTTTTGCTGATGTCAATGTTTAGGGATTTCTGAACTTTCCCGGAGGATAGTTTACCACACCACTGCTCAGAGGTAGATTTGAAATAATAGTATAAGATGGACACTGTGTTCCTTTTCTTAGTGGGATGAAGTGGGAGATTCAAAGGAACATCTCCTAGTCAGTCAGTGATTGATCCGTTGTGACTTATTTGCTTCTGAGGCTTTGCCACTGTGAGAATCCCGGCATCTGCTGGTGACTGGGGCAAGGAGGCAGGCAGGGATGGGCTAGGTCTGCCCCCAGCTGAGTAAACCACATGCAGTTCCCAAAGAATATTCATGCAGCATTTCACCTCAGGTTCCAGCGGCATAATCTGACCAGTGCAGAAGGTCTCTTCTTTCACCGATTTGTCTGTAGTGTTGCCCATACTCAGGACTCTCTGGATTCCTCAGGTGGCTGCTCCCCTCAGTAGCAGACAGCCTCCCCCTTTTCTGCCTTCTCAGTGCAGTCCCTCGGCCTGGTGGCAATTCTCATCCTTTGCAGTGTCTCTATCCTCCTCTGACACAGCCCCTGGCATGGTGATTGTTCTCTGCTGTGAGGTTTGACAGGACCAAGGGGAAGCCAGGCATTAAGGGTGTGATGGAACAGGAAAATGCAGACCCTGAAAGGAAAATCAGATTGCTTGTATATAAAGTTCTTTTCTAGCTTATAGTCTCTACCTCATTATGCTAAAAGCGTGTCTGGCCCCAGCTCACACTTGAGTTTCATACAGAACTTTCCATCCTAATACTTCGTTTATTGGGTTGTCCAAGCTCCAGGAAAAGAAGGAATGAGAGAAAAGAATTATATCTTTCCCAGAATGGTGGCTTATATTTGTATAGCACTTTGCAAGTTACCCAGTTCCTCCCTAAACAGAATAGATACCTAGTATTTGTTGTACTGAATTTAAAACTGCTTTCATGGACTTTGTCTCACCTGGTGTCTAGAAAACTTCTGAAAGAGGCAAGACTGCTTATGAATACTCTCTTTATAAACTCAGATTGTTGTCTCCCCCAAAGAGAGTGGCAAAGCTGAAACAGGAACTCAGACCTTTTTACTGTTCAGTGTTCTTTCCAATTTTTGTGATTAATCAATCACATACCCAGATATTTGTTAGTGATGAGTTTCTCTCGTTTTGAGGAGACTGGCATGAAAGTTTTGAGTGCCAGAAATCAGGCTGCCTTTTTTCTCCCTTCAGCTCCCCTGGCTTCTTCAAAGTTTTCTTCTCCAGATTTCAAGTAGGTGTGTTAAACAGTGAGTTTCCATCCTTTCATTTTATTGAGACCACTTTTATGTTCAGGTCTTCGCTCTTCCTTCCTCAATCTATTATTGTCTTGCCTCCAAACTGGTCCCCACTGGTTCCTTCAGCAAAATAAATGTGGTTTTAAAAGCCCAGGGCATTGAATTCTTCAGTGGCTCCCTTTGATCTATAGCAGTGTCCCCAGACCTCTGGGGTGACATTCTTGTCGGGATAGGGTGGCCATATTTAGGTTTTCACAAGTTTCCTTGAATTTTGAGTTTTAATGTCAATGAAAAAGATCTTTAAAAAATACTACAAGTATGTTCTGGATCACCCAAATGACTATCTTAACCACTGTCTTAGAATTTCCCTGTCTGTGTTGCTGATATCTTTATGATCTTTTTGGTGCCAAATTGTATGACTTTAAGTGTCATGAGTTAATGGAAAATGAACAGAAGTGGACTTAATTTTTAATTATGAGTTTGATCCACGTGAAGACCAAATGCTGTGACAGCAGACTGAAGGCAAGTTTTCCGTACGGTGGCTCCAACAGAGAAAAGTGGGGGTAGAATGTAGTCACTGCATGTCACATCGCAGAGTAACTAAATCACAAACACCAGCAACAACTACCACCAAAGCAAACCAAAAGAGCC